>NW_022589740.1:15973885-16398885 GCF_004348235.1 Phoca vitulina | reverse complement strand
CTGAGGGACAGCAGCATGTCAGGAAGTTGTTAAATTGGCTGTTCAAAGAGGAGGAGGGCCTCTGTTAGAATTTCTACCTCAATCATATGAACTATTTCAATGAAAGTTTTTTCCCCCTTCGTTTTTTTTTTTTTTTTTTAAGATTTTTATTTATTTATTTGACAGAAACAGAGACAGCGAGAGCAGGAACACAAGCAGGGGGAGTGGGAGAGGGAGAAGCAGGCTCTCCGCGGAGCAGGGAGCCCGATGTGGGGCTCGATCCCAGGACCCTGGGATCATGACCTGAGCCGAAGGCAGATGCTTAATGACTGAGCCATCCAGGCACCCCTTTTCCCCCTTCGTACAGCAATTATGTAGTTGTATTTTGTTGGGAGGACAATTGAATTAGAATCCTATCCATGATAAGAATAGTGCTCTCAAGATAGCCCACCTTTATAAGGAATCAGTGCTATATTGTAGTGCGATGCTGTTCCATTAGCATCTCCTTTCCAACTAGGCAAATGAATAACATTTCATAGTGTTTGCTTTTCACCCTTTTGCTCCCAGATCTTCAAATGTAGATTTGTCACTGTAATTCATTCTCCATCTATGGATGGGCAGTTCTAAATTGACCTCATTGTATTAACAAGAACACGTTTGTTTTTGTACCCTGTGCTGGTCCTTTTGCAAAGCAAGAATATTCAAGGGTTCATAGACATAAAAATATCATCAGCTCTTTACTAAAGAAAAATCATCTTCCTATTAGTCCAAATTAACCTTATCTTTTTGATTAAAACAACAACAACAGCAACAAAATCCCAGACCTTCGCAAAGAATGGGCTTCTGAATGTTCAGGTGGATAGCTGGTATAGATTTTAGTTCTTTCATCTAAGAACTAAAGATCTAATTATGTCTGAGTGTTTACTTTTTGGGTTCATCCAATACTGCTGAAAGGGACTTTGGCATCAGACTGATGTAGTTTAATTTCAAGCTCTTATTGCTTACTTGCTTACCTCATATGAGAAAAAATTGAGGATAATAATAGAACCTCACATTTAGAGTTATTTTGAGGATTACATAAGATACTGGTCCTAAGAGGGCATGTTCTGCATGGAGCACTGGGTGTTATGCACAAACAATGAATCATGGAACACTACATCAAAAATTAATGATGTTATGTATGGTGATTAACATAACAATAAAAAATTTAAAAAAAAGATACTGGTCCTAAAATGCACACAGTGAATGCTTAACAAATGTTAGTCAACCGTTGCTTTCTCAGATGTTTTATGGGATGGGTTGCTGTTGTATTTGGACTTACTGATCACTACTTTGTATTTGGAAAGGTGAAAGTGTGCCTTTTCAAATCTTGATCTACATGCTCTTGAGATGACTTGGGTCTGTCATGTCATCTGAAGAGTCTGGGGTGTTCTTCCTCATTGAATCCCCAGTCTTTCTCTCATTGAATTCATCAACTAGGAGCAGAGCTTTGAGAACACCACTTCTCTGCTCAAAAAATTCCCATGGCAGCTTGGAACTGACCCCCTTCAAGCACAAACTGCTTGGCATTCAAAAGGCCTTCCCCAATTGGGTCCCTGGTCTACCCTTCTAGATCTGTCATGTTCCCTTTGCTGTCACCAAATGAGGTCAGTTGCATGCTTTTCCTAATACGTAACTGTGTTTCCCCCCCACCCCACCCCCGTCTTTACTCATATGGTTTACTCCGTCTGAAGTGGACAGAGCCCTTTACTTCTAACAAACCTACCCAACCTTCAGGGGAGGTCTGGCTTAACAGTTCCCTCTGCAAAACCTTGTCTTATCTCTTCTGCTTGGAATCACCTCACTCCTCGAAACATCTAGAACATGCTGTTTATGCTTCATTGTGCAACCATCACACCTGACTTTTCTTATTCATATGTAAACTTTATGAAAGCAGGGACCATTTCTTACCCATATTTTTATTTGTCACAGTACTTAGCTCAGTCAAATCAATGCTTCCCAAACTCTGTGAAGAAAAACCACCCTTAAAAAAAATTGCAATCTGCTACTAGGTCTTTACCCAAAGGACACAAAAATACAGATTCAAACGGGTACATGCATCCTGATGTTTATAGCAGCGTTATAAACAATAGCCAAACTATGGAGAGAGCCCAAATGTCCATCGACTGATGAATGGATAAGGAAGATGTGGTATATATATTCAAGGAGTATTACTTAGTCATCAAAAAGAATGAAATCTTGCCATTTACAACACATGGATGAAGCTAGAGTGTATTCTGCTAAGTGAAATAAGTCAGTCAGAGAAAGACAAATACCATATGATCTCACTCATATGTGGAATTTAAAAAAGAAAACATGAACATATGGGAAGGGGTAAAAGAAAGAAAGGAGAGAGGGGAACATTAAGTTATTAATTAGTTAATTAACTGTTATAGTTTTAAGTGTTCTCTAACAATAGAGAACAAACTGAGGGTTGATGGAGAGAGGTGGATGGAAGATGGGCTAGATCAGTGATGGCTATTAAGGAGGGCACTTATCATGATGAGCACTGGGTGTTGTATATAAGTGATGAATCACTGAATTCTACTCCAGAAACCAGTATTACACTGTATATTAACTACCTAAAATTTAAATAAAAAGAAAAAATTGCAATCTGTTGCAGACTAGGATGTTTGTAAAAATCATAAAAATGAATTATTAGAAAAATGAAATAAAAACCAGACTTACAAAATACAATCCTAAATAGATCATTATTATAGTCAATAGGCACATAATTATTCTCTCAAAGTGCTATAAAGGTATTTAAACACCCAATTTCTGTACTTTTCTTACTTCCCGCTAGTAAGTACATGGACTATGAGATAATAGAAAAAATATATATATTGGTCTCTGCCACCAAGTTCTGGCACAGAGCTCCTAAAACACTTGTAATTTCCTAATGATAAGAGCACGAGGAGCATCTTTTGTTCTAATATTTGGTCTTTGATCTTGTTTCCTGACATAGGGGTCCTAAAACCCTTATAACTTCCTGGGAGATTGGAGTGTCTTTTTTTTTTTTTAATTAATTTATTTGAGAGAGAGAGAGAGAGAAAGCCAGTAGGGGAGGGGCAGGGGGAGAGAGAGAAAGTCTCAAGCAGATTCTACGCTGAGTGTGGAGCCTGATACAGAACTTGATCTTGACCCTGAGATCATGACATGAGCCAAAACCAAGAGTTGGATGCTTAAGCAGTTGAGCAACCCAGGCACTCCAGGAGTGTCTTTTGTTTTAATGAGGTGACTCTGGGTGGGCACCTGGATGGCTCCTGGTTGGGGACTTGTTACCAAAAGCCCCAGCCATAATTAGAAGCTTGGAATTTTCATCTCCTTCCCCCCATTCTCCAGTGAGGGGACAGGAGTTGGAAATGGAGTTAATGATCGATCATGCCTACATGATGAAGCCTCCATAAAAGTCCCAGAAGCATAGGGTTTGGAGGGGAGCTTCCATGTTGGTGAACACATCCACCTACTGGGAGAGTGACACACCCCAACTCCACCAGGACAGAAGCTCCTGCACTCAGGACCCTCCCAGACCTTGCACTGGGACATATTCTTCATCTGGATGCTTATCTGTATCTTTTATCATACTCTTTAAATAAGGAGAAACTGGTAAACATAAGTGTTTGCCTGCGTTCTGTGAGCCACTCTAGCAAATTAATCAAACCCAAGGAGGGGGTTGTGGGAACCTCAGGTTTAAAGCTGCTGGGTCAGAAGCACAGGGAACAACCTGGACATGAAGTGGAGGGCAGTCTTGTGGGACTTACTCCTTATCCTGTGGGATCAGATGCTAACTCTAAGTAGAGTGTCAGAAGTGAGTTGAATTGTAGGACACTAGCTGGTATTACAGAACATTCCTTGGTGGGGTAAAACGCACACACTTCTGGTGTCAGAAGTATTGTGAGTGTGGTAGTCATGTTAGAGTAAAGGAGACACAAAGGAGAAAAACTGAGTTTCTCCAACTTAGGCTGGCATAAGTCCACAGGCCCCACACTGAGTAGCATGACTATACACAACCACCCTGGATACATGCTCGTTAGATAAGTCAATCCATGGAATAGGCAATGTTTTATAACAAATTTTCTCCTGTATTTTTCAACTATTGTTGGTCTCAGGTTCCATTCTTTAAGAATATAGGACAATTACTTATTGATAAACTGTGATGAAATTTGCCCACATTGGCTTGATGATTTCTGACTCTTACATTGATGCATTTAAACAAGCAAACCCAGATACGATCTTCTCTTTGAAAGGATAAAGGTGGAATGGGAAAATTGTTACATGCCAGAAATTCAGAGATACTCCCTATTGAAGAAAAAATGAAAACTCTCATCTAGGCTTAGTGTTCTGCCTTAAATCATTTAATTTCAAGAAATATCTTTTAAATTGAAGAAGTATACATCACACAATTTACATGGTTAGTCAGGAAATACACTGAAAGTTCATTAAATCGCATCTAGGGAATTTAAGTGAACTCAAGTAAGTAAATTAAGTGCTGAGTTAATTAAGTTGTTAATTAGTTAATTAACTGTTATAGTTTTAAGTGATGCCATTAACAAACTGACATAAATTTCAGTTTTACTTTCCTATATTTAGAAGGCCTTCATGGAACTGTAAAAGCTTGAGGGCCTAATTCTTTCCACAGTTTTGAACCAAATACTAACATATTTATAATAAGATTTTTATTATTTAGGGTTGAAGGCATTTTAAAACAATTTGTCTAATTGCCTTTTTTTTTTTTTTTGCTTTTGCAAATCAGAAGATACTCTCTTCATTTGCTTTTTCTTCTATAAAATAGAATATCTAAGTGAAATAAAGATGAAAATACGTGCATAACCAGTTTGGTGTATACCACCACATTTTTTTTTAAAAAGTAAGCTCTATGGCCAAAGTGGGGCTTAAACTCATGACCCAAGATCAAGAGTTGCATGCTCTACCAACTGAGCCAGCCAGGTGCTCCACATTTCTGTTTGCTTTGGTTTATGGGGCAAGAAAGTTTCAGAAAGGTAGATTCCAGTTATGTGCTATAAAACAAACCACCCCAAAACTTGGTGGCTTAACATAATAACAATCATTTTTATGGTCCACAGATCTGCAAATTGAGCAGGGCTGCATGGGGACAGCAGCCCCATCTGTCCTGCCAAGGACTGGATGTTCCATTTCCAAGAAGGCTCATTCACATGGCTGGCAAGCTGGTGCTGGGAGCTCAGGTAGGGCTGTCTTCTGGAGCCTTGGTTCCTCTCCTCAAGGGTCTCTCTACAGGGTTCTTTGGCCTTCATCACAGCATGGTGGCAGGCTTCAAAGAGTGAGTTCTAAGAGGCCTTGATAGAAGTTGAAAGTCTTCTTATGACCTAGCCTCAGAAATCCCAGAACGTCATTTGTGCAGTATTATGTTGGTCAGCCCAGATTCAAGGAGAAGGTGATTACTCCATCTTTTACTGGGAAAAGTACCAAAGATATAAAGGAGTAATTCCATTCAGTAACTTAAGGAGGACGTGTAAAATCACATAGTAGTTTTTGGATACTGGAAAAGGTAGAGATTTACATTTTTCAGGGGCACCTGGCTGGCTCAGTCGGTAGAGTGTGTGACTCTTGATCTTGGGGTTGTGACTTTAAGCCCCACGTTGGGTGTGAAGCCTGCTTAAAAAAAAAAAAAAACTTGGGGCGCCTGGGTGGCTCAGTTGGTTAAGCGACTGCCTTCGGCTCAGGTCACGATCCTGGAGTCCCTGGATCGAGTCCCGCATCGGGCTCCCTGCTCGGCAGGGAGTCTGCTTCTCCCTCTGACCCTCCCCCCTCTCATGTGCTCTCTCTCATTCTCTCTCTCTCAAATAAATAAATAAAAAAATCTTTAAAAAAAAAAAAAAAAAACTTTAGGGGAGGTGGGTGGGGGGATGGGTTAAATAGGTGATAGGGATTAAGGAGTATGCTTGTTGTGATGAACACCAGGTGTTGTATGGAAGGGTTGAATCACTGTATTGTACACCTGAAACTAATATTACACTGTATTTCAACTAACTGGAATTTAAAAAAGAACTTAAGAAAATAAAATTCTCTTTTCCCATCTTTAAAAAATAATAGGGATGCCTGGGTGGTGCAGTTGGTTAAGCATCTGACTCTTGGTATTGGCTCAGGTCATGATCTCGGGTTCGTGGGGTTAAGCCCCACATTGGGCTCCACACTTAGTGCAGAGTCCGCTTAAGACTCTCCCTCTTCCAAAAAAACAAAAAAAGACTCTCCCTCTTCCTCTGCCCCTCCCCTCTGTACTCTCTCTCTCTAAAATAAATAATCTTTTTTTTTTTTTTTTTTTTAATTTTATTTATTTATTTGAGAGAGAGAGAGAGAATGAGAGACAGAGAGCATGAGAGGGAGGAGGGTCAGAGGGAGAAGCAGACTCCCTGCCGAGCAGGGAGCCCGATGCGGGACTCGATCCCGGGACTCCAGGATCATGACCTGAGCCGAAGGCAGTCGCTTAACCAACTGAGCCACCCAGGCGCCCTAAAATAAATAATCTTAAAAAAATAAAATAAAAATAATAAAATAATAAAATTTTTCCTCAGTTAGGGCTACCCCACAATTAGCTGAACATGATGAGCAATACGTGAGCAGATAATACAGTAGAAGTCACAGTAGTTCTGGACAGAATATCTGGGTTTCTATTGTTAAGATTCTATTGTTCTATCTGAGAGATTTTGAGAAAGTTATTTAACCTTTCTGAGACTCTGTTTTCTGGTGTTTAAAAGAAGGATAAAAATATTGGCACTATTGGTGTATATCCCAGGGCAGGTGAGAAGCTCAAATGGGTTACTGTATAGAAAGAATGTATTTTAGATGGAAAAGCAAAGCAAATATGTATTTCTGGACATTCTTACTGCCAGAATATAACTATTATATTATCTTCCTCATACACATCTGTTGTTAATTAGTTTATACTGCATTTTTATCTATTTGTGTATCGGTAACCCAGAATTCTTGCCCTACTATGTTCACTGGGAATTAAGATTGCACATGACCTCAGGCAATTTGCTTATACATTGGGAGGGTGTAATTCCTATAACCAGGAATATAAGAAAAAGGGCATTTCCCCACCATTGGAAGTTTGGACTTTGGGACGGGGAGGTATAGGCACCTTACCTAATATGGATGTAGTACCTGAAAGAGTGGTGCTAGATTGGGGCTCATGTGAGTTTCTGTATCCATCAGGCTGTAAATCTGGGAGCATGAGCCATGGCACAAAAGGGTGTCAGTGGTTGCTAAGTGGTTGGCATTGGTGGTGGTGACCATGGTTTTGGCCCAACAGAGGCTAAAATGATATCAACTGGTCCTACTGAGGGATTGTCATTTGTGACAAAGCCAGGCAATTGGGCATCTGAGAGAAGCAAGCGTTAGAGATGAGGAAAGTAGAAAAAAGAATTGATTAAAACTCCCCTAGAGGATTATGGTTGGAGATGCTTGATGAATTGCACTTTGATGCCCAAAAAGAGAGCACGAGACAATCCAGTGTCTTTCTCATGAAGGTAAAACTAAGTGGAGTGTCTGGGCCAGCTACAGGGAAGGAATGTGCCTGTGGGTTGGGGCTTGTTCAAGCATTAACTTAACAGAATTAAGGAAGCCATAGACATTCCTCTAAAATTTCTCCAGGCCTTTCTTTTACACCTTGATCAGTGTTGTGCATCTCATGTCCTTTGCTAGGCATGACCTCCTTTAGGGCAGCCCCCCCACCCCTAACAAAGTCAGGGCTTATAAAATGTTCGGTGAATTGTATTTCCAAATGAGTCTAAGATACACTGTAGCAAATATTGGATTGGATACTGAAGAATAGAGACCTTATTGTACCCTTATAATAAGTATTGGCTTCCTTAAAGATCAGAAAAGAGAAACTGGAGGCAGACCACTCTGGGTAGTCCAGTCGGCTACTTTTTGCTGCCTGGCTAGAGCATCTAGTGCTCTCAGATGCAACTGATTGGCAAAAACTGGTGAGATGGGCTTCACTTCTAAAAGCTTCTAAAAGCTCACAACCACAGAATTAAGTGTGCACAGTATGTACTTCGTAGAAATGGAATTCTGCTCATGGTGGCAGCATCCACGTGAACTGGAGATGGCACCCGAGACTAATGTCCTGCATAATGTGTGGGTAGAAATGGGTATAGAGAGTGAATAAAACAAATATTCTACATGGTGCTTAACATGTACTTGGAGCAACTTTTCTAAAGCAGGAGATCAATAAATACAAAACAATATACAGTAAATTCCCTGTTCTCTGGACAGTCAGGACATAAGTCGTTTATCAAATGATCAGGTTTTTAGAATGTCCTGCGAGGACTATATTTTATGGGAAGCACTGTTGATTGTCTATTCAATATCTATTCTTTCTTTCTTCCTCAGTAAGAGAACTCAGAATCTTTGGATCTGGCCACATGCCTAGCTGTAAGATGATATTTTATTCAAGATAGATAAGGGCACAAATAATAAGCATCCAGAGGTCACTAGAGGGGGGCTTTCCAAGGACCTTTTTCTGAAGGTGCAGAGTTGGCTAGAAAGCACAGCCTTTGTGCCAACTCCTTCATTTTCTCTTCATCCTGCCTAGAATGCTAGGTGGAGTTGCCCAGCCATCTTGGGACCATGAGGCAAACTTGAGGATGGAAATCACAATTAAGTTACTGAAGCAGAAAGAAAGAGCCTGTGCTCCAGATGACCATGGAGTGGCCATTCCAGCCCTAGACTGTCCACTATTATTTTTGGTTTCTGGTAATAGAGGCCAAGAGAAGTTCTTTCTTCAGGGTATTGAATGCAATGAAATTATTTAAACAGTATAGAGATAATGAACTTATTTTATGTGTATTTCTAACCTTTCCTTGTTCCATAAATGATTAAAGCTGGATTACAAGGGTTCCTAAATTACAGGATAGCACAAACTAATGTCAAAAGACCAAAAAAAAAAGTGAAGATATCAAGAAGTTCCTGAACATACTTTAATCTTTTGTTCCCTTCATTTTATAATTCAAAATTACATCAGAATCTTTTTAAAAAAAGATTTATTTATTTATTTTAGAGAGAGAGAGAGAGAGTGTGAGTGGGGGGGCAGAGGGAGAGAATCTCCAAGCAGACTCTCCACTGAACATGGAGCCCAACATGGGGTTCGATCCCACCACCCATGAGATCATGACCTGAGCTGAAACCGAGTCGGTCGCTCTACTCAAAGTTATTTCAGGATCTTTAATGACTTATGACCATCATTATGGACATCATATGTTGGAAATTCTGGTTAGTAGAGAGTCCTGTTTAATTGAATGCCTACTAGGGAGGTCTCAGGGTAGCGTAACGAAGACTTCTAACTGGCTATCACTGGCTCGACTCATCACAGTAACTAATACCTTCCAGTTCTCTGTAAAACATATCCATGCATGCTCCCTATAGTTGGTTGAGTAGCATCCTGTCCAGTAATCACTTGTGCTTCTTCCCAAATCCCTCTGTACCAATTGCACTTGTTACAATAATTATATAATTTAATGAAATATTATGTGATTTGGTAACTATAAGGGGGAAAGAAAAGAGTTGTTCCTCTGAAAACTAAGTCAAATGCTTGGAAAGACTATAGAGATGAATTTTCCATAAAATTGTAAATTTTGGATTAGGTGCAGGGAAGCCAATTGTAACTGGGGGAAAAAGTCAGTCAAAAATCTTCTGATTGCTTTGGGACAATCTTCAAGCGATAGTGCAATATGGAAAAAAAAAAAAAAATCCATGGAGAGCTCCAAAAGAACAGACCCAGAAGCAAAAAAGACAGCTCTACATCCGAAATTGGTTAATACAAATATATTTAAGTGTTTTAATTGAAAAGAAGGTGTTTAAGGTATATATATATATATATATATTTTTTTTTTTTTTTTAATAATTCTCCATTCTGTCAGACATGTTAAGTACCTTATTCTGTTAAGATGGATAAGAGTACTTCTGCTGTGTGTACAGAATTCACATAGTGCAGGCATGTTAAATAAAGGGATGAAAATCCAGGGGGATTAAGCAGTGATTAAATGTACCAGGTGGCAAATAAGTGATGGTGGCATTCCTATCTCTATGTTATCCTGTGCTCTTGGAGGCAGACATTACTAATCAATCACAGTCTTCTGTAATCAATCACCAATCAAGCCAGTCTCCAACTGGCTCCTTTTCAGTGTCAAACACCAAGAAGCTACTACCAGTTAACCAGTTGGCCCGTGACATTAAATCAGTCTGTCAACCCAGGCTTAGAGTAGAATAGTGCAGTAGGCACAGATCATGGATTGGCGTGTCAGCTGAGGCTCTGCAGGTTGGAAATGGTCAGTAAGATATGCCAGGGGGATCTGGGTGGACATCCACCATCCATAGATTGCTAGGATCCATCTGGCCAGCCTCCTTCTTCTAGGCAGTGTCCCTTTCCTCTTCACTCCATCAGTACTTCTTTCAGAACTGCACGCTAGTCAAAGAGAGGGCAAATTCTGTTGGGATGTACCTCAGAATCACTGTGGCTGAGTTACTCCTAGCAGCTTGGTGTGATAGCTTGACCCTGGCAACACAATGTCCAGATTTGACCCTGACATCTCCTCTTCTTAGCTATGACTAAGGCAAGTTAACCTCTTCAAGTTTCTGTTATCAATAATAGGTTTATAAGGACTAAATGTGCTAATGCATGGAAAGCATAAAAGACTGGTTCCAGCATCTTCAAACTGTCCATGTAGCAACGTTTTGTAAGCATGAGTCCATGAGCTCTTTGAAATCCTATGCACCTTATGCTCAGGCTCCATGATTTTCATCACATTCTCAAAGGAGTCTGGGACTAAAACAAAAGTAAACCAAAACAAGAAATACCTAAGGCTTTCTTGTTTAGAGCTGTGCTTATCAAATTTTAATGGATCACCTGAAGATCTTGTTAAAATGCTAATTCTAATTTAATAGGTCCCAAGTGGGGCCTGTGGCTGTGTAGTCTTGACAAGCTCCCAGTTGATGGTGATGCTGCTCACCCATGGACCACACTTTGAGTAGTGAAGGTCTGAAGTGCCCACTCCTTTATTTCCTTCTTCTGCCGAGAGGCACTATAACATGATTATTAAAAGCATGAGCTCTGGGGCCAGACAGCCTGGGTTTGCTTTCTGCCTTGACCTTTACTAATTCTATAAGCTTGGTCAAGCTGCTGAACTTCTCTCTGCCTCAGTTTCTTCAACTGTAAAATGGGGGAAATAACAGTACTTCCACAAGAGGGTTGATATGAAGATTAAATGAGATAAAGAGTTTATAACAGTGCCTAAAGCATAATATGTGTTAGTCTTAGTTTATTTACCGCCTTGTGAGTACACTCTCTGTTGCTACCGGCACATTCTTAGCTGTCTCAGATGACCTAGCATTCTCTGGACTGTGTCATGCCCAAAGTAATGTCTCCCACCAATGACATAGGGGTCAGATAAAATTGTAAAACATAAAATATCCCTTTCTTGGTGGGGGGGGATAGATATAACAGGAAACACTTGTTTAGTTCACTTTTTTACAAGCTAATTTTTTTTAAAAGATTTTATTTATTTATTTGAGAGAGAGAATGAGATAGAGAGAGAGAGCATGAGGGGGGGAGGGTCAGAGGGAGAAGCAGACTCCCTGCTGAGCAGGGAGCCCGATGCGGGGCTCGATCCCGGGACTCCAGGATTGTTACCTGAGCCGACGGCAGTCACTTAACCAACTGAGCCACCCAGGCGCCCAACAAGCTAATTTGATCACAGAATTTGGAACGGCCTTTTCCATCTGACTCCTAATTCACGTGCATAAGACCTGGTATCATAAAGTAATAATCGTGGGAGGGTGTTTCTGAAGAGTGGCAGATGAAAGCAGGGTCACTCTGCAATGTAGGTGCCATTGCACCAGAGAGAAAGTGGCTCCTCCAGGTCGCCTGCAGCTTTGAATCAGTACCACCCACCAGCCGAGTGCCCACCCTAGAGCACATGCCTCTGCGAGGGCCTGCGCACTCCAGCGCATTCACTCTGTCCTGCCTTTGCCTCTGCCACATGCATGCAGGCCTTTGGCTCACACATGAACAAGTGCCACCGAGACAGGAGGGGTTGGGACGAGGAAGACTTTCTCATCCAGCGCTATACTCATGTCATAATTTTCCTTGTCCTGTCAGCGTAATGTCTTTGGCAGAGCATGCAGAGACATTGATTCCCCTCTCTAACCCTGCCTTTTGGATCTAGATTTTTGTTCTTTAAAGGAAATACAAGTTTGTGGCTAAATGATGAAGATGGTATCTGTTCTTTTTCCTCTTTTAAAAAAATGAGTCTGAGTATATTCAGGTTGAAAGAACAGATTACATTTTATGATTTAACTAGTACAGAAATTTTTTTTTTTTTTTTTTAGAGCATGAGCGGAGGCAGGGGGAGGGGTGGAGCGAAAGGGAGAGAGAATCCTCAAGCAGGTTCCACACTCAGTGTGGAGCCTGACTCGGAGCTTGATCCCACAACCTGGAGATCATGACCTGAGCCAAAATCCAGAGTCTAACGCTTAACCAACTGAGCCACCCAGGCAGCCCCAGAATTTTTTTGTAAATCAACTTTCTTGATGTACAATTTACAATAGAAAATGCATTCACTTAAAATGTATAATTTAATGAGTTTTGACAAACATGGGTGACAGTGTAACCAATGCTACAATCAAGGTATAGAACATTTCTATCACACCAAATGGTTTGTTTATGTCCATTTGAAGTTTCTCCTGCTCCAGGTAACCAAACTGATTTGATTTTTGTTCTCATAGATGCACCTCTTCTGGAAATAGAACTTTCATGTACGTGGAATCTTATGAATGAACTATTTTCTGTCTGGCTTGTTTTCCTCAGCATAATGTTTTGGAGAGTCATTATTTTTGTTTTATGTATCACTCCTATCAGTAGCAGAACCTTTTTATTTTTTTTAAACCTTTCTTTTAACTCTGCTAAAATGTCAACCATTATGCATACGTTATAAATTAATAATACATGCACCTTGAAAGATATTTTTATTTTTTTTTAACATAGGTCAACTCATAGGTTAGGAATATCACTAAGTGCTAGAATATTTGAACAGCTCTGAATATTTTGCCGTGTGAGGGCTGTATGGCATAGTGAATAGCCTGTGGTCACAGCACTGGCCCTGTCACTGACTTCATGAATTTGACCAAGATCTGTCACCCATTAGGGCTCAGCTTGCCCATTTGTACTCGTCTTTTTTCTTTTTTTAAACAATTAATTAACATAGAGTATATTATTAGTTTCAGAGATAGAGTTTAGTGATTCATCAGTTTCATATAACACCCAGGGCTCATTCCATCATGTGCCCTCCTTAATGCCCATCACCCAGTTACCCCATCTCCCCCACCCACCTCCCCTCCAGCAACCCTCAGTTTGTTCCCTAGAATTAAGAGTCTCTTGTGGTTTGTCTCCCTCTCTGATTGCATCTTATTTTATTTTTCCCTCCCTTCCCCTATGTTCATCTGTTTTGTTTCTTAAATTCCACATAGGAGTGAGATCATACGGTGTTTGTCTTTCTCTGACTGACTAGTACTAGTTACCAGTCTTTGCCGGTTCCTGAGGCCCATTGGGGGCCTGACACACGTGTTGTCTCGGGATGGTCACTGAGCTGTGGAGCCAGCAGAGGGAGTAGGAGTCAACAAAGGAATTGCAGAGCTCAGCCCGCATCTCGAAGCCTCTGTGATGCATGCTGTGCTCTGTACAGCGGCCACGCTGTTCCAGAGCACAGCAAATCCTGTGGTGGGCCAATTTTTAAAGTGACTGATGACTCTTGATATCATTTTTCAAACTTATTTCTCTGATTAGGTGACAAGTGTGGTCTTCTTTTTTTTTTTTTTTTAAATATAAAAGGGGTATAAACAAATCTCTGTGTGGTCTTATAAGCAAATAAAATAGATTCACATTCAAATTTATTTAAATTCACCTTTTAGTGCTTATTACCTTAGAGAAGAATTGTAAAAAAAACAAAAACCCCAAAGTATTATAGGAGCCCCTTCAGAGTTTACTTTTCAAGGCAAAAACAAAGTTAGATTGAGTCATCCAAAATACAGTTTATAGAATTATCAAAAATGAAATATTTTATAACATACCATTGTCTGAAAATAGTCTTGAGGTTTTAAAAGCAGCTGACTGATTTCACTCTGAGGCCAGATCTGTATAAACACAGTTAAATGGACATTTCATGCCATGAAATTTCCTGCATCTACCATCCCTGCACTTTCAGTCACAGAATTATTTCTGTTCTCCATTCACTTTTGCTTCTATGAACATAACTGCTGTTGCAAGAAATCTTTATAGTCTTATATTTGCTCTCTGGTTCCTCTCTTCACAATATGAAACAAACAAAAACCAGATAGTGGAATTAGGCTGGCCGTGGCATGCTGGGAAACACTCTGTAGGCTTTTATACCCCTTGGCCACCTTTCTCCCACTACAAAATATTGTTCTCAAATAACTACTTTGGGGCACCTGGGTGGCTCAGTTGGTTAAGTGTCCAGTTCTTGGTTTCAGCTCAGGTCATGATCTCAGGGTCATGAGATCGAGCCCCATGTTGGGTTCCATGATGATCATGGAGTCTACTTGAGATTGTCTCTCTCCTTCTCCCTGTGCCCCTCTTCCTTCTCTCTGTCTCTAAAAAAAAAAAAAGACAACAAAAATAAAAAAACAAAAAAACTAATTTGGTGAAAAGTTTTGTAATTTCAAATGAACTTGGTAATGTGACATGCAAATGAGAAATTTAAATATGTTATAACTGGCATTTTTCTGGTGAAATGAGGGGAGTAATGAAAAGGCAAGTTTGAAAGTAGGCTCTTACGGAGACTCTGGGGAGGAGCAGAAGGAAGGGCTGAGGCAAGCGAGGAAAATAAAGTGGAGGGTGGAAATGAAGGAAGGCCCGTGTGTGGAGGCAGAGATGATCTGTGTCTGCATCTTGTGTCAGAAAACCTGTTTTACTTGTCAAAAAGGTACCTGACAAACCTTTCTGGAAAAGATGAATCTGATGTTATTTTTTTTTTTTTAATTTTATTTATTTGAGAGAGAGAGCGCACAAGAGAGCTTGAGCAGGGGAGGGCGAGAGGGAGAGGATCTTAAGCAGACTCTGTGCTGAGTGCAGAGCCCGACATGGGGCTTGATCTCACAACCCTGAGATCATGACCTGAGCTGAAATGAAGAGTCTGACACTCAATTGATGGGCTACTCAGGTGCCCTGAATCTGGTGTTATTTTAATTAGTCTGTACCACAGAGAAAGAAGGAAGCATCCCCGTTATTTTATTTGGCTCGTATGACACTGATCTAAAACCTGACCAAGATAGCACAAGAAAGGAAACCACAGACTAACCTCACTTATAATTGTTGATGCAAAATCCTAATAAAATACCAGCAAATGGATTCCAACAGTGCACTAGGAGAAAATACACCATAACCAAAGACATTTATTCTAAATGTCCATGGTAGTTCAATATTATGAAGTCTATAAACATAATCACATTAAAATGCAGAGAAGGATGTGAATGTAGAGCATGCTGGGCTGTTTTAGGACAAAACGACAGGGCCAGAAAGCAGATCATGGTTTGCCAGAGGATGGGACTGGGGAATGTTTGATTACAAAGGAGCAACACAAGGGAAATTTAGGGGTGACAGAACTATTCTGTGTCTTGAACCTGCCTCTGTGCAATCATCAACAGGACATTACATCCAAAAAAGTGAATGTTATTGTAGATAAAAACAAATATTTAAAAATAAGTTTCAAAAAATGAAAACAAAACAAAAATTCCCACTATCACATAGCCAATAAAGCCAATGATTGACTAGGTAAGGTGTAGTGACTGTAATACATCCAATTTTCTCAACTGTAAAATGGAGCTCATACTAACACTTACCTCCCAGGGTTGTTCCGAGATTCGGCTTAGCACAACATCTGGCGTAGAGTGCATCCTCAAGAAATGTTAATCATTGTTAGTAACAAAATATAGCCATTAAGCACACAAACTCTGGAGCAAGAAAGGCTGGGTTCAAATTCCTGTTCATCCCCTTATTAATTATGTGGCCTTGGGTAAGTCATTTTGCTTCTGTGCCTCTGTGTTCTCTTATTTTTAAAATATAGATAAGCGTTACTGTGAGAGTTCACTGAGTTTACTGCAGTGGAGTACCTGGAAGTGGGGAGTGGGGGAGAGAAACTCCTGAGGCTCCTGTGAGTTCAGAAGGGAAGTGAAATGAGCTGTGTATGGTCGTGTGTGTGTTTGTGTGTGTGTGTGTAGGGGTGGTTGGTGTTGGTCCCTATGTTATATAAATGAGTTGTATAGATAAGGTACATGGAAAAAAGGACAAGAGAAGAGAGTTTCCACCTGTGGCAGAGATATGGGTATAAACGCCGAGACAGAAGCACAGGTGGATTCTCCAGAGACCAAGGGAGCTGAAAGAGAGACGTGAACTTGGTTCCACCTTGGCCTGGTGTCAAAAGTAGGACGAATTTGCATTAAAGGAGTGTGAAAGTTTACTCAGGCAAAGTAGGTCATCAGAGAAGAGAGTTAAATAGAGAGCCTCAGAGCCTCTGTTTAATGAGTTAAATCTCTAACCAGCTACTTGAAGAAAGAGGGGGTTTCTCTGTGACCCCCAATGACCATTGTCATTGCTGTGGCCACTCAGGTTGACTCCAGTGGACTGTGTGTCATCTACAAGTGAGAGGGGGCTGGTCAGCAAATGTTTCTTGCCTCAGTGACTCTGAGTAGACCGTTTTCACTGGTGGGCTGGTGGTGGTCACGTGGAGCTGGGAGCCCCTGCTTGGAAGTGAGTCACTGGCCTCATTGCTAAGGCTCACACAAGTCCCAAGAAAATAGGGAAGAGAATAAGATTTAATGAAATGAGAACATTTTTATCCATATGATAAGGGGAAAAAGCAAAATATAAAACTCTGTATGTGCATCTAATTTGGTGAAACATATACATGGAAAAATGACTGGAATGAAACATTAAAACAGTAAATAGTTGTCTCCGAGTGAGGATTACAGATGACTTCTCTTCTTTATATCTTATATCTTTTCTATTTTCTACAATAAAAATGTTTTACTTTTGCAATTAGAGAAGAGGAATGGGCTGCAATTAACTTAGAAGGAAAGAGGTTCCCTGTCCCTGTTCACAGCCTACCTGTTGTTCAGCAACACATTTTTTGCTACTTGTTATGTACAGGGCAATAACAATTTAATTGCTGGCTACCTTCTCTAATCTCCAGGTGAAGCTCAAAGCTTCCCAATCTTTCTTCCGTTCCACGGAAGAGGAGCTCTGACATGGGGCAAAGACATACTGGAGTCCTTAGAAACTCACCACGAGCCATAGTGGTTGGAGCTTGGGTGGGAGTGAGGAAGACATCCAAAGCTCCCTCTTTCTGTGACAAGCAGCTGCTTTAGCTTCACTTCCTGTTACTTCTCTTGCTTTCCTTTCTCTCAGCTGCTGTATAAACATGGGATTGGTATTTTTGCTGGGGCTGCCGTAGAAAACACCACAGACTGGGTGGCCAAAACAACAGAAATTTCTTTTTTCACAATTCTGGAGGCTACAGATGTCTGAGATCAAGGTGTCAGCAGGGTTGGTTTCTCCTGAGGCCTCTCGCCTTGGCTTGCAGATGACCGTCTTCCCCCCACCATCTTCACACGGTCTTCTTTCTGTGTGAGTGTGTCCTAACCTGCTCTTCTTTTAAGGACACTAGTCACATTAGATTTGGGCCTATACCCGAATGAACTCATTTCACCTTAATTACCTCCTTAAAGACCCTATCTCCAAATACAGTCAGTCGGAGATTCTAGGGGTAGGACTACAACATATGAATTTTGGAGGACACAATTCAGCCCATAACTGGGTTGAAGTGATTTCTTTTGTTGGGGACTATGTTGCCACTCAGGGAAAGTCAGGAGAGAACCCAGTGTAGGGTTTAAGAGAAAGGATGCAAAAAAAAAAAAAAAAAAGTCAGTTTTAACTTCTTGGGTTTTATATAGCCCACCAGGTTAAGAAACCAGAGAGGAATACACACATTTTCATTTGTCCAGAGTGTCTGTGTCTGTTCTGGGCACATCACCCTCTTAAATCTGTGGCTGTATTGAGGCCACTTGAAGATTTGAAATGTTGGTTGTCTCCTCCTTGGGGACATAAAAAATACATCATTCTGTTGAACTTATCACCAAATTATTGGATGTTTCTACAAAAGCAAAGCAAATCTGAGATCAGAGATGTTAGAATATTGTTCAGTAAATGATGGGGGGTGCAGGGGTGAGCTGGTAAAAGAGTGATCTACTCTGGTCATGTTACCCTGGAGAGCTTGGTTAACATTGTCATTCTCTGTTAAAAAACAAGAAGAAGCCTTCTGAGCAGCTCATATAAAATTTTAAGGCATTAAAATGAGAGAGTTTATCTGTCTCTTCTGCACAAGTGATAAACATCCATGAAGGTACTCTGATCTCTTCCCCAAGATGAATCCTGAAAGTTTTGCAGTATGGAACTGATTTTCACTGACCTAGGAAAGAAACAGGTCAGGCCTATGAATTCTGCCTTTGCCCAGCCAGCAGATGGTGCCATTTTTCTAGGAAATGGAACCAGAATTAGTTTGAACTGCCATTCGGCCATCAATGTGCGAGCTCACAGCGGATTTCCGTAGATGTTTATATGTAACCAGTTTCTCTTCTATGAAATTTACTCATCTTAACTGCAGTTAAACAAACTGAAATCTTCAAGCTTAAGTGTAAATGAAACTTTTATTTTTTAAACACAGGGATAATTAGAAAAAAAATCTGAGCACCTTCTTCCAGATGGATATTTTAGGATTATATGCTCTCTCCTCCTGCTCACTCACCCATCTTGCTCCAACATATGAACTGACTTCATTTGTACTCATTTTTCCTTCTGAAAGACTCTCTTACAGTCTTTCACTGTTATATATAGTGGTTGGTTTACTGAATTCTATAGTAAAATTATAACTTTTGAGGAAGTAGTTCTAAATAGCTACTTTAGTATAATACATAATTAATAAATTTAATAGCTACTTTTAATAATATGTAGCTGAGTATTTACCTTATTATTATTATTTATTTTACTAGAAATATGTGGTCCTTTTTTATCAGCTATTGATTGTATAATAAAATAAATTTAAGCGGCACCTAATTTAAGCATTTAAAATAATTCATTGAAGGATAACCTACAACGCAGTATGTTAAGCCTAATTGTCAAAACAACACCTCTTTTTTTCCAAGAAAGAAAAAATAAAGGTATGATCAAAATTATGACCAACAATTTGGGTTCATTTGGACATTAAAGATGATTTTGTAGGCATACCAACAGGCAAAATGTTGAAAAATCAATCCAGTGGATTTAGAAATAATGGTAAATTAAAAAGGGCAGCTATACATTTCAGAGTTAATGTCTGAAATTAAAGAAAAATATCCACCACTTATCACAATGATCTTTTAATAACTAATATTTTTAACATTAAGATTGCTGTTTTAGGGAATTACCTTCCTCTGGACATTTAATTAAATGTTAAATTTTTTAAATAACTTACACAGATAAGTAAGTTTTGTGATCTGTACAAATTAAGGGATACATGAATATAAGCCCCCTTCCCTGCCAAAGCTCAAATTTGCTATGGTCTCAGCAGAAAATAAACAGTTTACAGGTTAAACAGAATTTATAGCATTACAAAAGTTTTCAGAACCTTTCTTTTCATCATTTTTTTTTTCTAACAGCAAAGATCAAAATGACAAATTGAATGACCAGAACGTAGAAAATATTTGTGCAAAACTGCGTTAATTGTCCTTACCATTTAATAGAGGTAAAACTTAAGAACACACAATGACAATGATGAAGAAAAACTACACTGAAAGGAACTCTATTTTAAATTTCAAACAACATGGGTCATACTACTTCTAAACACTGAGAGAAAACATGGCACCATGAGCAGCGGGAGCAACACATGACTCGGGGATTCTGCCAGCAAAGGTGGTTGACCTGGAACATGCCGAAGTTTCTCTCCACACCAGCCAGCCGTCTTAAATGACTGGAAACTATTGTAGGGCTTAAAACTCACTTCAGTGTCTTATTCTTGAAATTTGCAGATCATAAATGAAATATTTACGAAAGTCCTTTCCCCCCCACCTCAAGGAATGTTTCTCGCGTCACGGGAAATCCTTAAAAGAATTGAATCATAGACTCTCTGGATTTACCTACACTGATCCATTTAGCTTGAATTTGAAGCTCTTCTTCAATAAATCAAATGTAATTTTTTGCATTAACAGGTAGTTCTTTAAGTGTCCTTGCATTTGATATATCTGTGTTCCAAACTGGGAGAGTCTTATATTGAACTTCAACTTTATTTAAGACTTCTTGGTTTGCTGGGAAATTTCACCACCTAACTTGTAAGCAACTCCAACTTTGATTTCCATAAACATGTCCAAAATATCCAATTTGGCAAGTGCCAATGCAGGAAATCCATTAATCATATGAGCATATTTGAGCAAAATGAGGTCCAGCCAGCCACATCTTCTTTTCCTGCCAGTGGTTACCCCAAACTGTCCACCTCTTGTTTGTAATAATTCTCCAATTTCATTGTCTTACTCTGTAGGGAAGGTACCAATGCCAACTTGAGTTGTGTAAGCTTTTATGACCCCATCACTTCTCCAACATTGTGAGGGGGTATACCCAACCAGGGACACACACCTCCAACTGTGCAGTTCAAAGAGGTTACAAAAGGATAAGTTCCAAAATTAATATCTAGTAGTGCTGCATTGGCACCTTCTACCAAGATTTTCTTTGGTGGTCCATCTAGGGCCTTGGAAAGGAAATAAACTCCGTCTCTCACCATTGGTTTAATCCTTTCCATATAGCCCTTGAGTTTTTGTAATTCACTTTCAGTGTCAATTTCCAAAGTGGGCTATATGATTTGTATTGGTTAGCCAGAACTTTGAACCTCTCTGAGAAGCCGTCAAAGTCAGAAACAAGATCACACATCCGCAGTCCACTCCCAGGAGCTTTGGAAGAATAAACTGGGCCAATACCTTTTGTGGTACCCCAAATTTTCCTGCTTGTTCTTGTCTCTGTTGCTCCTGGAGACCATCAGGTGCTTGATGAAAATTGAATACGATATGAGCACTGTCAGATAGGATAAGCCTTTTTTCCCAGCCTTCCAGACCTTTTCCTTTTTTCTCTGCTTCCTCAAATAATCTGGGAAGATGACCTATCACGCTATTTCCAATGAATATGGTAACATTTGGATGAATTATTCCACAATGTCCAGTATGGTCACCCAGTTCCCCCCTGGGCCATGCCCCAGGGTGGCCACAATCCTGGTTGGATATGGAAGATGCCACAGGATTGGTCTCAGCATGGTGGCTGCAGTGACATGAGGAGAGCCTGAAGGAGATGCAG
Organism: Phoca vitulina; assembly: GCF_004348235.1. NCBI lineage: Eukaryota > Metazoa > Chordata > Mammalia > Carnivora > Phocidae > Phoca > Phoca vitulina. Next base: position 16,377,446 of record NW_022589740.1, on the reverse strand, counting down.
GCAGTGAGGACTGCACGAACTGAACTGCTCTGTGGCCACCAGCCACGTCGGAGGAAGAAGGAGCCAGAGGCCAGCCCGACTATTTACCTTCTTAACTATAAACACTTTTCTTCAAAATTTTCGATGAAAAGTTTCAAATATACAGAATACTTGAAAGACCAATACATAAGCGTCATATACCATACCTATCACCTAGATTCAACAATTATTAACATGACATAGATTCAATAGTTAGTAACATTACCATTTTCCTTAATGTATAAATATGTGTGTGTGGATAATATACATATGGAAGTTGGTTACAGACATTTTGACACATGAGCCCTAATATTCAGCATGCGACTCTTTAGAATGAAAACATTCTTCTAACTACTAAACCGTAATCACACCTAAGAATATGAGCAATAATTTCAGTATTATCTAATATCGAGTCCCTAGTCAAAATTTCCTAGTTATCACCCCTATATCATTTTATTTATTATTTAATTATTTTAAGTAATCACTACCCCCAACATGGGACTAGAGCTCAATACCCAGAGATCAAGAGTCACCCGCTCCAAGGACTGAGCTAGCTAGGCGCCCCATCCCCATGTATCTTTTGTAGTTGATTTTGTTTAACTGGATCCAATCAAGGCTCAGATGTTGTTTTTGGTTGTTTTGTTTGCTCACTCACCTCTACTTAAGACAGTGATTTTTTTTTTTTTATTTTAAAGATTTTTATTTATTTATTTGACAGAGAGAGAGAGCAAGAGAGGGAACACAAGCAGGGGGAGTGGGAGAGGGAGAAGCAGGCCTCCCACTGAGCAGGGAGCCCAATGTGGGACTTGATTCCAGGACCCTGGGATCACGACCTGAGCTGAAGGCAGACGCTTAACAACTGAGCCACCCAGGCGCCCCCCCCCCACTCTTTTTTTTAAACAGACCAAGCCTGTTATTTAGAATGTTCCACATTCTGGATTTGTCTGATTGTTTCCTTATAGGCTTGTTCTTAACCTGTGTTCCTCAGATATCAAAGCCTGAGAGGAAGGCTTATGTGCTGTAAATAATAATGATATTTCTAACTCAAATTCAACATTATACATTATTTCTTACCTTTGATTTTACATAGATACCTCTTCTTTCTTAACAATCTAAATTCTTAATAACACTAACAGTTTACTTATTTGCTTTACCTTACAATTTTTTAAAACAATAGCACCAATATTACTAGTTCAAAAGACTAAGTGAAGATAAAGATTTCTTTGTGGTTCTTTTATCTTTATAACATATCTAATGATTGGATAACAATGTGCTAAGCTTAAAAAACATTTGAAATAATTTTGTCCTCGCATGGTTATGTTAAAAATTTGATAAATATTTAAGTTTGTTTTGTGTTGTTTTAAATTAAATATTTAGTTTCTTTCCCTTTTCGGTTAATTTTATTTTTTGAATTATAGAAAACATTTACAGGAGTAAAAAAAATCAAAATTATATAAAGATGTAAAGTCATAGAAGTCTTACTTCCATCTTTATCCCCTCTACCTGATTTCTCCTCTGTCCCTATAGATGACCATTTTTAAAAATTAGTTTCTGGTTTATTCTTCCTATTAATTTTTGCAATAACAGGCAAGTATGTATTGTCCTCCTGTTTTTTTTTCTCACAGAGCATAGCATATTATATATCCTGTTTCACAATTTGTTCTTTTCACTTAATAAGATATCCTAAATGTCACCCCATATTAGTATATAGAGGTTTTTCTCACGCCACCCTCATGGTTGCATAGTACTCCATTGTGTGGATGTGTCATGGTTGATTCATCCATTTCCTTCCATTCATCATTCAACCCATTGGCAGATATATGGGTTATTTGGAAATGTTTTTTAAAATTTTGATAATTTTGGATAGAAATTAAAAAATGTATTTCATACTTTTCTAACTTTATAAACAGAGTTCTGTTTTTTCTTGATGCCTCAGGTTCTCATCTGGTTTTGTTAGTTGCTGCTAATTTGCTTGAACTTGAAAATTAGATCACCAAACCTGTAACAATTGCCTATAAAATAGGAGTGATGGACATGAGCAAGGCCCCAGGGAGCTTTCCTATGAGGGAAACTATCCATCCAGACCTACCTAGAAACTTAGGTTCTGAATGTCTTCCTTTTATACCTTATTTGGCTGTTTTGTTTGATTTATATTAGTTTTCTGCCAAAACTACCCTCATACTTCTAAGGTACATTCAGATTATCAGCAGAAGGTGCATTTTTTTCCGTATAAATTTTTCTGGAAATTGGATCGTGCATACTTCCATATTGAAGTAGCAAAATCTTTCCTGCCCTGGAGATAAGTTCGATTCGGTGGAGGATGGAGAGAGTGAGAAGTAGAAATGCTAGTAGTCTAGGAAGAGGTCAGCACATACACACAGCAATGGGCACATATATACAGGTGAAAATACATTGTAATATATACCTGTATATACCTGTCTATACCTCTAATACCTGAGCATATCCCTGTAATACTTAATATAAATTTTTCTGCTTTTCATATTCAGTGGTATATCATAAGCATTTTTCTGTGTTATGAAGAACCCTATTGACTATGATTTTAAAATGCCTGAAAATAATGCATTATATAGAGCAGAATATTAAAAATTTACTTTTATCAGTAAGCCTCTTTCTGTTCAAATGGAATCTACATGGAAGTTTCATATATGGTTCAGACAAGGTTCTGACAGTTTCATTAGTCAGTTTTGACCATCATTTTTAATTACTTACAGCTCTTTCTTGTTTTTCCGATTATTTCTTTTGTTCTTACTTGATGGGTGCTATGTCTTCCCATTCCTCTGAGTGTTAGTTTTATAGTTTTCTTGTTTCCTGCATTGTCTCTGTTTCCTCCAAGCTACTTTTTCTTATTTGATTGTTTTGGGATCTGTCTATTTTGGAGGAAAGACTTGCCTGACATTTCTAGAGTCTGTAGCTGTGCATTGTTATTAAAGAGTAAAGCACTAAAATGCTGACTGGAATCTGTGTGCAGGTAGGTGAGGCGTGTTAACTGGTGTGCTTGATTATGGGATGATCAGGACTAAGCTGGATCTGTTGAGGGGCCCCCAAATGCATGAGTCTATGGAGCTGCTCTTTGTGACCATTCAGTCTTCCAGAGAAAGGTCCTGGAGTCCAGGGTTTGGAAGAGGTAAGCCTGGTTTCTGGCACTCTTGGACTGGGGAAGGGAGCTTAGTCTCAGGGTGCAGGCTTTCCCTTAATTCCCATTTTTAGTCTGAGACATCATCATCGCAACTCTCTGCCATGCCTGTGTTTTTAAGTACAGAATCTCTGTTTCTATGCTGCCGAGAATAAATCTCCTATCTCTTTGGGGGGAGATAAAGGTTGTCTGACCGCTCAACTAGAAGGAGGGACCTAGGACTAACTATTCCCCACAAGATTTTTCCAGTTTTTTTCACTTGCTTCTCCCACACTGTAGCTGAAACTGCTGATTTCTGATTTCTTTCAGGGGTTCTGTGGGGGGTGAATCAGCATTTTCTCATTGGTTTCTCCTTCACAGGCCCTTGGGTTTCAGCTTCCTTCAGCTCTGCCAAGTCATTTTTGACTTCTCCATCTGTTTTTCACCTTCTGAAATTTTATCGAATTATCATGTCCACTATTGTCCCTTCTCTGATTCTCTTTGTCCCTTGTCCCCTTTCCTGTGGAGTTTTAGAAACAAGCAGATATAATGCATGTATCCAGTCCTTCATATTTACCCAGGAGCCTCTTCAAGTAGGCGTAACTCTTCACTATTTGGGAAAAAGTATTCTTTTTATGAAATATGTGAAGATCCCCTAAAGCCCACCATGGATCCTACTATACGTTGTACCATAATTAGCTAGCCATTACCCTAGTGTTGTACATCTAGGTTGGCTTCCAATTTGATATTATGGTAATAACACAATGTGAGCATTTTGGTGCATGAATTATCCACATTATGGCTATTTTTCTGCTTAAATTGTTTAAATTTGCATTTCTTCAAGTGTTTTCTTCCTCCCATATATGTATGAGATCTGCATTTCTTCTTTTGTGATTTATCTATTATATATCATAATATTTATATTATATATTAAATATTTATATATGTTAATTTGTTGTACTTAAGGCAGTATATTTATGGTGAAGTGTTTGCTTTTTAATTTTTGTTTACTTTTGGGAGTGTAGACATTACAAATTTTGCACAAACATACGTGAATTTTTAAATGATTTCTTCCATCACTTTTATTTATTTATTTATTTATTTAAGATTTTATTTATTTATTTGAGAGAGTGAGCATGAGTGGGGGGGAGGGGCAAAGGGAGAGGGGGAGGCAGATTCCCTGCTGAGCGGGGAGCTGGACAAGGGTCTCAATCCTAGGACTCTGGGCTCATGACCTGAGCCAAAGACAGATTGACTGAGCCACCCAGGTGTCCCCTTCCATCACTTTTAAACTCAAAAATATATTCTCTTGTAAATATTTCATAAATATTCTGATTTGGGAGTTAAAGATGAGAGAATTATCATAGGGGTTAGAGCTAAAGTTCTTTTTTTGTACTAACATGAAAATATGTCTATTTTATAAAAATTTTAAAGTAGAATCCAAATGGTATATTCATATATATATAAATTGCATTATATATATGCAACTGCATTAAAATATGTATAGGAAATTCTAGAAAGAAAATACAACCAATGATTTATAGTTATTGTCTTTGGGAACTAAATTTTTCTCTGTAGGTATTATATTTTCTATATTTCCTTAAATATATGGGCATTCTTTTTATATTACAAATGAAAAATGAAATCTTAATTTTCAAGGCTAGTTTATTTATTTTTAAAATTTTATTTCTTTAAGTAATCTCTCCACCAAATGTGGGGCTTGAACTCATGGCCCAAGATCAAGAGCCACATGCTCTTCAGACTGAGCCAGTCAGGCATCCCCCACCAACTTAAAAAAAAATTTTATTTAAAGACTAGTTTAGAAATAAAGTATAAACAAATAGTTTTGAGAAGTATGATGATTATTTTCTTAGTGATAAGTTCTCCAAAAAAATTTTTTAATATAAAAAAAGCTGTGTGTAATCAATGTATACAACTTAGTGAGTTTGGAGATAATTTTACACCCATGAAACCATCACCACAATCTATGCCATCAACATAGTCATCAAATCCAAAAGTTTCCTCCTGCCCTCTTATTATTATTATTACTATTATTTATTTATTTACTTGACATAAGATCTAGCCTTGTAGCAAATTTTTAACTGTGCAATATAGAATGGGGTGGTAACTAGTTTAGGTACTAGTTAAGAGTTCTGAGGCTACAGCAGTGCACTCTGGGAAAAATATGGAGAGAGAAGATTTGGGGTGGATGAGACTGAGGTTTGGGGGATGCCCACAGCAAGGGAGGGAAGGAGAAAGTGGATTCAATGAAGAACTAAGCAGAGAGGTGCCTGAGAGAGCTGTCATGGTTTAAGCCCTCTGAAGAGAGTAAAGCCTAATGAAAATGTAAGATGATGATCCTGCTGGGGCGTTCGTCTTCCTTGCCACTGTGCTGAACTCCAAGACCATTCCTGCAGATGCTGCTAGGCACAGCTGAAGACAAGCATGTTGAGATGGAGAGAAAAAGTGCTTCATTTTTTTGTGCGTGACAGAGGTACATCACGTTGCACCAGGCTTTTGTGTAATTCACTAGACTCATTTTAGCACTCACAATCACTGTCTTTTCAAGAGAAGTTAGTGCTGCGAACTTAAAACGCCATAAAACCCCAATCTTTGGCTGTTCCTTTTCTCTCCCTTTTCAAGAAGTGTTTTTAAGTAACCTGAATTATAAGGCTATTGTTTCTCAAATTGAAAGTGTAGTTCCCCCAAGCAGCAATGTGCACTTTCCGTTAGGAAGTGTGAGCAAGAGCCACAGAGCTCACCACAATTGGTGCTGAACTATAATTGTCCAAATTGGATATTTTGACTTTGCTTCTTCCAGTTCTTGGGCCCATTCTTGGTATTATCCTCTACCTTCCACCTTTACCACTCTAAGAGAACTTTATTGTTCTTTTTTTTTTAAGTTTTTATTCAAATTCCAGTTCGTTAACATACAATATAATATCAGTTTCAGGTGTACAATATAGTGATTCAACACTTCCATACAACACCTAGTTCCCTAAGAGAACATTAAATGACTGTTTGCAGTGGTGGCTCCTGGAAAAAGCCCACTATATGTGTAGGGGATGACTTAGAATGGAAAAATAATGCTGGATTTATGAGGTTGTAGGACTTTTCAGGAAGACAGGACAGAATGAGGAAGGGACCACAGGATGTCAAGGTTGTTAACCATATCTTCATTGAAGATGATGTATGTCCTATCATTTATCAAATGTGCTTAGTTATTTTGCAGATGTTTTAATGAAAATTATGTTCACATAAAAAATTAGATTATGCAGTGTCTCTAGTCTTTTGGCCTGATTTTTAATAGCATCACTGGCTAGTTCTGTTAGATTTCCACTGATTTTATTTAGGTTAGTGACATATAAATACACCCTAATGGTATAACCCATCAGCTTTCAGGGTCTCAATGCTGAATATTCCCACCAAATTACCCCTGTGATGACTCCTTGGGTTTTCTAAAGATGGCTTTTTAGTAACAACTTGAACACATCAGTTTCCATGGCCTTCAAATCAATGCCAGTTAAACCAACACAGGCCTAAATCTTGATTCTTGGTTTTCCATTCTAATGAAAATTACTGTGATGAAGGAACAGTGATTCCAATAAACAAACGTTTACTGAGTACCAACTGTGTGCAAGACCAAGTAATGCCACTCTCATTGCCCAGTTTGAGTAGAATGCTCTGTGAGTGCTGATGCGAGGAACAGAGGCAGGCAGCGCAGAGGAAAGCTTGGAAAGTTTTCAAGATTAATTAGCACAAAGGTGGAGCATTTGGGATATCTGGCACCAGATAGTGATCAACAGTACTAATTATACTCTCATATTAAATCAGTTATGGTGGATGAATTGGAGTTGATCAGCCAGTGTGGTTAAGGAAGCTGCAGCTGTTGTGAGCTTCTCTTTAAAATATGTTTACATGTCTCTATAGCTCATGTATTGGTGGCTTCCACTTCATTTTTATTTTTCTTTGAGAAAATGATCTCCATTTTCCCCTCCAGTTATAGTAGAAAGTTGAGACATAAGACTAAGATATACAACAAATCACCTGGAATGATACATTCTCAGCCAAGTCACAGTGTAGTCAACACTATTTATTTTCAGTGTCTTGATATTTATGTGAGGTGCTCACAATACTACAAAGGACATGTGATGGATCTTGAGGCATAAGTTCTCAACTATGTCACTTCGTTATTAGATAGAAGAAGACTCTGTAATGTGTTCTGTTCATTAGCATTCCAATAAGGAAGTGAGATGGCATTTGAGGCTGAGTAGGGCTGGCTGGTGGGATCAAGAATGGCTATTTTATTTTTTTGAGCTCATGCATGCTTAAGTAACATCTTTCTGGTAGGTTTGGGTGAGTGCCATGTGAAGGCTGGTGTGACCTTTTTTTAATTGGAGTTTTTTTTTTTTTTTTTTTAGTAGATACAATGCATTCAGTATTTTTGGGTAGGATATAAAAATGAAAAATGTACCTCTCTTTCTGATAAAGAATTTTTTAGTAAGTGGCCACATATATTCACATATGATGCCTCTTGGAGAATATTCAGTCTTCTGTATTTTCTGTAAATTGGTAGTTAGATCTAGAGTCTGTCAATTCTAGAGGATTGTGGGGCGCCTGGGTGGCTCAGTCGTTAAGTGTCTGCCTTCAGCTCAGGTCATGATCCCAGGGTCCTGGGATGGAGCCCCGCGTCGGGCTCCCTGTTCCGCGGGGAGCCTGCTTTTCCCTCTCCCACTCCCCCTGCTTGTGTTCCCTCTCTCGCTGTGTGTCTCTCTAATAAATAAATAAAATCTTTAAAAAAAATTCTAGAGGACTGATCAGATTTGGCAACAATACTTCCATAGATAGTAGTGAGTGTATGTATGTATATGTGTGTGTGTGTGTGTATGTGTGTGTGTATGTATATATATGTGTGTGTATATATATATATATATATATTCATAGAGTGTTTGGTTATTTCTCTTTTGTTCTGTTAGCAATTGTAGATGATATTTGCCTAAATCCCTTAATTCATTAGAGGTTGCAAAATGTTGATGTTTTAATTGTATCTTTCTTTCTTTACTAACTGGTATACTTCTGTAAAGAGAACTTCCCCTTATCAACTCTTTGGTTACCCTGAGATATAGTTTATATGGGAAAATCAGGAAAACACTTAATTTGGGGGCTGAATAGGGCTGGATGGTTTTTAAACTAATAAGATATTATGATTTTTGCTTCAAATAATCAATAGTATTTAAAGAAATTTAAAAATATGAAAGATGAAACTCTTTTATATTTACCCAGGTATTTACTTTTTCTTGTGTTCTTAGTTTCTTCTTGCAGATTCAAGGTTTCTATCCAGTGTCATTTGCCTCCAGCCTTTGGAATTTCTTCTAGTGCAGTATTTGCAATGAGTTCTTTTAGCTATTTATTTGAACATGTCTTTATTTTACCGCAGTTTTTGAAGGATATTCTTGTGGGTTATAGAATTCTAGGTGGATAGTTTTTTCCTTCAGTACTTTAGAGATATCATTCCATTGTCTTGTCATCCCTTTTTTCTGATGAGAAAAGTCAGGGATCATTTGTAACATTGGCCCCTTGTGTGTAATATGTCATTTTTCTCTGACTGCTTTGAAGTTTATTTTCATCTTTGACTATGGTATGCCTAGTTATTTTTATTTTTTAAAATCTTGCTTGAGGTTTGCTGATCTTGTATTTATTCTGCTTGATGTTGGATGTGTTTGATCAATTTTAGAAAATCCTTGATCTTTATCTCTTTAAATATTTCTTTTATCCCCATTTTCTCTCTTCTTCTCCTTCGGGGATTCCAATAGCACGTATATTACACTGTTTTGTATTGCTCCTCAAATCTCAGATGCTCTCTTCCAGTTTTTCCCATTATTTTTCACCTTCATGTTTCCTTTTGTATAGTTTCTTTGTATAGTTTTCTGTTTTCAAGTAATAATTCATTTCCTCCGCAGTGTTCAATCTGCTGTTAAGCTCATTAAGTGAATTCTTCATTTCTGGTATAATCTTTATGTCCAGCATTTCCTTTTGTTTATTTTTATAATTTCCATTAACCTGCTGAAATCCTTCATAAGCTCATGTGTATTGTCCAAATTGACCAATAGATGCCTTAACATATGTATCATATTTATTTTAAAGTCCCTGTCTGATGATTCCTTCATCTGAGTGTTTCTTTCTCCTTAATGTAACCTGTAATTTCTTATTGTGTACCAGCTATTTTATTAAGCAGTTTGAGATAAAGTTTGAGATTGAGATAAAGAGCATTTACTCCAATAAAAAGACACACTCTTTTTTTCTTTCAGGCTGCTACGAAGAGAGTACTAATTTGTAATTTACTTGGGTCTGGGCTTTGTGGCAGCTTTAGCTTTATTCAATTCTCTACTGGCTTCAAATATTTAGGACTTTCTCCTCAGTAGGGACTGGAGTCTGAACACTGGTGAGATTCCAGGAATCTCTTTATTGTACAGATGAACTGTTTGAGTTTTGAACTATGGGAGATCCTTCTCGGCTTTGTAGCCTTGCTGTCAGCTTTTTGAGTCTTTGGGAGTTTTCTTTGCTTTCTAGTTCTGTTCCCAATATTCTATGCCTGGAGATATCTGCCCCTATCCTGCTCAGAGTCTTTGGAAGGCTGCTTCAGTATGCTCAAGAAGGCCAGAGTACCTGAGAAGCATTTCTTTCAGCTTTTTTGCTGAAAAGGCAGGAGGAACACTGTAATCAAAGGCGTTGAGGTGGAAATAGACTAATTTGTTCAGGGGACTGTAACACAACTGGTCTGGTTGGTATGGAGTGTACAGATGGAGGGAAGTCAGGATGTTGAATCAATGCCTAAGATATTAGTTGGCACCATATTAGAATGGGCTTGGATGTTAAGGCAACACCTTTGTACTTCTTGGTAGTTGGAAAACTTGGCCTGATAATGACCAAGAAAATGACATGCTGCAAATGGCAATTTAGAAAGATTAATATTGCCACATAATGCGTTATGATTGGAGAGTTAGTCTTGAGCCAAGGAAATCAACAAAGTGATTATTGGAATGTTTCATGCACAAGGTGATAAGAGCTCCCATCAGGACAAGCAGAGAAAATGGTCCAACTTCTTTGAAGAATTCTTCACCTCTATGACCTGTTCATACTCATGCTTCCTTCTCTAGAAGTTTCTGGCACTTATGTATGCTTTTTTTTTTTTTTCACGAGCTTCTGTGACTTATAAAGAAGGAACAGTAATTTGTGTTATGCTAGCATTGAGGGGGAAGATTTTGCTCAGAGATAATTGAAATATCGAAATAGAATTCAATATTATACCTCTTGCTTTCATCAGTGTGAGAAGAAATTACTCCTGGAAATCATCTTTTGTTAGGACTTCATTCATTTAGATTCAAGTGACTCCTTACATTTGGGGGGTTATAGGTGTGTCTCAGTGATGATAGATTACAATATACCAAAGTAAGAAATAAGTTTAAGATTTTTGTGGCATAAGGCATTAATGCTTCCCCCCCCATACTACATATCCATTTTGAGTTGGCAGGGGGCACCAGCAGACTGTAGACTCTCAGGAGTCAAACTAATGGAGCTGTTGCCATTTTAACCATCACCAACTACTCTACCAGAGGGAAAAGGAAGGTGGTAAGCCCTGTCTCTTAAAGCTTCTGTCTGGAAGTGCCGTAAGTTCCTTCTCACATTTCATGGCCCAAAGTCACATGATTATATCTACTTCTAGAGGTGGAGAGGTGTTCGCAATGGACCTGGCAGAGAGAAAGCCAGAAGATATGTGATCAGCCCTAATGACTACCATAGACTCACTTTAATAATCTCATTGAAACTTTGGACCCCGGGGCGCCTGCATGGCTCAGTCAGTTGAGGGTCTGACTCTTGGTTTCAGCTCAGGTCATGATCTCAGGGTTGTGGGATTGAGCCCTGTGTCTGGCTCTGTGCTCAGCAGTGAGTCTGCTTGAGATTCTCTCTCTCCCTCTCCCTCTGCCCCTCCCCCTGCTCTCTCTCTCTCTCTCTCAAATAAATAAATAAATCTAAAAAAACACTATGGACCCTCCCTCCAAAAAAATGTACACATATACATATTTTGGTACATTTCATTTCTATTTCAGATGGTTCACAAGCATCCTGAAGCTTACTCACTGATTCCCAAAAAGTTCAATTACAGGATAAGAACCTTAGTTCTAAATTATATATTCATTGTGATTTCTCTACCAATATTGATCTGTTATTTCCTCCAACTCTTTAACCCCAATCTCTCTTGAAAAAAAAAAAGATGCCTTTTGCCTCCTATGTAGAGTGCTGTGGGGATCTAAACACTGTCAGATTCTGGGGATATGTTCTAGAGCAGCATGAACTCACATAATAATTCAAACACTGTCACTTCATAGCAATGTGACTGGGACAAGTTACTTAACATTCTGTGTCTTGATTTTGTCTCCAAGTAGAAATTTTAAAATCCTTACAGAGTTCTTGAACATTTGAAGGGACAGATATTTATGGGTCAGGGCATAATGTTCTTGATCCATAACAAGCTTGCAAAGTTGGGTGGTCTGTAAGAGGTGGAGAAATGGTAATAACAATGAAATCCTAAGTGTTATTAGAAGAAAGTAACCCTGTTTAATACCACAAAGGCATAGGTTGTGCCCCTACTGCTGATTCATGGCCTAATTGCAGAAGAAGGAATTGAATATTGAAAGTAATTTTGAGGTTGGTATGGGTAATTGCCAAATGATTACCTTAGGAAATAAGTGCTTTCGATTCAGAAGAGGGGGAGATTGCTATAGGCTGGGCCAGAGGGTGGGGAGCAGGGAGTTTAGCCATGGGGCACAAGATACCGTGTTTTACAATAAGAAATATATATTTGGTTTTTATCCCTGCTTCTGGCACAGAGTCTTAAAACCCTTGGAATTTCCTAAGTGATAAGGGCAATAAAGGTGTCTTAATATTCATAACAAGCTCCTTTCAACCACACCTGAGTTTATATTAATGAGGAGACTTTGGGAAAGCACCTAAGGATGGGGAAGGGGTGGTTGCTAGGAGAACTGACTCAATGATTACAGGGTTGGAACTTTGAGTTCTACTTCCAGACCTCTGGAGAGAGGAGAGGAGCCGGAAATTGAAATCAGTCACCAATGGCTCATGACTTAATCATACCTAAATAATGAAGCCTCCATAAAAACCCAAAAGAGTAGGGTTTGGAGAGCTTGTAGGTTAGGCAACCAGAATGCTTCCACATGAAACCATGTGGGTCCCCAAACTCTACTAGGGCAGTAGCTTTTTTGTTCAGGACCTTGCCCTCTGTATCTTTTCATCTGGCTGTTGATTCATATCCTTTAATATGCTTTATAATACACCAGTAATCTAGGGAGTAAATGGGTTTCCTGAGTTCTGTGAGGCTTGCTCCTCCATCACTGGACAAAGGGGCAAAAAAGCACAAAGAAGCAGAGAGGCCCTCTGCCCTTGGATGAATTGAACACTTGTCTTTTTGGGCAGTCATTATGGAGGAGAGGCTCAGAAACCAGAAACCAGCGCTGAGCAGGGTGCTCTACTGAGAAGAGTTCTCTCTACAGAGAACCAGCCTGGTATTAAGTTCCTTGAGTTCACCTGTACTGAGATATATATATATATATATATATATATATATATATATATATATATATTTAAAAATTTAGTCCCCTAATTCCAAGTCAGGCATCCTTAGCAAAGAGTCTACTGGGGTACCAAAAGTATTTACTGCCTTTTCTATATCTAATTGCCCCCAAATGATTATTGTAGATTGTTTATTGCCCCCATTCCTGTATCTTTCGGTAGGAAATAATGGAAGTCATTTTGACCATTGAACTGTAGATTCACTTCAGGACTCACTTCAGGACCAAGCTAGATGGGGATGAGAATTCTAGTAGACATTGATTTATGAGAAGGCTGCCCCATTCCCTAAGAGCATCTCCATTTCCTACTGGGAAGTTTCTCCTGCATTGTGAGTGGGTGACTAAATCCAATGGCCAGGGGTGCTCTCCTAGTGGAGCTCCTGCTACGTGACAAGAAACATCAGGAGAGGCGAGCATGACTCTAACACCACTCTTCTCCCCATGGCTGCCATTGCTCCAATTCCTCCAACATGACAAACTCATTCCAGCTTCTGAGACTTTGCCATCAATGTTCTTCTTGCCTGGAGCACTTTGTCCCCAGATGGTCTATAATGTAAGCACCAGGAGAGCAAAGATTTCATCTACTCGGTTCTGGTGTATCCCTAGTGCCTAGCCTGTAGTCCACACTCAGAAAATGAAAGCCACTGAATGAATGAGCCCATCTCTAGTACAGTCAAGGGGCAGGCAGTTAGCCTGGGTGATTGGCAATGGGTGATTTGAGCTTGACAGATCAGGCCCTTTCTCCTGGGATTTTGACTCATAAGTGAAGGCATTGAAGCAGTGAGTGGTAGGTCATTCACTGTTGCACCCCAAAGGAGCTACGAGAACATATTGAGCCTGGTCCTCTGTGTGGCTTATGGAACCAGCCTCAGTATTTTATAGACCACACTTAATATTTTACCCTTCAAATACCACCTGAATATAGCTGGACTATTTAAACATGGGACTGTTTAATCATCCTGTTTTTGGTTTGTTTTTCCTATTCCTGGCTTGTTACAGACAGATATCCAATTCCCATTCTTTGAGATTTGGGCCAGTGTTTGTTTTTGCCATGTACCTTTTATTCCCTGTCTCAGAAAGAACTGTTTACTCTGTGTGGATTTTTTCAATAACTGGATTTTTGTATCATCATTTACAGCTAATGACAACCCTTCCATGTCCTGCAGAAATAGAGGTTGAGGATGGCTGGTGTAGAAGCCAAGAATTTTGGGGTTTTCCACTACTCGTGTCCATTGGAAGACATAGCAGTCAGTCCCTCCCACCTAAATATTGTCCATAGCCTGAAGAAAAACCATTATCCCAGAATACTCAGAGGATAAAAAACCCAGAATTAACTTTTTAGGAATCTGTACCATGGATATTGACCAGTTTTTTCAGTAGGTGCTTCACCAGCCCAACAGACTGTTCCCCTCATCGGTACCTATGAAAATGTGTGGTGCCTGTAAACACTAAGCATTTTGTTTAAATATTAAACTTTAAAGTGCTACATCAATTTTTAATGTGCAAACTGTCCTTGAAAGGCTCTGTTAGGTTGCTCTGCCCTATCAGGGAAATACTTGAGGGACATTAGGCGAGCTCTCAGGTTACAAGGAAAAGGCCTACTCCACTGCAAACCCTCCTCAGAGCGTCTCTGAAAAGCCAATTTGTGAGCAGAGGGCAGGCTGGCTCTGAATCACTTAAAGCCTCTATTTCCAAAACTGCTTTACCCAGTCAAATCCTCAGGAACCTGCAAGCCTGGGCACTTCTTCAGTCAATGGAACTTAGGGCTTACCTCTTGCAAAGAATTGCTGACCGGAGGAGAATCGTCTAGAACAGTCCAGCACAGCAATTTTCATTGGTGGAATTAGGGGCTCTAGTGAGAATGTCTCCGCAGTGAGTCACTCCCTTGTTTCTCCCCCACACATGTCACCTGATGAGTTTCTGCCACATTTGAATGAGGAGTTGTGTCTTGACTAAACTGGATTTCTATGTTAAATGTTGTCATAGGTGAGCACAACCCATTCCTTTACCTTATATGGGACATGGATTTGTAAAGAACAGCGTCAGAGAAAGGCTGGGACCATGATGCCTGACTTGGAACTTGGGTGGTAATGGTGAGGAGGAGCACCACTCATGAATTTGGTTTACATCATGTATTTGACCGTTCATCTGTTTGTTTACTTGTGGAAGTAATTTATGGAGCGCCCATAAGCTGTCGGGCAGCCACTATGTTTGAGACACAGTGAGATGTGAGGGGCATGGTATGAATTAAAATTGGGCAGTCACTGCATGGTCGAGTTTGGAGGTTCTGTCATTGGCTTGGACACCTGTTAGGACAGACTCAACATTGCTGTCACTCTGAGAGTAGACAGGCTCATGTACCACCTGAGCCTTAGAATGTTCTGAAAAACACATATGGGGTACAGCTTTAGATCTTCTCAGGCTGCGCTTTAAGACTTTGCTGCCACGTAATTTGGGATGTAAGTGTGACAAAGGGATTTGAAATTCAGAAATGATAGAAGATGGGATTGCTTGAAAGCTGGTTGTTGGAGCTTCAAGAACCAAGGATTTCATACTGATTTGCAGCTTCAGTACAAACTGAATTATGAATAATGCAGAGAGGAAAGAAAATTGTATACTTTGGATATTAGGCCTAGATCTCTGTTAACTGCCCAGAAGGACTGATTGTGGTTGAAAATTTACTGCTTCTTTATTCTGTGCATCTGTTAGCTTCACCGTTCGATAAGGTAGCCACTAACCACTTGTGGCTATTTAAATTAAAATTAAATATAATTAAAAATTACTTTCTTGGTCACATTAGCCACATTTCATGATAGAAATGGCAGAATGTTCTGCTGGACAGCACTATAGACAATAATGTGAGGCTAAGAAACTGGGGTAATACATTCCTACGATATGCCCTCTCCCATTTCCCTCAGTGGGTATTCCAAACCTTCAGCTCACTCAAGCTTTGTACCCTAGTTCCTCATCACTTGCGGCAGGTAGTTGTGATTCTTACTTTACATGGAAAATAGACAACATTAGGTATTGACCTTTTTACCTCTTGGCCCTCTATCCCTTCCACCTGCTTCCTTGCACCTGCACCTATTTACCATCCTTTCTTAGGGGAGAAGCAACATCCTTCCTGTTTACTGTGAATCCCTCCATCTGTGCCTTAGAATCAACTCTCCTGTGTCTTCAAGGACCAGACTTTATCAATTAACTATCTACCCTACCTACCTACCTTTATATATATATTTATTTAATTTATATTATTATATTTATAAATATATATTTATATACTTATATATGTGTTATGTATATAAATATATACACACATATATTTGATACTTATAGATTCATAAGTTGGAAAAAAGGTAAAGGGGATCCTGTGTACCCTTCACCCAGTTTTCTTCAATGATAACATCTTGCATAATTGTAATGCAGTACCAAAAGCAGGTAATAGACATTGGTACAATCTACAAACTTTATTCAGATTTCACCACTTTTGTATGCGCTCAGTGAGTGAGTGTATATATAATTTATATGACATCCAAGAATGTTGATAATATAGCATGTAACCTTTTAAACCTGGCTCTTTTCACTCTGCATCATTCCCATGAAATCCAGCGCAGTTTCTTGTATCAGTAGTTTGTTGCTGGTGTTTGCTGAACAGTATTCCAATGGTATGGAAATACCACAGTTTGTTGAACCATGCACCCATTGAAGGATGTCTGCCTTCCATCCCTGCCCTCTAGTTTTCTAGGGTATTGTAAATGAAGCTGCTATAAGCATTCATGTTTTTAAGTAAACATAAGTTCTCGTTTCTCTAGGATAAACGCCCAAGAGTTTAATTGTTGAGTTGAATGGCAAGTCCAGGTTGGATTTCTTAAGAACTGCACACTGTTCCCCAGAGCATCTGTATCATTTCACATTCATGGCAATGAGTGAGTGATCCAGTTTCCTCCGTGTCCTTGCCAGCATTTGGTATTCCTCACTGTTATTTTAGCCATTCTGATAGGTGTGTGGGGATATCTTAAGGTGGTCTAAAATTTCATTCCTCTTTAATTTTTGATAACATGGTTCTTGATGTTGAATATCTTTTTGTATGCTTATTTGCCATACATCCTCTTTGATAAAATGTCTTTTCATGTCTTTGATGAAATATCTTGCCCATTTTCTAATTGGATTGTTTGCTGACTGCTACATTTTGAGAGTTCTTTATATATCCTACAAAGCCTTTGTTGGGTATGTGGTTTGGAAATATTTTCTCCCAGGATAGCCTGTCTTTTCATACTCTTCAGAGTCTTCGGTGGAGCAAAAAAATAATTTAACTTTGATATGGTCTCTCTCCTATAGATTCAACTTACATGTTTAACCTAACTCACTCCCAATATTTTTTTCCCTCAGTGCAAAAACTGTATCGTGGTGCCTCTATCTTGAAAACTACATCTACCTTGAGTTTCTTTTCCTACTGCCATATCAGCTGACAGTGCTGTAATCTAGCTGGCACCCAAAACAGACACCTGGAAGTCATCCTTGACTCCTCCAGTCCTTCAGCTTCTTCCTCTAACCACACACCAAAATCTGTCTCTTCTTACTAAATATTTCTCAAGCCCGTCCTATTTTGTTGTGTTATCCCCCGTGCCATTATCTTAGTTCACGTCCTTGTTATTTCTTGTCAGGATCATTGTATTGAGCTCCTAATTGTACTCCTGGCTTCCAGTCCTGCCTGACACAAAGCCCGTTTCCACATGGTTGCAGAATGATCTAGCTAAAGTGCAAGCTAGTTATATTATTCTCTTGCTTACCTTCATCTCCAAAGTGAAGTTTAAATTCCTTCACATGCTGTACACGTTCTTTTGTGCGTCTTCCTCAGCCTCATCTCTTACTGCTCCCCAACACCAACCATTCTACGGTACTTGCAGTTTCTCAAATGCAGTGTGATATCTTGACTCCAGTGCTTTGCTTGGGATGTTCTCTCCTGCCTCTTTGCTTGAGGCTTCTCCTTTGCACTCCATGTTCCACAGGAGAGCAACTCCTCCAAGGTAACTTCCCTGAGCACCAGAGACAGGATTACGTCCTGCTTGTTCATAAGATGACTCAACCAAGGCAGGGACTACATCTATATATCTGCATAACAAAGTACTTGTACATAGTTTACAAACATTATGGAAGAAATGAATGAATCTTACTAATTAATTCCCTCAGTATTAAAGATATCTGCTTCTCCCTCTTCCCTAGACTGGAATCTCTGGAGCACAGGAATTTTTTCTAGTTTCTATCTATAGCACCTGCAGAATGCCCAGCTCATAGGACATGCTCAATAAATATTTTTTTGGATGAATGAATGAAGCAAAATGGACATCCTTGCAACATGGTGCACTTTAAGTTAGTCTTTTTTCCCTTCACTTATCCCCAGAGGCAGGCACTGAGCCTAACAGTAAAAACGTATGGAAAAGAGCAGAAATTATTGATGGTTTAATATACTCATATGGCTGAGTAGGCAGTTCTGGTTCAGGTACAGTTGTATTTGCCCTGAGCAGCCATAGGAAAGCAGAAGACTACTTTTGTTGTTCATAATTTATCAAGTACATACTGACCTTTCTGCTATTGGACAGCCACTGAGTACCAAAAAGAATCTGTTCGCATCTAGCCTGAAGTCAGATCCTGTTTTTGAGCTACTCTTGGTACAAAAAGAGATGTTAACCTTTTGAGTCATCCTCTGTGAAATAGGTGAGGCTCTTTGTGGTGTTATTAAAATGACCGATTATGATAAAATCAAGTTTATCAGACTAATTTTAGTTCATAAACATTTTTTAAAGATTTATTTATTTATTTGAGGGGGGAGGGGCGGAGGGAGAGAGAGAGAGAGTCTTAAGCAGACTCTGCACTGAGCACAGAGATCTACCCGGGGCTCGATCTCACGACCCTGAGATCACGACCTGAGCCGAGACCAAGAGTTGGACGCTTAACTGACTGCACCACCCAGGCGCCCCTATAAATTTTTTTTGATGGATACCAAATTCAGTGTGCAGTATGTAAAAGTTGGCCAAAGCTGGCCTTAAGGCACGTTTAGGGAGTATTTCCCTCATTGCCTCATTTCTCCTTTAAACTCTCTTACTCTTGCCCCAGAAGGACCCCATGCCACCTTCTTGTTCCCCAAATTCCCACTCTCAGACCTCAGTACCCCACCTAACCCTGGATTAAATGAGATCATCACGCATTCATATAAGATAGAGGTATCCTCCCTTATCCTATAAAAAGCACCCTTTTGTTTTTAGTAAAGGAATTACAGAGCATCACAGGGTCTGAGGACCAAGGAAACCTGGTTTCATGGTTCTTGCCCAGCATGAGTCATAGCTGCTTTTTCATTCATCAAAGACAAGTAATCAGAAGAGGGAAGAACAGGCTGGTAGGGCTAACCCTGGGTGTCTTGTGATCATCCACCTTAATGATTAGTAACTTCACTCCAGTCCAGCCACTTTGTCCCATGGTCACACCTTGAACCTTGTCATTGCCAGGAACTACTCCATCTAGAAGCTTAATTTTGGATATCTTCTTTCTGACCACCACCTCCTGTTGTTCTAGTTTGCTTACTGTGGTAACCCACGGGCATAATACTTTGACATTATTTTGAAAATCCATTGGTCCCTGCCACTTTTTTCTCATCAAATTTTCTTCTTCTCCAGGTAGATTCTATGGTTTAAGAGAGTCAGTTTTTTTTTTTTTTTTTTGCAAATACCATCAACTTTCTTCCCCACTTTCTGTCATGCTCATTTAACAAATCCCCAACCTTGGAAGAACCCTACCCTCTCTCTTCTCTGGGCCTCCATTTGAGTAGTTGAATGTTGCTGGACAAATCACACAAGTGTTTAGACTGGGTTCACTGGAAATTCATGATCTTAAGCCTTATAATGGGCATTAATCTTATTTTGTTTTCTTCTTCCTCATATTAGTTTCTTTTTTCTCTTTGAACATCTCATGTTTCTGTCAGCATTCTCAGACTCAAAGTCCCTTATTTTCTTGGCTCATCAAAACTGGTAAACCTTGTGCCCTCCCTGCAGAGGCCAATCTCTCCATTTGACTCTGGATCTCATCCACATCATCTGCAATGTCTCCCATTGTCTTCAGTATCCCAGAAAGAATTGTGTTTGCAGGATAAAAATGAAACAAAACAGAACAAGACAAAAGTACCATAAACATTCTTTTCAATACAGTTAATTTAGATGTAATAGGATTTTTTTGCATAGATTTTTTTCCAGGCAACGTGACTTATTTCAGAAAATTAATCTGCCCCTTAAACTACAATGCCTTATTTTCTACCTTAGCAAATCTTTACTTCTCTGCCTGACGTGTAAGCATTTCTATAATGTGGCTCTGCCTTGTTGAGCCCTATTTCCAACCATGTAGCACATCAGCTCCTCTGGGTAGGCAGGTTTTCTCACTGTTTTGTGATTTACCTTCATTGATGACTTCCCTTCCTCAAAACGCTCTCCACCCCCTGTTCAACTTCTAAGTGGCAGAGAGGAACTCCATCCAAGGTCTTTCAGACCTCCAAACCCATCATTTTAATAAAATTATTGAAACTTAAATAATATCTATTTTATTTCATATTATTAGGAATAAACATTGTAAAAATATCATAAAATGTATTGCCTTTTTAAATTTAATGAAAATATTTTAGCTTTATATTATATTTTCAAATATAAAAGCAAAGATTAATATAATGAACACCAATGTTATCACCACCCCCCCAAAATTAATATTTTCCATCTTTGTATACCCTCCCCGTTTTTTTTAAAAGAATTCCTTAATATCATCTAATACAGGGTCTCTCAACCTTGGTACTATTGAATTTTGAGTGACATAATTCTCAGTTTTGGGGTTCTGTTCTGTAGGATATTTAGGGCCATCTCTGGTCTCTATCACTAGATGTTAGTAGCACTCCCCCCATTGTGGCAACCATAGATGTCTCCAGACTGGAGAGGCAAAGACATCCCTGGTTAATGAACCACTGATCCAATTCCAGTTTAAGTTTCCACAATTTCTAAATGGTGTGTTTTGTAAGTTGGTTTATTGGAATGAGGATCCAAAGAAGAGTAACCATTCCCTTTACCACTCATACTGTAGGAGAGAGAAGGTAGGTGGGAGATAGGCCCAGGAGAAGAGGGCTGCAAGAGGTGAGAGTAGCAATGGGGATCCTAAGATCTTGAAGATGGAAGAGAAACTATCCCTGGTGTAATTGTGAGGGTGATTAGTTGAAGAACAATATTCTGGTGTGGTAAAGTGGGTTGACGTCTACCAAGAACACTTGTGCTAAGTGCTCAGCAGTAGAGGACTTGTCCATGGGCTATAGCCATGACTGTGGGTGTGTGGGCAGAAGAATCAAGGCTGTGCTCTGGAAGAATGGCAACACCTGGCAGGAATGGGCACCCTTATTCCAGACAACAGACTGTTTTTAGATCGTAACTTGTAGTATGTCCTGCTTCACTCTCATAGTCACCAGAAGTAGACTGAGGACATCAGAAAATATCCACATTTGGGACAGAATCTCAAATTCAAAGCTGAGCCAAAGTACAGGATCATCAAACAGTTAGAGAAAACAAATGACATGAAAGAGACTTGATCCAATAAACAAAACTTATACCCGAGGAAGTAAAAATCAGAAGGAAACTTTGAAAGGCTCATAATTAAAATGCTTAGAGAGAGTTGGGAATAAATCCAAATATATCAATAATCGCAAAAACTGACTCTTGGGTAGAATAAAAATTAAAATAAAATAAAATACAGTTATATGCTGTTAATAAAGTTCACGCCTAAAACAAAATAACATGTACAGGTTGAAAATGGACAAAAAAAAGAAAGAAAAAATAAACTAGACATGTTCAAGTAAAAAATAAAAATGTGATATTAATTAATAGCAATTAAAAGAATCCAAGGCCAAAAAAACCCAACAAATTAATTAAAAAGAAATATTTAATATTGATAATATGTATAACTAAAACTTTAACACTCCTGAAAACTTTGTCACCAAAAGCAATGATTCATGCTGTAGAGAGCAAAAACTTATAAGTTTTAAAAATACAAGGATGAATAAATTCCAACCATGTGGGAGATTTCAGAAATTAATAGATTGAATAAACAAATGATCAAGATTGAAGGGCTTTTAGTAACATAGCTAACAAACTATATATGTATATATATATGTGTACGTATCTATAGTATATGTATATTATATATAAAGGCCTTTTTATATGTATATGTGTATATATCCATATTTATAAAATTTTGCACCCACAAAATTGAAAAAGACATTTTTAAAAAACAAAATGGGGCATTCACAAATATTTACCATCCATTAGACCAAAACAAAATGAAATATATCTCAATATATATTCCAAGAAATAAAATCATTTAGTCTTTGTACCAGCTATAATGTAAAAATATTATAAAGGAATATAAATATCTGCAAGAAAAATTTATTTCCTTGGAAATAATATTAATATTCCTCTTTCTTTTTGGAAATAACAAATCTTGTTTCTTTCAGAAAAATGATAAAAATGGGTAAATTTTTGGTATTTCTAATCAAGAAAAAAAAGTTCTTATATAAATAGCACTGGGAATAAGAAAGAAAATATCACAGATTTGGAGAATATTAAAAGTATGTGATTAATTTCTTTTTTCAATTAATATCTATTGATCACCTACATTAATATATTATCTTCTAAAATAAATTTGAACATTTAGACAAATTGTTAATTTTCTAAAAAATTAGACAAAATTGACTTAACAGAAAATCTGAATAGATAAATAGAATTGAAGAAGTTGAAAATATAATGAAAGATCTATCTTTTTTTATTAACATAAACTGTGAACATTTAATTTGTCAGACAATGTAAGATACTTTAGCACTTACATATTTTTTTTATGTTATGTTAATCACCATACATTACATCATTAGTTTTTGATGTAGTGTTCCATGATTCGTTGTTTGCATATAACACCCAGTGCTCCATGCAGAACATGCCCTCTTTAATACCCATCACCAGGCTAACCCATCCCCCCACCCCCCGCCCCTCTAGAACACTCAGTTTGTTTCTCAGAGTCCATAGTCTCTCGTGGTTCGTCTCCCCCTCTGATTTCCCCCCCTTCCTTCTTCCCCTCCTGCTATCTTCTTCTTCTTTTTTTTTTTAACTTATAATGTATTATTTGCTTCAGAGATACAGATCTGTGATTCAACAGTCTTGCACAATTCACAGCGCTCACCATAGCACATACCCTCCCCAGTGTCTATCACCCAGCCACCCCATCCCTCCCAACCCCCATCACTCCAGCAACCCTCAGTTTGTTTCCTGAGATTAAGAATTCCTCATATCAGTGAGGTCATATGATACATGTCTTTCTCTGATTGACTTATTTCGCTCAGCATAATACCCTCCAGTTCCATCCACGTCATTGCAAATGGCAAGATTTCATTCTTTTTGATGGCTGCATAATATTCCATTGTATATATATACCACTTCTTCTTTATCCATTCATCTGTCGATGGACATCGTGGCTCTTTCCACAATTTGGCTATTGTGGACATTGCTGCTATAAACATCGGGGTGCATGTACCCCTTCGGATCCCTACATTTGTATCTTTGGGGTAAATACCCAGTAGTGCAATTGCTGGATCAAATGGTAGCTCTATTTTCAACTTTTTAAAGAACCTCCATACTGTTTTCCAGAGTGGCTGCACCAGCTTGCATTCCCACCAACAGTGTAGGAGGGTTCCCCTTTCTCTGCATCCCCGCCAACATCTGTCATTTCCTGACTTAATTTTAGCCACTCTGACTGGTGTGAGGTGATATCTCATTGAGGTTTTGATTTGGATTTCCCTGATGCTGAGCAATGTTGAGCACTTTTTCATGTGTCTGTTGGCCGTTTGGATGTCTTCTTTGGAAAAATCTCTGTTCATGTCTTCTGCCCATTTCTTGATTGGATCATTTGTTCTTTGGGTGTTGAGTTTGATAAGTTCTTTATAGATTTTGGATACTAGCCCTTTATCTGATATGTCATTTGCAAATATCTTCTCCCATTCTGTTGGTTGTTTTTTGGTTTTGTTGACTGTTTCTTTTGCTGTGCAAAAGCTTTTTATCTTGATGAGGTCTCAATAGTTCATTTTTGCCCTTGTTTCCCTTGCCTTTGGCAATGTTTCTAGGAAGAAGTTGCTGTGGCTGAGGTTGAAGAGGTTGCTGCCTGTGTTCTCCTTTAGGTTGTTGATGGACTCCTGTCTCACATTTAGGTCTTTCAACCATTTGGAGTCTATTTTTGTGTGTGGTGTAAGGAAATGGTCCAGTTTCATTCTTCTGCATGTGGCTGTCCAATTTTCCCAACACCATTTGTTGAAGAGACTGTCTTTTTTCCATTGGACATTCTTTCCAGCTTTGTCAAAGATTAGTTGACCATAGAGTTGAGGATCCATTTCTGGGCTCTCTATTCTGTTCCATTAATCTATGTATCTGTTTTTGTGCCAGTATCATACTGTCTTGATGATTACAGCTTTGTAATAGAGCTGGAGGTCCGGAATTGTGATGCCACCAGCTTTGCTTTTCTTTTTCAACATTCCTCTGGCTATTTGAGGTCTTTTCTGGTTCCATACAAATTTTAGGATTATTTGTTTCATTTCTTTGAAAAAAATGGATGGTATTTTGATAGGGATTGCATTGAATGTGTAAATTGCTCTAGGTAGCATTGACATCTTCACAATATTTGTTCTTCCAATCCATGAGCATGGAACGTTTTTCCATTTGTTTGTGTCTTCCTCAATTTCTTTCATGAGTATTTTATAGTTTTCTGAGTACAGATCCTTTGCCTCTTTGGTTAGATTTATTCCTAGGTATCTTATGGTTTTGGGTGCAATTGTAAATGGGATCGACTCCTTAATTTCTCTTTCTTCTGTCTTGTTGTTGGTGTATAGGAATGCCACTGATTTCTGTGCATTGATTTTATATCCTGCCACTTTACTGAATTCCTGTATGAGTTCTAGCAGTTTTGGGGTGGAGTCTTTTGGATTTTCCACATAAAGTATCATATCATCTGCAAAGAGTGAGAGTTTGACTTCTTCTTTGCCGATTTGGATGCCTTTGATTTCTTTTTGTTGTCTGATTGCTGTGGCTAGGACTTCTAATACTATGTTGAGTAGCAGTGGTGATAGTGGACATCCCTGCCACGTTCCTGACATTAGGGGAAAAGCTCTCAGTTTTTCCCCCTTGAGAATGATATTGGCTGTGGGTTTTTCATAGATGGCTTTTATGATATTGAGGTATGTACCCTCTGTACCTATACTCTGAAGAGTTTTGATCAAGAAAGGATGCTGTACTTTGTCAAATGCTTTTTCTGCATCTATTGAGAGGATCATATGGTTCTTGTTCTTTCTTTTATCAATGTATTGTATCACACTGATTGATTTGCAGATTTTGAACCAACCTTGCAGCCCAGGGATAAATCCCACTTGGTCGTGGTGAATAATCCTTTTAATGTACTGTTGGATCCTATTGGCTAGTATTTTGGTGAGAATTTTTGCATCCATGTTCTTCAAGGATATTGGTCTGTAATTCTCCTTTTTGATGTGGTCTTTGTCTGGTTTTGGGATCAAGGTAATGGTGGCCTCATAAAACGAGTTTGGAGGTTTTCCTTCCATTTCTATTTTTTGGAACAGTCTCAGAAGAATAGGTATTAATTCTTCTTTAAATATTTGGTAGAATTCCCCTGGGAAGGCATCTGGCCCTGGGCTTTTGTTTGTTGGGAGATTTTTGATGACTGCTTCAATTTCCTTAGTGGTTAGGTCTGTTCAGGTTTTCTATTTCTTCCTGGTTCAGTTTTGGTAGTTGATACATCTCTAGGAATGCATCCATTTCTTCCAGGTTATCTAATTTGCTGGCATAGAGTTGCTCATAATATGTTCTTATAATTGTTTGTATTTCTTTGGTGTTGGTTGTGATCTCCCCTCTTTCATTCATGATTTTGTTGCTTTGGGTCATTTCTCTTTTCTTTTTGATAAGTCTGGCCAGGGGTTTATCAATCTTGTTAATTCTTTCAAAGAACCAGCTCCTTGTTCATTGATCTGTTCTACTGTTCCTTTGGTTTCTATTTCATTGATTTTTGCTCTCATCTTTATTATTTCTCTTCTCCTGCTGGGTTTAGGCTTTATTTGCTGTTCTCTCTCCAGATCCTTTAGGTGTAGGGTTAGGTTGTGTATTTGAGACCTTTCTTATTTCTTGAGAAAGGCTTGTATTGCTATGTACTTTCCTCTTTGGACTGCCTTTGCTGTATCCCAAAGATTTTGAACAGTTGTGTTTTCATTTGCATTGGTTTCCAGGAATTTTTTTAATTCTTCTTTAATTTCCTGGTTGACCCATTCATTCTTTAGTAGGATGCTCTTTAGCCTCCATGTATTTGAGTTCTTTCTGACTTTCCTCTTGTGATTGAGTTCTAGTTTCAAAGCATTGTGGTCTGAAAATATGCAGGGAATGATCCCAGTCTTTTGGTACCGGTTGAGACCTGATTTGTGACCTAGGACGTGATCTATTCTGGAGAATGTTCCATGGGCACTAGAGAAGAATGTGTATTCTGTTGCTTCAGGATGGAATGTTCTGAATATATCTGTGAAGTCCATTTGGTCCAGTGTGTCATTTAAAGTCTTTATTTCCTTGTTGATCTTTTGCTTAGATGCTCTGTCCATTTCAGTGAGGGGGGTGTTAAAGTCCCCCACTATTATTGTATTGTTGTCGATGTGTTTCTTTGCTTTTGTTATTAATTGGCTTATATAATTGGCTGCTCCCATGTTAGGGGCATAGATATTTACAATTGTTAGATACTCTTGTTGGATAGACCCTCTAAGTATGATATAGTGTCCTTCCTCATCTCTTATTACAGTCTTTGGTTTAAAATCTAATTTGTCTGATATAAGGATTGCCACCCCAGCTTTCTTTTAGTGTCCATTAGCATGGTAAATGGTTTTCCACCCCTTCACTTTCAATCTGGGGGTGTCTTTGGGTCTAAAATGAGTCTCTTGCAGACAGCATATCGATGGGTCTTGTTTTTTTATCCAATCTGATAGCCTGTGTCTTTTGATTGGGGCATTTAGCCCATTTACATTCAGGGTAACTATTGAAAGATAGGAATTTAGTGTCATTGTATTGCCTGTAAGGTGACTGTTATTGTATATTGTCTGTGTTCCTTTCTGGTCTATGTTACTTTTAGGCTCTCTCTTTGCTTAGAGGACCCCTTTCAATATTTCTTGTAGGGCTGGTTTTGTGTTTGCAAATTCCTTTAGTTTTTGTTTGTCCTGGAAGCTTTTTATCTCTCCTTTTATTTTCAATGACAGCCTAGCTGGATATAGTATTCTTGGCTGCATATTTTTCTCATTTAGTGCTCTGAATAGATCATGCCAGTCCTTTCTGGCCTGCCAGGTCTCTGTGGATAGGTCTGTTGCCAATCTAATGTTTCTACCATTGTAGGTTACAGATCTCTTCTCCCGAGCTGCTTTCAGGATTTTCTCTTTGTTTCTGAGACTCGTAAGTTTTACTATTAGATGTCGGGGTGTTGACCTATTTTTACTGATTTTGAGGGGGGTTCTCTGTGCCTCCTGGATTTTGATGCCTGTTTCCTTCCCCAGATTAGGGAAGTTCTCTGCTGTAATTTGCTCCAATATACCTTCTGCCCCTCTCTCTCTTTCTTCTTCTTCTGGGATCTCAACTATTCTAATGTTTCGTCTTATGGTATCGCTTATCTCTCGAATTCTGCCCTCGTGATCCAGTAGTTGTTTATCTCTCTTTTTCTCAGCTTCTTTATTTTCCATCATTTGGTCTTCTATATCGCTAATTCTCTCTTCTGCCTCATATTTCCTAGCAGTTAGAGCCCCCATTTTTTATTGCACCTCATTAATAGCCTTTTTGATTTCGACTGGGTTAGATTTTAGTTCTTTTATTTCTCCAGAAAGTGTTTCTCTAATAACTTCCATGCTTTTTTCAAGCCCAGCTAGTATCTTTAAAATCATCATTCTAAACTCTAGTTCCGACATCGGACTAATGTCCATATTGAGTAGGTCCCTGGCAGTTGGTACTGCCTCTTGTCTTTTTGTTGAGGTGATTTTTTCCACCTTGTCATTTTGTCCAGAGGAGAATAGATGAATGAGAGAACAAAATGCTAACAGGGTAACAACGTCCCCAGAAAATATACTCTAAACAAATCAGAAAAGACCTAAAACCAGGGGAAAAGAAAGGGAAAGAAAGAAAAAAGAAAAAGAAAAAGATCAAAACAAACAAAAACAGAACAAAACAAAACAGAAAAAACAGAATATGATCAAGTATGATCAGGCTGGTGCATAGATCAATGCCACACACTAGATTTTGGGTGTATTTTGGTCTGTTAGAAGAAAGTGCCTCCCAAAATTTTAAAGAAACAAAAATTTATATATGTACAAAAATAAAGGTTAATATGATGAAGGGATGGAATATGACTGTAAAGATGCAAATTATAAAAGATTTTATAAAAGGAATTGATAAGAAGTTGTTTGAAAAAAGAAAGAAGAGGATTTTTAAAAAAAAGTAAAAAAAAGGGAGAGAATGTGATCAGGCAGGAGACTAGAACAAAGCCATACACTAGAGATTTAGGGTATATTTTGATCTGTTAGAAGAAACTGTATCTCAAAATTTTAAAGAGAGAACAACTTATATATATATGCCAAAAATAAGGGTAACTACTATGAAGGGATAGAATATGACTCTAAAAATGAAAAATAAAAATGTTTTTTAAAAAAGGGATTGATAAGATGTTGGTTGAAAAAGGGAAAAAGAAAAAAAACAGTTAAAAGAAAAATTAACTTTGAAAGATGAAAGAATCATGGGGAAAAAGCCATGAATTCTATGTGCAGTATTCCCCTAGCGCTGGAGGTCTGCCGTTCTCATTGATCGGTAAACTTGGTCTTGACTGGCTATTCTCGCTGATCTTCTGGGGGAGGGGCCTGTTGCCGTGGTTCCCAAATGTCTCTGCCGGAGGCGGAATTGCCCCGCCCTTGCCCGGTCCGGGCTAAGTAATCTGCTTGGGTTTACTCTCGGGAGCTTTTGTTCCCTGCAAGCTTTCCGTACAGCTTTGGAGGCCGAGAGTGAAAATGGCGGCCTCCCAATCTCCGCCCTGGAGGAGCAGAGAACTCGGGGCCCCACTCCTCAGTGAGCCCCCAGAGAAAAGCAGTCAGTCAGTCCCATCTCCCCGGTCTCTGACCGCACTCCGTGCTCACCCGGCCTGTGACTGAGCGTTTCTATCTCTGGCACCCGACCCCGAGTGGAGTCTCCAAACCCAGCAGATCCCTGCGGTGCGCTCCCGTTCCGCTCCTTCCGGGGGAGGAAGGGGAGTCTCCCTGGATCTGCAGCTTGTGGGGTCCCTGCTGGAAGAGCAGTGGCCCAACTGTGACGCGGATCACGGTTTATGGCAACCCTGAGCTGAGAGCCTGCGCCTCGGCTCCGTCTCTGCAGCCAGCTTCCCCGCTCCGATACCTGGGTGCTCTGCTGCACTCAGGCACCCCCGGTCTTTCTGTGACCCCGAGGGTCCTGAGACCACACTGTCCCGCGAGGGTTCCACCCCCCGCTTAGCCACTGGAGCGACCTCCCTCAGTGGAGCAGACTTGTAAAAGTTCTGATTTTGTGCTCTGGGGCTCTATCACTTGCCAGAAGTGGCCGACGGAGGCCCCCTCCCCCGCCATCTATCCTCCCGAATATCGCCTCGGATTCACTTCTCCGCATGTCCTATCTTCCAGAAAGTGGTCACTTTTCTGTTCAGAGAGTTGCTGCTATTCTTTTCTTCGATCTCCTCTTGAGTTCGTAGGTGTTCAGAATGGTTTGATCCCTATCCAGCTGAATTCCTGGGACCAGACGAAATCCAGGTCTCCTACTCCTCTGCCATCTTGCTCCACCCCCGAAAGATCTATCTCTTAAAAATTTCACCAGATCCAGAAATTTTGAAGGGTGATATCTATGAAATTTTTGTGAAATAGACAGTTCCCACATTATGTAAACTGCTTCAGGGAATCTAAAAGCTGGAAAACAATCTTAACTCATTCTGTGAGGCTAATATGACCCTTATATTAAAATTTAACAAGGATTGTGCATACAGAAACAAAACCACAGGCAGAACTCACTAATAAATTTGGCAAGCAGAATTCTTATATAAAAGCTAACAAATTAAATTACTCATGCATTTGAAAATAGTATATTATGACAAAGTAGGGCTTATAGTAGAAACACAAATAACTTTCACTATTAAAAAACTACTAATTTGATTTACTAGCAAATAGTTCAAAGAAGAAAAATCATATATGATCTCAATAGATGTTGAAAAAATATTTGACAAAATTCAACACAAATTCATGTTAAATACTAGAAATGGAAGGAAACTTTCCAAACCTTTTTTTTTTTTTTTTTTTAAAGATTTTATTTATTTATTCATGAGAGACAGAGAGAGAGAGAGGCAGAGGGAGAAGCAGGCTCCCAAGGAGCAGAGAGCCCGATGCGGGACTTGATCCCAGGACCCTGGGATCATGACCTGAGCCGAAGGCAGACGCTTAACCATCTGAGCCACCCAGGCGCCCGAAACTTTCCAAACCTTATGAAGGGTATCTCTTAGAAACCTGTGGCAAAAATCATATATAATGATGAAGTACTGAAAGCATTCTCTTTACCTGTGGAAACAACATAGGGATGAAAATTGCCACCACTTGTCCTAGAGGTTTTGGCCAGTACAATAACACACAAAAATAAATCAGGTAGGTAAATATTTGAAAGGAAGAGGAAAAAAACCCCATATTATTGCATTTGCAGATAACATGGTTATCTTCCTAGAAGATCCAAGATAGTAAAATAACACACTGATAGAATTTTACATGGCTAGACTAATTGGATAAAAGATCAATGTACAAAAAGTAAGAGATTTTCTATATATGACCATATCCAATTAGACCATCCAGTTCCCAGTAGAAATTTAAAAAATATATGAAATGGTTAAGAAGAAACCTGCAAGTATCTGTACAATACTATTTCAAAGTAGCAATAACAGCAACACTATAAAGTGTGATTAGAAGATATAAAAGAAGACCTAAATAAATGATGAGAAATACTATATTCTGGAATTGGAAAATTCACTGTTTCAAAAATGGTAATCCCCCCAAATTATTTATACATTTAATGTATCCCAGTCAAATCCTACAAAGTTGAGGGTAGTAATCATTTGGTCTTATCTTAGAAGGTAGATTAAAGTTGGTATTTTCCTACCTTTGTTCTTGGAAATTCTCTAAATGCAACAACAACAACAACAACAGCAACAAAGTTCCCAAAACAGAGAAACAGAAACATAAACACTGTCTTCAGAGAAACTGGGAGGCACATCTGTAACTCTGAATCATAGTATAGAAGAAACCACTAAAAAATATAATAGAATGTAAACAGGAAGATGCCAAGAGGATCCCGATGATTGGAGAATTAAAATAAAATTGGCAAAGCACGGTTCTCCAAAGTAAATGCTCCATCTAAGAGGCAAACCCAACAATCCCAGGATGGGTACATGAGTTCCCAAGCTTTCCATGAAGAAGAGCAGATGGGGTGAGACCAAAGAATCACAGAGACAAGCCATATTTTCAGGTAGGCTTTCTGTCAGGTAGGCAATATAGAGGAGAGTCCACCTTGTAAATAGTCCAAAAGATTCTGATCTCTACTGTCTAAAATAAAGAGAGCAGGTGAAAATAGCCAATATATGTATATAAAGAATATTATGAGCAAATTCATGCCAGTAAATATGAAAATTTAGATGAGATGGAAAAATTATTAGAAAAACAGAACTTACCCCAAACTGCTATAAGAAGTGTAAAGTCTGCACAGCTCTGTATGTGATGAAGAAATTGAATATGTAATTAAAAACCTCTTCATAAATAAAGCCCCTCTCCATAAGGAGGAATTCTTTTTTTTTTTTTTTTTTAAGGAGGAACTCTTAAAGAACAAGATGGAACAAACATACTGGTGAATTCTACCCCTCAAAAAAGAAGAAATAACGCAAAATTTAACACAAATTCTTCTAGAGAAGAGAAAAAAAAGAAATACTTTCCAAAATTTTTGATACTTATGCAATCTTGATCTCAAAGTTTGCAAAGAATATTATAAAAAAGAAAGATTAATGTCTTTTATGAACATAGGTACAAAAAAATCCTAAATGACTTACTAGGAAATTGAATCTAGTGATACTTAGAAGGATAATATATCATGACCAAATGTGTTTTTGTTTTGGTTTTTTAGAGAGAGAGAGTGGGGAGGGGTAGAGGGAGAGGAAGAGAGAATCTTAACTAGGCCCCAGGCCCAGAGCAGAGCCCAGTGAGGGGCTCAATCTCAAAACTTTGAGATCATGACCTGAGCTGAAATCAAGAGTCAGACACTTAACTGACTGAGCCACCCAGGTGCCCCCAAATATGGTTTATTTAAAGAAGGTGACACTGGGTTAACATTCAAAATTCAATATAATTTACCAGATTAACAGAATAAAGGAGAAAATCATATGCCCATCTCCGTAGTTGCAGAAAGAGCATTTGATATAAATCCAGTATCTATTAATAATTAGAAACAGTCTTGAATAGATAAATACATTCTTAATTTGATAAAATCTAAAAAATGAAACAAAAAAACCCCCATAAAACAAATACATCTCAAATACATCTCAAAAAGTGAATTTTTATGAGACTTCCCTCTGAGATTAGTAATGAGAGAAAGATTTTTCTGCTAAAATTGTTTTTGTTCAACATTTTACTGGAGGCCTTTACAAGGAAACAAGGACAATAATATTAAAGGTGTGAAAAATGGAAGGGAAAATATAACTTTTATTATTTACAGATGATATGATCGTGTACATAGACATTTTTAGAAGATCTACAGATAAACTGTTGGATATAACAAGAGAAAAACAATATTAAATTTTTATGTATTGCAACAAATTTAAAAAAGAATAATTAAAAAATAATTAAAATGTATTATTTACAATATCATTAAAAACTTCAAATATCTAGCAATATGTCTAATGCAAGTTGTCTGAGACCTCTTCCCAAAAATGTATAAAACACTATCAAGAGATATTAAAGAAGACTCCCTAAGTGAATGAGATAGATGAATAGATTTTTAAAAATCTACAGACCAACTGCATTAGCAGAAATAGGAAGGGTTGTCAAAGAGTCAATCCTCCCCAAAGCATATGTTTGTACCACTGCCCCTCCTGCACCAAGAGCTCAAATTTGTGGTTATTATTGCTCCTACTGGCACAAAAGGGAGAGAATCCCTTGCCTTCCCTCTTGCATTGCCAACTCCTGGCATGAGTGCATCTGAATAACAAAGCCCAGGTCACATGTTTATGCTCCAGCTGTAAGATAGCCTGACAAATTACATATCTAGCATTCTCACCTCTGTTAGAGAAGATCTTTGTCTATCAAGACTTATAAGGTGACAATTCCTCAAACCTAGAAAAGGGTTTAGATGCTGGGTACTGAAAACAATGACATTCGTCCACCAGAAACACCCCTATTCCCACTAATAACGATTCTTCAATTATTCTGGAGGTATTGGCAAGCACAATGAGAAAAAATAAAAATAGATATAAAAATCAAATAGGAGGAGATTAAACTACAACTGTATGCTGCTGGTGCAATTATTTTCCTAGAAAATCCATGAGAAATGACTAAAATGTTTTCACAAATAAGAGTAGAATACAGCTAGTTAGCTGGCACAAAATTAATTAAACAGCTATATTTTCAAGTAGATGGTTTGATAGATGACATAGTGGAATAAATGGAACACTTATAATAGCAAGACACATGAAGGATCAAGATAAAATTTAAAAATGCTTTTCAAGGATACAAAAAGAAAACTTGAATAAATGGAAAGGCACACTATGTTTTTGGACAATAGATTCAACATTATGAACATGTCAATGTCTCTAAATTAATCTGTAAAAGTGACATGATCCCTCCAAAAAATTACCAATAGGATTTTTATTGAAACTAGGCAGTTGGATCCTAAAGAATATATGAAAAAAATGAACAAGCAAGAATAGCTAGCAAAAATTCCAGAGAAGAGTAATGGGAAGTATTTGTCTTAAAAGGTGTTAAAACACACAAAAACATCAAAGGGTAAGATATGGTACTTGAGCATATACAGTAATATGGTGTATGGGATAGATGAAAATTCAAATCATTGGGAAGTGATAAGATTCGCTCTTTTGATTGGCAAAGATTAAAGATTACTAATATCCAACTAATGGAGAAGATACAGAGAAATGTATAGATATGTAATCAGGCATGACCTTTATGGAGAGTATTTTCTTAGGATCTCTTTTAGAAATATGCACATGCCTTAACTCAACAATTCCATTTTGATATTCATCCCCCCAAAATGCTTGCAACTGTGCATAAAGAGGCCTTGAAGAATTGTTTGCAGTGGGGGCAAAATAGATTATAATCCGAGTGTCCTTATAAAGTATTATGTATCTTTACTGTTGAATACAATGCAGCAGTTAAAATAAATGAGGTTAAAAATGAGAAAGATTACATGAAGTGTGAATTAGCATTTCAAGGACTAATTTTAACATTGAAAAGAGAATTTTAGAATAATATACATAGTGTGATTTCTCTGATGCCCAAACGGTCTTACCTGTGTACATGAGTTGGGTTGTACTGTTATCTCAAGTCTATCAGTGTATCAAGGAGGAAACTGAAGCACAGAGAGGGAAATATTGTGGGGCGGGGGGCTGGAAGACCATCTGAGGAAAGAGCAATTCAGTCAGAGAAAGCAATCAGAGGCCCTGGAGTAGAAGCATGCTGTGCCAGTTTGAGGAAAAGTAAGAAGATCAGTGTGGCTGGAATGAGGTTGAGTGAAGAGGATTAGTAAGAGATGAGGCCAAAGAAGTATCCAGGTAATCTAGAGGATTGGCTTTTATTTTTAAAGAAGTGGGAGCCATTGGAGGGTGTTGAGTACAAAGGTGAGATGATTTGGCTTCTGTTTTTAAATAATTCGTGGCCATGTTGAAAATTGATGGAACAGGGGCAAAGGTGGGATGACCAGGTAGGAGGCTACCACAATAATCCTGATGAGATATGATGATGGTTTGGACCAACAGCAGTAGAAGTATTGAGAAGTGGTCAGTTTCTGCATATATTTTGAACTTAGAGTCAGCAGAAATCTACAGCCAATTGAATAGGGAAGTAAGAAGGAGAGAGGACTTAAGATTTTTGTCCTGAGCAGCTGGAAGGATGGAATCACTATTATCTGAAATGGGGAAGGTCAGTATTTTGGTTTTTTGAGATGTTCAGTTTCAGATTTCTTTTTGACATTCAAGTGGATAGATACGTGGAGCAGATAAGTGGGTGTGAGTATGGAGTTCAAGGTAGAGGTCCAGGGTAGAGATGTAAATTTGAGAAACCCTCAGGATATAGATGTTACTGAAAGCTGTGAGACTGGGTGGGTGTTGATGGAAAAGAGAATAGGACCAAGCTGAGTCCTATGGTGCTCCAAAAGTGGGAAGAAGAGGATCCACAAAGGAGACCGAGAAGCAACCAGAGAGGTAGGACAGAAACCAGGAACTCAAGTGAAAAATATATGGCAAGGAGGAGGGAGTGTTCAGCAGTGTCCAATACTGCTTATAGGCCAAATAAGATGCGATTGAGAATTAATCTTAGGTTCAGCAATGATGTGGCCATTGTTGACCTTGACAAGAGCAGTTTGGTGGTGGCTGGGAGGAAGTCTTATTGGAAAGAGAACGGAAGGAGGGAAATTAGAAGCAATGAATAGAGATAGTATTTCTGAGACGTCATGTTGCTGTGAAGGGAAGCAGAAAAATGGGGTAGTCTCTGGGGGTGGGGGAGTAAAAACTTTCATATGGTTTTCATGGATATTGCTATTTTAGTTGTTGTTTTTAAAGTTGACAAGACAGTAGCATGTCCGTGTGCTGAAGGGAATGATCCAGCAGTGGTGAGAAAGCTGATGATGTAGCAGAGAATAAAGAACTGCTACAGCCTTGAGAAGGTGAGGGCAGGGGGGCTTGGCTTTTGCTATGAGCACAAACACTCCGTGTAATAACAGGAAGGTGGAATATATGTGTGTGATGCTGGTAGATGTATGAATCTGCGAGGATAGGAGGATGTGGAAGTTCTCTGCTGATGGCTTCAGTTTTCTCAAGGGAGCAGGATGCAAGGTCTTCAGCTGTCAATGTGAGAATATAGAAAGGGGGTGTTGGAGGTTTGAGGCTAAAGGAAAATGAGTGATTTTGAGTGAGGGAATGAACTTGGGAAATATAATAGGATGTTCTTGTGATAGAGTCAGAGAATAAACATCTGTTTTAGAGAGTAAAATAGGTTGTCCTTTGTCTCTAGAGAAACAAAACCTATGGATTCCTTGAGTCCCTTTCTTTTGTTTTTATGAAAACAGCAACCAGGAATTAAACTGTAGTTCTAAGTTGGAAGACATGACCATTTGGTTAGAGGATCCCACGCACTTCACATTTTCTGTCCCAGTGCTTAAGAAGCACATATTGTCCTGCAAAACATGACTCTTCAGACAGAATGTACAGAGTTCCAAGAAGAAAGTTTATGATGTGTTGACCAATCCCAAACCACACTGCAGTAATCGAAAAGACCCTTCTGCAAATGGGTAATGACAGAAGAGCCTATCATTTGAACTAAAGCTACAGTAAGGAGTCATTGGCAAGGCAAGATGAGATTAAGTGCTGTTGTTACACACTCTGTTCCTGCTGAAGTAGCCTGATGGACTGAATTACTTTAAGTAATTCAATAAGGTGAGACGTTTCCAGAGCTATCCAGATACAGCCAGTCCCTCAAGGTCTTTGGTAGCTGAATGTCCTGCTTCCTGATCTCTGGGGCCCGATTTTTTTCAACAACCTTATTAGCATGTCCTTGATAATGGATAATGACTAAGACCATCATTTTGGGCTTGTTTCAGATTGGGGTAACATTGTGGTGAGAAGCAAAACTTGAAGTGTTTTGAGACAGGGTAGCAGTTTTCAATAAACTAAAGTTTCAAAAAAACAGTGGTTTCAAAAGAGGCTCAATTCCTTTGGATCTCACACTTCACACCACTTTAAGTGAATAGACAGGCAAATTTGTTGTATGTGTGGTTGATGTTTACATTTTCTCGAATATTCTAATGTTTCTTGTTAACTGACAGCTGATTTTTTTTTCCTGCCACATAACTTGTTGACTTGATCTCTTTTCCTTCTTCTAAGGAGTTATGTTGGTTTGGGTCCCCTGAGAAGCAGATGCCATGACGGTATTATATATATACACATGTGGAGATTTACTAGGGAAAATGTCTGTAAGGGAAAATGGGAAGGAGCTGGAGGAGGTTACGGTGAGAGAAGGAAGGAAAAATCTTAGACTGTGGTGCAGTTCTAAGAAAGTTTTGGTAAGGCTGAGGGGGAGTCTAGAGCCAAAGTGGCCCATCAGAGGAGTCTTTCCTCTTCCAGAAATGGACCTGCCTTAGTATCCCTGCCATGTTCAGTGACTGGTAGGGAGTAGCTTGTGGGAAGAGTGGCCTCAGCTCCACTAGACTGATGGATTTCAGGATGCAGTTGTGGGGGATGTTTGTAATTACACTTCTAGATTACTCTACTTGAACTCCTTTACCAGTCTACCACAGACTGAGGGGCTTTAACAGCAGAAATTTATTTTTCGTGGTTCCAGAGGCTAGGAAGTCCAAGATCAAGGTGCTGGCAGGGTAAGTTACATTCTGAGACTTCTTCTCTTGGCTTGCAGGCTGCTGTCATCTTACGGTGTGTTCACATGACCTCTTCTTTGTGTGGAGAGAGAGTGAGCTCTTTGGTTTCTCTTCTTATAAGGACACCAGTCCTATCAGATGAGAGCCCCACCCTTACGAGCTCATTTAACCTTAATTACTTCCTTAGAGGCCCCATCTCCAAATACAGCCATACTGGGTTTAGGATTTCAACATATGAATTTTGTGGGGACATAAAACATTTAGTCCATAGTAACTACCTACAGCCAGAGATTTGAGAGGTGCATCTTTTAAAAACATGTTTTATTGCAGTATATAATACTGCAATTGCACAAATTTTATTTTTACAGCTCTTTAATTTTTTAATGCCAAGAGAACTAATAAAGTGTAATTTGTATTTGTAGAATGCACACATTTTAAGTGTACAGTTCAAGGTTTTTGGCAAGTGTATATACATATGAGTCACCATTATCCACATCAAGATATAGATTATGTCCAACACTCCAGAAGGTTCTTGTGTTGACCATGGTGTTCCAATAAAGACTCTGGACACCAATGCTTAGGTGAACTTCCCTGTTGCAGGTAAGCACTATAGAGAAAAGTAGAGGAGGAAGGTGACAGGGAATTCTGGCAGTGCGATGAAGGGGTTCAGGTAACAGTTTTAAAGAGGACACTTAGGAGATGCCTCTCTGGTGAGGTGGTCTCACTGCCTGAAGGGGGTCTTGTAACAATTATAGTTACATACAGCAGTGCTGTATTTTCAGTCATAATGCATTTGGGAATGCACCTGTGAGATATCTCATCCTCTTGACACTAGCGGGTATGTGGGATTCCCAAGCAACTTATGTTAAACAGTCTTATCCTTTTACATTGTAGTAGGATAACTAAAACATTTTCTAAAGAACAGATAACAGTTCTTACAGGAAACTTTGCTCTCTCTTCTATATTAATATTTAATGAATGGAAAAATGCATTTGTAGGCTCTATTGAGGTTCTCAGAAACAGAAATTTATTTACTCATTCAATATTTTGCCTAATATATTTCTTTAATAAGCATTCACTGAGCACCTACTATGCTCCATGTTTTGAACTAAGCACTGAGAGAGACAAATGGTCAGGAAACTCCAGGATATCATGGTTAAGAGTGGTGGAGGCAGAACTGCAAATGGATTGTTTCTGTTGTGACTGGAATAACTCAAAAATGGTGGTGGGCAAGGGGAGGAAGGTAGGAAGGAGCTAGCAGAGAAGGGCACAGGGCTAATAACATGGCTGTAAATGGTGATAAAACATGAGAAGGGCTATAATAGTGCAATGTACAAGTCTAATTGGGGCTCAATGGAGAAAGAAAGAATTCTCTAAAGGAGCTGGGCTAGGTTTCACACACAGCAGACATTTTCCACCTTATTAATTCTTTCTTTTAAAAATGCTTTAAAAACATTTTATTTTATTATTATTATTATTTTTTTTTAAGATTTTATTTATTTATTTGACAGAGATAGCAACAGCAGGAACACAAGCAGGGGGAGTGGGAGAGGGAGAAGCAGGCCTCCCGCCGAGCAGGGAGCACGATGCGGGGCTCGATCCCAGGACCCTGGGATCATGACCTGAGCCGAAGGCAGACGCTTAACAACTGAGCCACCCAGGCGCCCCTATTTTATTATTATTATTATTATTATTGTTGTTTTTAAAGATTTTATTTATTAATTTGACAGAGAGAGACACAGCAAGAGAGGGAACACAAGCAGGGGGAGTGGGAGAGGGAGAAGCAGGCTTCCCTGCCGAGCAGGGAGCCCGATGTGAAGCTTGATCCCAGGACCCTGAGATCATGACCTGAGCCGAAGGCAGACTCTTAATGACTGAGCCACCCAGGTGCCCCAAAAATGCTTTAAAAACATTTTAAATCAAAGTTGAAAAAAATGAAATAGTACCAAAAGCTTTATAACTCCAAATAGTAATTTCCTGCACCGATGCCACCTGCCACCCCAATCTCATTCCCTAGAGGTAAACATTTTAGCTATTTCAGCTATTTTGTTTTGTATTGGTCTATGTACTTCTTAAGATTATGCTTGTAATGATATTTCTTGATTTATTATCATTTTGACATTATCTATTGATTTCCTGTTAGGATAGATGGGAATTTCACCCTCTTAAATGTCACTCACTTTCCACTCTCCTCCCTTCCAAAGAATTTCTTGATTAAATCAATATTTGGTGCTTACATTATTATAATCATGTAAATATTGTTCACTGCAGAGCCAAGAGTTTCCAAATGACTGTTTCCCTCCTTTTTTGTGTAACATTTTATTTTTTCTAGAATTAATTTCTGCTTTTAAAAATTTGAGTATTTTTGTATGCAATCTTAATTATCCTTAATATGTTTTATATCTCTCAAAAGATTTCCCTCCCACATGCTTAAATATATTAAGTTTCTATCAGTTTTCCTTTCTTCTTCCCAGAGCTCTCCATCCTTTTGCTCTCCATCCTGTAAATTAGATTGGTTGCTGTATAGTTCTCCTACCTAGCTATCATCCTGGGCACATCCTTTAGTTGTCATCCTGGGACCCTATGTCCCCAAGGATCCCTGGTTCCCTGGATTTTTTTGTCTTCCTTGTTTTTGATTCATTCATTTGTTTTGCTGAAGCATATCTTTCATAATGTCTTTAGAAAGTGTTGTGGGTTGACTTATGTTCCCCAAAAAGATATTTTGAAGTTCTAGCCTCTGATACCTTTAAATGTGACCTGACTTGAAAATAGGGTCTTGGCAGATGTAACCAAATTAAGACAAGGTCATTAGCATGGACCCTAATCCAATATGACTGGTGTCCCTATAAGAAGGGAAGAGATACAAACAGACACAGAAAAAGAATGCTGCATGACAACGGAGGCAAAGATTGAAGTGGTACTGCCACAAGCCTAGAACACTAAGGATTGTTAGCAAACACCATAAGCTAGGAGTGAAGCATTGAATACATTCTTCCCCCAGCCCCCAAGAAGTAACTAAGCCTGCTGACAATTTTTGGACTTGTAGACTCCAGAACCATGAGAGAATACATTTTTGTTATTTTTAAGTTACTGGTTTGTGGTGATTTGTTATGGAAGCTCTAGAAAGAGTATATTGGAAGTTAAGTTGAATCTTGGCAGATCTGAAAATGTCTTTATTACTCTCACTCTTGATTCTTTGATGTTGGCTCTGTCTTAATTTTACCAGAAAATATCAAAGGTATACAACCAGGTCTTGATGCCACCTGACTGGCAGTAATTGCAAGATGCATTCCAAATATAAGGATTTTTATATGTGAAAAGAAAAAAAACAAAACAAAACCGAGTGTTATGATAATGAAAGTAGGATATGATGGCTGGGTATAGAATTTTAGGTTGAAACTATTTCTGAATCACAATTTTGAAGGCAAATCTTCATTAAGTTCTAGTGTTGCTGTTGAGAAGGCTGATGGTCATGTGATTTATTTTTTCCTGTTGGAAATTTGTAGAATAGGCTCTGCCTTTTTATCCTAGAGACATGTGTATTTCAGTTCTGCATAACTTTCTTTTACTATTAAAAAAAAGTGCACGCGCACACACACACACACATTTTCATTTCCATGCTCTCTCTTTGGTATTTTTATTATGTAGGTATTTATCTTCCTGGATCAAT
The DNA here is from genome assembly GCF_004348235.1 of Phoca vitulina. Lineage (NCBI taxonomy): Eukaryota > Metazoa > Chordata > Mammalia > Carnivora > Phocidae > Phoca > Phoca vitulina. The sequence continues at coordinate 16,336,202 of NW_022589740.1, read as the reverse complement.
CTACTAAAATTATTCTTATCATCTCTGACTCTTCAACTTTTCATTGCTTTATTATATTTTTGGAGAGATTTCCTTGAGTTTATTTTTTAACAATCTCAGAAATTTAGGGACGCCTGGGTGGCTCAGTCGGTTAAGCGTCTGCCTTCGGCTCAGGTCATGATCCCAGTGTCCTGGGATCGAGCCCCACATCGGGCTCCCTGCTCAGCGGGGAGCCTGCTTCTCCCTCTGCCTCTGCCTCTCTCTCTCCCTGTCTCTCATGAATAAATAAATAAAATCTTTAAAAAAAAAAAAAGAAATTTAAATCTTGGTTATTATAATTTTAATTTCCAACAGCTCTTTCATGATCCCAGATTTTTCTTTTATTCTGAAAAAAATCTGAAGAAAAGAAACAAAGGGAGGAGCAGAGGTAAACTTTTCTTCCTATGGGATTACTGACATTGCCTTGCCTTTCTCTATGTTTCTTTACTCTATTTGCATTGCTTAACATTTCACTACCTTACACTATTAACTAACATAACATAATATAATAAAATTAAATTAAAAAAATAAAATAAAAAAGAAGGGATCTTGATGTCCCTAGCCTTGAACAGATTTGTCCATAAACCATGTAAAAAAGCCTCCTGTCTTCTGTCTCTGCATTATAGAGATTCTGATTCCAGAAAACAAAACAAAATAAAGTATATTTTTTATGTCTTACCTATCCTTGCTACCAACTATACCTTTTAAAAAGTGTTGAGCTAAGATTACATTTATTCTAGAAGAGCTCTTGAAGGAGATAAGCATGTGATGAGAGAATTAGAACTTAATATAAGGAGTGAGTTGGTGGAGTGGTAGGAGTGCTCCTTGGGCAGAAGTTCAAGATTTACCAATTGCTACCTTTGTGACTGCTAAGTCACATGTTAAATCATATGTCACATGTCAAGTCACCTCACAGCTTCAGCTTCCTAATTGGTAAAAATGGGTAAATGAGATCTATCTTATCTAACTCACAAGATTATTGTATCAAATGAGATATGTGTCTAGGCAATTACTAACCCCAGTAATTGCCTAGACACATATTAGTGGGGTGAATTAATAGCTGGTAGAGGATTGGACACCATGTTGCTGTATATTTATGTAGCTTATTGCTTCTAATTGTTGCATAGTATTTTACAACAGTGCATTTATCCATTCTTCCTAGTGATGGATATTTAGATTGCTTCCAACTCTTCTCTTTCATACATGACCTTGTGATGAACATCTTTGTACATGTCCCCTCAAGAACTTGTGTGAAAATTTATCTGAGAATATGTGCTTAGACCTAGCAGTATGTATACTTATTTTCACAACAGATTGCCAGATATAGCTCCAAAATGATTGCACCAATCTACATCCATCCCCAGCAGCAGTTCAAAAGAGCTCCTATATCCCACATCCTGTTAACATTCATATTATTTAACTTTCTAATTTTCAGCAATCCAGTGGGGATAGGATTGTCTCTCATTTTTAAAAAATTTTATATTTGTCTAATTACAAAAGAGTTTGACCATCTTTTCAGATGTTTCTCAGCCTTTTTTTGTTTCATTTTGTGTGATTTCCCTGTTACATTTTTGTCCATTGTTTTTGCTAATGAGTTTCCTGTTTTTTGTTGACTTCCAGGAATTCCTCTTCTTCTATGTGTTAGTCTCTTTTTAGTTCTACATGTTGAAAATATCTCCTCTCAATTCATTAGTTGCTTTTTAACCTTGTCCATAGTGTCCTTTGTGGAACTGAAGTCCTTAACTTTGAATTAGTCAAATTAATTTTTTCAACTGTGGTGATGTTGTACAACTCTGTGACAATACTATAAATCATTGAATTAGACACTTTAAATGAGTGAACTGTATGGCATGTGAATCATGTCTCATTAAAGCTGTCATTTGGGGGAAAAAAAATATTGCCAAATTGCCTCTCCAAAACAAAAAGTTGGTACTAAAAGTCCTCGTCGACCCTAATAGATAAGAAAAAAATGTATCTATGAACTTGAAAAGAAGGAATAAAATTGTTATATGTTATATATATATATATAATTGTTATATGTTTTATATATATATATATATATAAAATCTACAAATAAAACTAATGAAATAAATAGTAAACTATTAGAGTTTCTGGATATAAGATTAACTTATAAAAACTTGACAACAATAATCAAACAGAAATATAATTTTAAAAATTCATAGTATTAACAAAATTTTTAAAATATCTAGGAATCAATAAAAATTCACAATACCTCTGTGAAGTAACAGTAAACTTTACTAAGAGTCATAGAACAAGTCTGAATAAATGGAGAGATTTTTCATGCTTTTGGTTGAGATGACTTAATATTATAAATATGCCATCTCACCCTAAATTAATATATACATATAATAAACTTTCAACCAAATATTCAGGTGGATATTTTAAAAAGAAATTTTTTTCCTAAAATGTGTATTCTTCATAGCCAATCTTAAAAGTTAATCATTAAATTTTCCCTATTTAGTATTTATCACATGTTTGGTATATAACTGCTACCCACTTAAGGAAGTTCCTTGTTTGATAAAACATTTTGAAATAATAAATTTACACTTATGCTTTCAAAAATATGTTTTTCTGTGTCTACTGAAGCAATTATATGATTTTCTCCTGTAATCCCTTATTGTGGTAAAGTGTATCGATAAATTTGGTCATGTTGAACCCTTCTTGAATTCCTGAGATGTACCCTAATAATTGAACATGATTTTTAAAACATATGGTTGGATTTTCTTAGCTAATATTTTATTTGCATAGTTGTATTTATGTTTACAAGTGAATCTTTTCTTGCATTTTCTTTAGTTTAGAATTAATGTTATGATAGCTTAATGAATTGAGCTGGGTAGCTAGTTTTATGGAACAAACTAGCATAATAAGCTGTTCCTTTAAATTTTGGTAAAACATCTGTGAAACAGTTGGTAGTAAGTATTTTTCATTTCTCTCACTTTCAAAACCATGGCTCTCTAGCAAATGCAGTTGAGAGAATCCTGTTTATTTGAAACACTCAAATCATACTTTCGTTCTGAAGAAAAGACCTCAAAAATTAGATTGACTGTTAAAATAATTTACTAAAGGAAACCTACTTATTTTATGTTCAAACATTTTAAAATCTCTTTAGCAATAGAATTATGCAAATTGAAGAATAGTGTTATTGAAGTACTCCCTCGCTTAAAAGAAGTGCTGAATGTGTTAAAGAAGTGACAATATTTTTACTCCTTGAAGTGTCAAGGCTGTTCTTAAAAGGGACAACATTATTTATAAATAGGAAAAGAAATTCTTAACTTGAGGTGGATAATCATTACAGCTCTTGCCATGAATGTCTTTTGAAGAATTTGATTCTTTTAACTTGATGTTACTAAATACCCTTCCAGCTTTTAGGGACCAGGTGGAATCATGTATAGTGTTGAGGAAGGGATTAAAAATTGATGAAAATGCTTTTTTCTGTCAGTGGGCAACATTCTAAAAACTTGTTGGCCAAGTGGTTCAACTTAACTTTAAAAAATGAAAAAGCAAGTTGTGTTTGAAAGGTGGCATTATGTGTACTGTATGGTGACTAACATAACATAATAATAAAAAAAAGACAAATCAAATTTGAAGAGCAATTCTCAGAGTTGTGAACTTGTTGCCAATTCGTGGTTAGTATACTGGTCTGGATGCTAATGTTGAATGTGTTTTCTCATTAATGAATGTTCAATGAACAAAAGATTGAAATAGGTTCAATGTGGTCACTGTAGAAACTATGTTCTAATACAACTGGAACCACAACTACAAGGAATTTTATTTTATTTTATTTTTTAATTTATTCATGTGTGTGTGAGAGAGAGAGAGAGAGCACGAGGGGGGAAAGGCAGAGGAAGAAGGAGAAGCAGGGTCCCCGCTGAGCAGGGAACCCAATGCAGGGCTAACTCCCAGGACCCCGGGATCATGACCTGAGCCAAAGGCAAACGCTTAACCCACTGAGCCACCCAGGCGCCCCACAACGACAAGGAATTTTATAAGCAAATTCTACAGAACAAGGAACTGTTGAGGAGAGCCAAATTGTCAAGGGAATATAATTAAAGAAAGATGTATGTGATTTGATGTTGATATAGTGGGGATGGATGGTTTTGGCTATAATACAGGGGACTTAAAACACCAGATTGGTTTAAACACAATGGACTTAGAAGTCAATTCTAGGAAGAGGAAGATTCAAGCAAAAACTGAGAGAACTATTTCCTAAAAATAGTGTGAGATTTGGAGGCTGAGAGAAATCACAGCTTTGGTGTCCAACATAATAGAATATAGCACAAATAAGGAGCACATCTACTTTTACTAAATGGGAAGTTTTTTGAGGCATATTGGAATGTTATGAAATATTGAAGACTTTGAAATGATGAAAAAGATAGAAAGGGGGGGAGGATTAATTATTCTCCTGAATAGTGAATCCCTTCCAGGTTGTCTCTACATTTCATGGTCTTTTTAAAAATGAAAATATATTGATATATAATTGACATATAACATTATATTAATTTTTAGTGTACCATGTAATTATTTGATATATGTATATATTGCAAAATGATCACCACAATAAGTCTATTTAACATCTATCATCATACATAGTTATAAAATCTTATAAATTTCTCATGATGAGAACTTTTAACATTTACTCTCAGCAATTTTAAAATATACGATATAGTATTAACTATAATCACTATACTTTACATTACATCCCCCTAGGGCTTATTTTATAACTGGAAGTTTATACCTTTTGATTCTCTTTACCCATTTTGTCGACCCCCTACCCCTTACCTTTGGCAACCACCAATCTGTTCTATCTATGAGCTCCTTTTTTTTTTTTTTTTTTTTTTAAGATTCCACATATAAGTGAGAACATATGCTATTTGTTTTTGTCTGACTTATTTTACTTAGTAAAATGCCTTCCAGGTCTATCCATGTTGTTGCAAATGGTAATATTTCTTTCCTTTTTATGGGTGAGTATTATTCTATTATAAACCATGTTTTAATTATCTATCTATCCATCAGTGGACACATGGGTTGTTTCTATATCGTGTCTATTGTAAATAATGCTACATCAAACATGGGGGCACATATATTTTTTCAAGTTAATGTTTTTGTTTTCTTCAGTTAATACCTAGAAATGGAATAGCTGGATCATATGGTTGTTCTGTTTTTAATGTTTTGAAAATCTCCATACTGTTTTCCATCATACTTGAAGTTATTTACATTCCCACCAAGAGAGCATAAGGGTTCCCTTTACTCCACATCCTCACCAACACTTGTTATCTCTTGTCTTTTTGATAATAGCCATTTTAACAGCTGTTAAGTGATATCTTATTTGGTTTTGAGCTGCATTTTCCTGATAATTAGTGATGCTGAGTACCTTTTTGTGGACCTGTGGACCATCTGTTATGTCTTCTTTGGAAAAATGTCTACTCAGATTCTCTGTCCATTTTTAAATCAGATAGTTTTTTTGAAGCTGAGTTGTGTGAGTTCTTTACATATTTTGGATATTAATTCCTAATCAGATCTATTATTTGCAAGTATTTTCTCCTATTTGGTAGGTTGCGTTTTCATTTTGTTGATGGTTTTCTTTGCTGTGAAGAAGCTTTTTAGTTTGATGTAGTTCCCATTGGTTTTTGTTTTGTTTTTGTTTTTTTTTTTTATTTTGCTGGCTTTGCTTTTGATGTCAGAGCCAAAAAATCATCACCAAGGCTGATGTCAAGGAGCTTACTGTCCATGTTTTCTTCTAGGATTTTTATGGTCTCAGGTCTTACACTGAAGTCTTTTATCCATTTTGATTTAGTTTTTGTGTATAGTGTAAGATAGTAGTCCAGTTTCATTTCTTTCCATGTGATTGTCCAGTTTTCTCAATGCCATTTATTGAAGAGACTATTCTTTCCTCATGTGTATTCTTGGCTCTTTTGCTATAAGTTAATTGACCATATATGCATGGGTTTATTTCTGGATTCTCTATTCTGTTGATCTGTGTGTCTGTTTTTATGCCAATACCATACTGTTTTGATTACTATAGCTTTGTAATATAGTTGGAAATTAGGGAGCGTGATGCCTCCAGCTTTGTTATTCTGTCTCAAAATTGCTTTGTCTATTTGGGCAAGATTTCAGGAAGGAGAGGGGAAACAGTGCTGGAAACAGAGCAGGACTGGGGCATCTCTCCTGGAGATTCCCCTCTCCACTTGGGACAGATCTTGTACTAGCTCCCATGATATGAAAATCTGGTTTGATTTCTTCACCCCCTATGTGTCTGTGGAGATATGCAAAGATATGAAATTCAAGACTGACTCTCTGAGCTTTTTCAAGCCACAAACTCCTTTGGTAAGAGATTCTTGAGCTTCAGGTACATGAAAAAGATCACCAACATGGGAGTTGCATCCCCTGACTCTCTAATCTTTAGACCTTTCCTACCTAATGGGTGACCGAGTATCTCTGAACTTCAGGTTGATAAAAGCAAATGCAATGATGGATTATTATTAAATATTAATATGTATTAAACAGGTGTTTAATATCTATTATTAATATTATTATTAATAGCAATTATTAATTATTAAATAGATAATTAAAAGCAGAAATTAATCTTCCAAGGCTCTCGGCTTGCCCTCTAAACCTGCCTTATTCTAAAGGAGCTAAAGTTTGCATTTCTAGGACTATGATCAAGAGTCCAGGGTGGAGTCAGTTTGAACCACACTGTCCCTAACTTCTCTACCCATCTAGATGTAAAGGACAGCATTAGTACATTGGGCGTCTTCAGTTGCTTCTCTCATTAGGCATTCATGGAGATTCCCACATCACCTTCGCCAGTTCCCATGGTTGGGTTTTTACTTGATTTTTCTCACTCTGAAAAGTCCCTGAAGGTTTGCATGCTAGTATCTCTTACTTTTACCCTTAATGACCATTTTAGAAAATAATTACATATTTCAAAAAATGTCTTCCTGGGAGATTGAAATAAAGGAACCCTGGATGGTGGTGGGTATGCAAAGACCATCTCAATTTCCATCTGTGTGCTTGGCCAAAGCAGGCACTTAGTTAAGCTATCTTCTTCCTTTTTAAAGCCCAAACTCCTAGGATAACCCAAACCTCAACATAAACCATGGCACAGACAGGGGACATCATTCTGCTATTAGAACAAAAAAATGAACATATGAAGGTTGACCATCATTCATTAAAAAAGAAGAGCTCAGGGCGCCTGGGTGGCTTAGTTGGTTAAGCGACTGCCTTCGGCTCAGGTCATGATCCCAGGGTCCTGGGATCGAGTCCCACATCGGGCTCCCTGCTCTGCGGGGAGCCTGCTTCTCCCTCTCCCACTCCCCCTGCTTGTGTTCCCTCTCTTGCTATGTCTCTCTCTGTCAAATAAATAAATAAAATCTTTAAAAAAAAAAAAAAAAGAAGAGCTCATCCTTTTTAGAGGATGTGTTCCTGAGAGAATTAATGAAGTTGCTAAAATTGGATGGAAATAATTCTTTGAGCAAATTTTTTTTCCTCTGGAGGGATTGGAGGAGGACTTTCTTTTTGATAATTAAAGATAAGTCCCCAGAGATGGTGACAGTGCCCTGAGGTCCCTGGAATCTTTGGTGTATTCTGGTGGGTCCTGTATGGGGATACAGGCTTCCTGGGGGCAAGGAAGGAGGGAGACTTGGCTATAGTTATTGATTCTAGAATTTAAAGATTTTCCTGGGATCTCTCTCTCTCTCTCTGATCTGTCTGTTTCTGTCTAGAAAATTCACTGTTTGACTTTTTTAAAAAAAGGTTTTATTTAGTTATTTATTTGAGAGAGAGCAAGTAGGGGTAGGGGCAGAGAAGAAGGAGAGAGAGAATCTCAAGCAGAATCTGTGCTGAACGTGGAGCCCAATGTGGGGCTCGAAGTGGGGCTCAGTCTCACAACCTGAGATCATGACCTGAGCTGAAACCAAGAGTTGGACGCTCAACTGACTGATGCACCCAGACACCTCTCACTGTTTGACTTTTGAGACAAAGTATATGCATTGCTCTGATTTAAAAAAAAAATTAATGTGAAACTCTTGCCAAGAAAAAAAAAGAGGATTCATCACAGGTTTCCTGTAAAATCTGCAGGTAATTCTGATACAAAATCCAGTTTTGAAAACAAAATTTATGAGATAATCATTTCTATGAGTTTAACAAGACTCGATACTTTCAAAATGCCCTCCACCCCAAAATATCAGGTGATGGATAAATTAAAGCAAATGTGCTTTTAAATTCATTGCTAAACTCAAAGAGAATAAGGTAAGTTCTAAGTTAAAAAAAAAAAAAAGACAAAAACAAATAAAATAGAGCTGAGACTAGAGTGGAGAGTCAATACAGTGGGTTGCTCCAGAATGAACCTGGAGGGGGTGGGCTTGTGGCCAGCAACCATGCCATTCCACCATCTTATCAGGGGCAGAAGCTTCTTCTAGCTCCTTTTTGTCTTATCTCATTCAACCTGCTGCATATATATGTGAAAATGCAATCAATGCATTGATAAGGTTTTATTACTATTATCAACAAAGTGTTCTAAAAATGTATTTCTCTTCAAGGATATTATCCTACCATACTAGGACTTCATGTTTCTCACATGCCTGGTGTAGATGTTCTAGCAGCTGCCTGGCATTATTTTTTTCTTATGGATAAATAAGGCCATCTGAATACATATTGTAATTAGGACCATAATGGCACATTTTGATTGCTTTTAATAAATAAAACCAACTAGAATTGTTTCTTAGATGTGGCGCTAATGATTATTAATGGCCAAACTGTTAGATTCACATCAGAAATTCTTGGTTGAAAACTTTTGTGAGTGACTGTAAACTATAATGCTATGAATGCAGAAAATATATGCAAAACTTTCTGCAGTTGCCACATTATCTTAGTATAAGCCTCAAGACTTCATAACAGAAAATGCAAGAACCTAGAAGCTGATATAGCTCAGCTGGTATTGTGTGCAGAAAATATAGGTAAAATTGTGATAAAGAGAGCAGGATTGGAAAATTGTTAGAAAATCTAGGCTCTGTTCAGTCTTGGTTTTTAGGAAATGTAGAAAAATTGGTTAAAAATAAAAAGTTTACATTGTATGGTGTTAGAATCTGAAACCCTCTAAACTTCAGGATTATAGAATTTTGCTTTTTAATTATCAAAGTGGTCAGATAACTATGGCTCATGTTGACCTAAGAGAGCTGTGACTCACTACTCTTTTTGTGATTACATCATGCTGCCATTTTATTTTTACAACACTTTAATTTATTTGTAATTTGCCCTTCTACTCTCCTTCTAGAAATTAATCTTTCCCAGTTCTTTCATATTCTCAGGATTGATTATGAACAAATTCTTTATAGACTCGAAGTTTACATGAGCTTTCTTAAAAAGAAAACAAAAGAAAAAAGGGTTGGGATTTTTGTTAAAAATGTTAAAGGCCAGCTCTGTAAGAAATCTCATGAAATTCCAGAGGTAACACTGTTCAGCAGGTGCCAAAGAGAGGATAAGTCTAGGTGCTAAGCTGCAGTAGCACGTGCCCTAGAGACTTAGGATTACAGACCCATTCTGCTTATTGAGATATTCCTCTGGCTGGAGTAGGCTTTGGCAATACTGAGGAGTAAGCTCTTTGTCTTCAGTACCTTCTCGCCCTCCGTGTCTGTCATCATCACTTTGTGGTGATGAGGTGACTCTTTAAAACCCCTTTTCTTTCTCTTTCTTTCTTTCTTTCTTTCTTTCTTTCTTTCTTTCTTTCTTTCTTTCTTTCTTTCTTTCTTCCTTCCTTCCTTCCTTCCTTCCTTCCTTCCTTCCTTCCTTCCTTCCTTCCTTCCTTCCTTTCTTTCTCTTTCTTCCTTCCTTCCTTTCCTTCCTTCCTTCCTTCCTTCCTTTTTAAACATTTATTTATTTATTTGAGAGAGAGAGAGTGCGAGTGCACAGGGTGGGGGGAGTGGCACGGAGCAGGGAGCCCGATGCAGTGCTGGATCCCAGGACCCTGAGACTTGGGGTCATGACCCCGAGATCATGACCTGAGCTGAAGGCAGATGCCTAAGCTACTGGGCCACCCAGGCACCCCTCTAAAACCTCTTTTCTACAGCCAGGATGCCCCACCTGGGTCTGTGCATTAATTCACTCAGTTCTGTGCATCTTGACCAAGTGCCAATCATTGTCCTCACCTCATTTTCTGGGGAAAGGAAAAGTGACATTGAACTGGGTCTTGAGGAACAAGCAAAAATCTATGAGGTAGAGATGTGGGGGAGGTTATTTTAGTTGGAGGCAACAGCATGAATAAAGCTATGGGGATTTATAGCTGACTTATTTGGGGACAGGCAAGTGGTGAGATATTACTAAAGGTAGATTATATGGTGTAGGGAAGCCAGTTTGGGGGTCAAAAAAGAGAAGATGGAGTTAAAAGGGTAGGTGGCTGCTAAACTATGAAGGGCTGAGCACTGGGTAGAAAAGACAAAAGAGAAATCACTCCTTCTCTCCCAGGAAACATTGAACTTTGAGAGGCAATATGTCCGTCATGACTGTGTCACTGTGTCTTTAGCATGATGATAATTTTAGGGTGAGTTGGAGTGGGCGTGGCCAGATTTGTAGGAGGGGTTGCCAAACTATGGCCTGTGGGCTAAACCTGCCCGCTCCCTGCTCTGCACAGCCCAAGAGCTGTTAAGAATGGTGTTACATTTTTAAATGGTTGATAAAAAGCCAGATATGTGAAACTTACATAAAACTAAAATGTCAATGTCCACAGAGAAAGTTTTACTGGAATATAGTCATGCTCATTTGTTATGCACTGACTGCTTTTTTGCTTCAAGGGTAGAATTGAGTAATTGTGACAGAAAACATATGGCCCCCAAAGCCTAAAACTTTTACTAGCTGGTTTTGTTTTGAACATTTTGCTGAGCCCTGTCCTAAGCTGTTGAAAAACAAAGGAGTAGAACACCAGAGAGGAAGCCCAGAGCAGGATTGAGCCCTAGAAAGATGCCTGAAGTGTTATGGAACTTAGCCCACAAGATGCTTTAACTAAATGTATTAGTTATAATAAATTTAACTAAATTTATTAATTCTAGGGACCATGATTTCCCTAGCATTTACTCTCTTGTAGTATACTAAGAAGTTATATAACATGCCATATTTTTAGTATGAAATATGTGGATTAAATATATATATATATATATTTTTAAGATTTTATTTATTTATTTGACAGAGAGAGAGATAGCGAGAGCAGGAACACAAGCAGGGGGAGTGGGTGAGGGAGAAGCGTGCTTCCTGGTGAGCAGGGATCTGGATGCGGGGCTCGATCCCAGGATCCTGGGATCATGACCTGAGCCGAAGGCAGACGCTTAACGACTGAGCCACACAGGTGCCCCTAAATGTATATATATATATTTTTTTAATTCAAAATGATTTATGGGAAATCTAGAAGACTATGTTGACAGTTGTGGTTGATAGGCATTCTCAGAAGTATTTACATGGTTGAATAGTAATACCAAAGAGGAATATCTTTCAGAATCGGGATCCAAATCAATATAAGTAAATTACTGAAACATTTACTAACTTTTTAAAATTCATCTCTCTTTATGAGAGCAGTTATGTCAATCACACATTTCTGCTTTAGTGTGGGTAATTTTAAAATTCTTTCCATAAGGCTCAGAGACATTACATTATATGATGTCTTTAAATTTTCTAAAAGCAGTCCTTCCTTTCTGTACTCAGAAAAATCATAATCACATATTTATCCAATTTAAGGGGAAAATTTATAATTGAGAAGTTCTGGTTAAAGAAAGGTGAGTAAAAGATGTAATACAGCGACAGGAGGGAAAAGCTCATTGATCGTGAGACCATGATAGAGTTTTCAGAGCTGCCTGCCGGTTGATGTATAGTAAGTATCTCAGACCTGGATCCAGCATTCCCAGCTGAGAACTTCTGTCTCCCTGGGGACGGTAGGAATAGAGGTTGTATCGACCAGTGTTCAGTTGCCGCAAAGATGAACAACTAGTTATTTTAAATAGAAAGAGACTTAATTCAGACTTAATTCAGCTGCTTATGAAATCGGGGGAAACGCTGGTGGAGCAGGGTCTAGGATGGGTCTTTGGGAATGGTTCCTGGGATACTGCAGAACTTGCCAGCCTGGGGAACAACCATCTCTTTTATGAAGAAGGGGAATCAGTAGGCTACTTCTGGATCAGGAATCTGTTGCTGCCACCTCTGCCATTGATTCCCATGAAGCTGGGAGTTGAGAGCACCCAGCTGGCTGCAGAAATACATCTCTAAAAGCTTATTTTCCAGTGGAATTCAGCCAAAAGCAGCAGGAAAACAACCTCTCACTTCCATTTTCTAAAACCTGCACAAGTGCTTCTAATTAGGGAACCCTATTAGAACCCTAGCTGCAAGAGATTGTGGGGATGTAGTTTTTAGACTTCTAGCCTCTGTACGTAAGAAGGTACACTTAGAGGTGGGGGAAGAGAATGTTGATTGAGGCTAATCACCTGTGTGATTTCCTAATTTCCTAATGCTGCTGTAACAAATTACAGTAAACTCTGTGGATTGAAACAACGCACATTTATTATATTACAGTTCTGGAGGCCAGAACCTGACACACATTTCACGGGGCTAAAATCCAGGTGCAGCAGGGCTCTGTTCCTTCTGGAGGCTCCAGGGGACAATCCATCTATGCCCAGCCTTCCCAGCTTCTAGAAGCTGTCCACATTCCTAGGCTCATGACCTCATCACTCCAGCTTCTGTTTGCATCATCACAGCACTTTCTCTGACTCTAACCTTCATATCTCCTTCTTCCAAGGACTCTTGTGATTACATTGGGCCCACCAGGTAATCCAGGACAATCTCTCAAGATCCTTAATCACATCTGCAAAATCCCTTTTTCCAATAAGGTAACTTAACCACAGGGATTAGGATGTTGACCTCTTTGGGGGGCCATTATTCAGCCTGCCACATTGCCTTTATCCAAATGGGTGAGGGAGGGAACTGATGTTTCTTGAATATCTGCTATGCGCCAGGAATTTCATATATATCATCTATTGAACATTCTCACCAACCTTTCAAATTGGACACTGTTATTCCTCTTACAGATGAGAAAATGAGATTCAAAGAATTTCAAAAACTAGCCCACTGTTCAGTGATAAAAAGAAATGAGCTATTAAGCCATGAATACACATGGAGGAACCTTAAATGCATATTGATAAGCGAAAGAAGCCAGTCTGAAAAGGCTACGTACTGTATGATTCCAACTATATGATATTCTGGAAAAGGCAAAATTATAGACAATTAAAAGATCAGTGGTCTATGGGAGTTGGGATGGGGAGGAGGAGGGAGGGAGAGATGAATAGGCAGAGCCCAGGGGGTTTTTAGGGCAGTGAAACTATTCTATATACCATAATAGTGGATACATAATATTATGCACTTGGGAAAACTCATAGAATAGTGCAACACAAAGAGTGAACCCCATGTAAATTATGAATTCATTGATAATAATTTATTACTATTGGTTCATCAATTGTATCAAAGGTACTACAACTAATGCAAGATGTTAATAATAGGGGACACTCTGGGACGGGGGTGGGAGTATATGAGAACTTTGCACTTTCTGTTCAATTTTTCTGTAAACCTAAATTGCTCTTAGAAATGACATCTAACAAAACAATTAACAACTGTAAAAAACTAGCCCTGCTTGCACGTGGCAGAGTCAGTGGGTAATCTAGAAATGTTTGGCTCTAAGAACACATGAGATTTAAGTGATACTGTGAGTTCCAGAGGCTCTGGTGCTCTCAGATTTTCATAAACCAGTCTAAAAGCTGACAGTGATGCTCTCATCCCAGGAGTCGCATGTCTGCTTCATTCTTCGTCGTTAGGGGTTCTCTTGAAGTGCTCCCAGTTGATAATGTTGAATTGGATTTAATGGGTTTACTGTTAGGGAACTGTTAATTCGATCATCTTTAAGTAATTAGTTTCAAGTTTTTCATGGTTTGTACACCATGAAAAATCTGCTTCTTCCAAAGGTAAATAAAGTGCTTTTCACATGGACCAATCCTACTTGCCTGGCGATCTCTTAACAATAACAGTAAAAAAGGCATTGGTTTAACTTTAATCTGATATTGGGGAAAAACATGCATTGATAAAAAACAATAATTTGGCCAGCTGTTTAAACTGAGAACTACCCTTTTACTATCTAATTTTTATGTCCTTTGAGAGGAGGGAATGGTGTTATACGCTAAAGCCCTTGAAACTCTAATTTTTCTGCCCTTTGTATATAATGTCTTATTTATGTCTTAAATGAGATTCTATTATCAAAATTTGTAATTACTGATACTCTTCCCTCCCCCATCTTGTAACTTCTATGCAAGTGATAGTTATTTATATAGTTTTGATAGAAGGATATAGATTAGAAAATAGAGATGAATAAAAAGACAATAAAATCACAGAACTTTTATCACTTAGAAATAACTACTGTTGACATATGTGTATGTCCTTCTAAATGTTTCCAATGCAAAAATAGGCATATGTATCACATATTACTGGGTTTGTCACATAAACTAACTCTAAAGAGTTAACTCAGCTGTCCAGGGACCGAGGATCCCCCTGGTTTTGCTGTTCCCTTCTGTATGCACATTTCCAGCTCTAAGTCCATGATGGCTACCCAAGCTCCAGCCATCATATCTATTTCATCCTGCAGGAATGAGGAAGGGATGAAGAAGAGCACACGCACTCCCTTTAAAGGCACTTCTTTATACCCCACTGGCCAGAACTTAGTTGGGGAACGGATTTTTTTTTTATTCCAAGTGGTCCTTTGCCTAACTAACCATCAGACATTGTACTAAGAAGGAAAGTGAAAATGGATACTGGTAGACAATAATTTTTGCCAAACACACATTTTAAAAAATCATATTAATTTTACAATTTTCTTAACATGATTTTTTTCATGTAACAATGTAACATTGTCATCCTAGGTCATATGTATTTACGTATATATATCTATAAAATCATTGTTTTGATGACATGATATTACTTCATAGGTAGAAGTAATTAATTCGCTATGAGTAATGAGTTTTTTTCAAATTTTTGATATTATAAAAAAACTTGTGGCAAATATTCCTGAATATAAATCTTTTCACACTTCTTTGTCTGTTTTTGAGAATACATTCTTTAAGGAGACTTACTCTAGTACAGTAGACCTTCTTGAGTCAGATAGGCACATGGTAAACACTTTTAATATATATATATTTTTAGAAAAGGTCAGTGGCTAGAACCTACAGCTTATGAGGGACAGTAGTGTGCATTTCTTCCCAACTTCCTAGTCATTGATATCATACTGGTATCTTGAAATCAGCCATAGTGGGAGTACTTACACCATGGAAATCAACAAATGCTACAAATAAGAACCCTTTTCCCTTCTTCTCCTGGAGAGCTGAGTGTGAAACATTTGCTAGCACACTGCTGTAAAGTATTTATAAATCTTCAATCCTAACAGTTTGTGAGGGCCCGTTATCTTCACCTCAAAATCCATATCAGTGCTTAAAATAGTAATAATTCCAATTGTAACTTGTGTATTCCAATACTGATAACTCATAATACCTGTTGTTATCTCCGGATATTTTTTTATAGCTTATATAGAGATGGAAAACAATTTTGGGTATATTTGGATATATTTTGTACCCTACCAGATCAGTATGGTCCATTAAGGACAACCAAATTTTGCAGAGATTTGGCATGACTGTGTGATAATTCCAAAGGGTACTGTACTTTGGAAAATTGTTATTTATAAAAACATTTTAAATAATTGCTTTGGCACACATTGTTGGTTTGTAAGGAACATCAAACTTGGTGACTCATAGAGAAGAAAGGGCGGAGCGGGATCAGAATCTCCAGGTCTTTATCTAACTTTCCATGATCATCTCATACATTCCATTGAAGCCCACAGGTGGGGTTCTTCCAGACTTCGACCCTTGTACCTTGTCCCAGTAGCTAGTAAATCATTCTATTGATCAGATTGCATCATTTCTGTTGCGGTGGAATAAAAGTTTGGGTCACTGAGTAATCTAGGTCGAGGAAGCTATAATTCTATGAGAAATTATAAATGAAAGGGAGGCAACCTGGCACAATGAAAATAGTACTAACTTGGGAGTCAAGGTCTCCAGAATTCTAGGTCGTACTTTGTCACTGGGCTGTGTAAGGAATCTTGTAGCTTCCTCTATCACATTTCTACTCCACAGTCTTGATTCACTGATCTGGTCAACTAAATTGGTGCTCTGCATCCCCTTACTCCTCCTAGGTTTTTCCTACAGGGACCTACAAGGAGGTACTCAAGAAATTCCCATGTAGAAGAGTAATAGTTTTCTACCTGATAAGAGCATAAGAGTAGCCACTTTACCTGTAGCTAACTATATGCTCTGAGACAAGCCTCATTTCTCACCACTAGCATGGGGGTGTGTGAGGATAAGATTCAATTTGTGAGCCCTGCAATGCAAAGATTCTATGGAACCAATTCACCTGCCCAGCAAATGTACCGGAATCAAAATAGCCTGACCAGTAGAAGCTAAACTCCCTTGTAAGAAGCATTTGATCTAGCTTGCACAGAGTGCTGTATGAGAACATGATGCTAAGATGTCATATTTTATGTACACTGTAATTCGGTTCTCACTGGAAGAGAGCAGCAGTGATGTAAGAGGCTGTTTATGAGATTATGCCAAGGGGGAATGCTTGTGCCCTGTGACAGTAAAGGCTATAATTCACTTACACACAGACATCAAATGTTATTGCAAAGTCATTGGGAAAATTCTAATTATCTTAAAGTCATCTATAAAATATAGATGTATTAAATAGTAGGAATATGAAGTAAGATCAAATTCTGGATCGGAGCTGCCCTTCATGCTGATCACCTATGGAGCATTTCAAACTGTATGGCCTCTGCACTGCTCTCTTTTCTCATAAGTATCAATGACAACTGCCCACCCAATGTAAGTTGGAGGGTACAACTGAAATCACCACCATACCCCCCCAAAATATCTTTTCCATCCATGCTTTTGAAATGTTTGCCACTTGAGATGGAGAAATCCTTTTTCTAGGTTTTTATCTCCAGCGTTCCCTTGTGAAGAATATTGCGATATAAATTGATCACAAACACTGTCCAGAAATGGACAGTGCAATCGCCAAGTGTATCAGTTTTCTAGGGCTGGGGTAAAAAATTACCGTAAACTTGGTGGCTTAAAGTAACAGAAATTTATTTGGTCATACTTCTGAAGGCCAGAAGTCCACAACCAAGGTGTCAGCAGTGTTGGTTCTTTCTGGAGTCACTAAGGGATAATCCAGTCCATGCTTCTCTTCTAGCTTCTAGTGGCTGCCAGAAATTCTTGGTGTTCCTTGACTTGTACATACATCATGCCAACCTCTGCCTCCTACTTCACATTACTTTCTCTGCTCTTTGTGTCTCAGATCTTCCTCTGCCATTCTCTTATAAGGTCACCTGGCATTAGATTTAGGGCCCACCTTAAATCCAGGATGATCTCATCTTGAGAACCCTAACTTAATTATATCTGAAAAGACCCTTTCCCAAATAAGGTCACATTCATAGGTTCTAGGGGTTAGGACACATATTTTTGGAGGGGGAGGCACTATACCAAGAGAAACCCTGATAAAAATCCTGATACCTAAAAAGGTAGCATCAAGATACCCAGTGGGAATTGGGGGAAAGGCTGGGGGGTGGGAGAAGGAGACATAATTTCCATTTTACTGGATGGACATTCTGAAAGGGGAGTTGGTAACACATAGAGAAAACTTTGCTTTAGAGCTCTCCTTGCCAACCACATTCGTTGGCCTGACAAATCACTGGTTCTCTGCTGGTACCAACAGAAAACCTAGGAATGTGACTAGAACTGAACCATCATGTGGGTGTTGGTTTTTCTGGCTTCCCATTTGTCTGCTTGTCTGTTCATCATCCATTTAGCAAACCTTTATTGAGCACTGACTATGTTCCTGGAACATGGTGGGCTATCTCCTCAAGCACATCGTAGGCATTGTCTGTCCCTGGTCGCACCCAGCATTGGATTGGATGTTCAGTGGAGCTGCATGCTATCAAGTCAGTCACTAAGATTACAGTCAAGTAGAGTCAAAATTGCCCTAGAAAACACCTTAAAGTACACTCACATGGTTTTCTCTATGTCTGAATAAGTGATTCAGACATAACTAGCAATCATAGGATGAAGATGAATGGAACACACCCTAGGTGATTAGCTTTCTTCTAACAGTATTTCAATTGTTTTATTTTTCCCTTGGCCAAGTTTACAGAATTAAATTTGTGAAAATTTTAAAGGTATTTCTTTTTTTTTTTTTAAAGATTTTATTTATTTATTTGACAGAGAGAGGTCACAAGTAGGCAGACAGGCAGGCAGAGGGAGAAGCAGGCTCCCTGCTGAGCACAGAGCCTGATGCGGGGCTTGATCCCAGGACCCTGGGATCATGACCTGAGTCGAAGGCAGCTGCTTAACCAACTGAGCCACCCAGGCACCCCTATAAATGTATTTCATGTGACTCTAGCCAAAACCACATGAGCAGCAGGTAGAAATGTAGCAATTGGAAACTTCTAAAACTGTGTGAGCCAGAGGAAACTATAGGGATATTTTGCTTGTTTATTTAGAAGTCACTGTTGTGTGGTTGGAGACATGGGGATCAGACAGGTCTGGGTTTGAGTTCAGATTCAACCACCCCTTTCTGTGTGATACAGAAAATTCCGGAAGAGACTTGTACAACCTACAAAAGGCTGGGTTGCCTCATGGTTCATTTGAATGGTGCCCTCATAAAGGAAACAATAGTCTGGTATCCCCCAGCACATTGAAAACAGTTTGAATCTCTACTGAAATCTCATGAAGATGCACCAAAGAGGAAGTTCGTACACGGTACACAGTATACTTTCTTAAAATTCCCTCTCTCTCATCCCTTTTCCCATATTTTGCACATCACAGATGGCAGTTGACTAAAATTCCCACTTCTCATCTTTTAAAATTCTGTTAATTCTCCCAAAATTATCTGCACTCTGGCTCTTCTCTCTTTCCTCTACCTCTAGCTTTTCTGATCTTAACTTCCTGCCCTTTTAAATGTAAATCACTGAGATGGTTTTAGCTGTTTTTTTTTTTTTTTCCAGTTCTCTTGACTATTCCCCCCCTCCCCAAATCAGATTCACAAAGCATGAAGCAAACCTACACAGAAAAATTGGGGATTAACTGGGATTCAAACTGAGCAGTCTGATTTTGCTACTTACTAGCTAAGTGATCTTGGGCAAGTCACCCTTAACTCTGTGATTCCCTCCCTCCTTCCTTCCTTCCTTTCTCCCTCCCTCCCTTCCTCCCTTCCTTCCTTCCTTCCTTCCTCCTTCCCTCCCTCCCTTTCCTTCCTTCCTCCCTTTCCTTCCTTCCTCCCCTTCCTCCCCTCCTCCCCTTCCTCCCTCCCTTCCTTCCTTCCTCCCCTTCTTCCCCTTCCTCCCTTCCTTCCCTTCCTTCCTCCCTTCCTTCCCTCCCTCCCTTCCTCCCTCCCTTCCTTCCTTCCCTCCATCCATTCCTTCCTTCCTTCCTTCCTTCCTTCCTTTCTTCCTCCCCTTCCTTTCTTCCTTCCTTCCCTCCTTCCCTCCCTCCTTCCCTCCTTCCTTCCTTCCTAAAGTAAAGCCAATAAGACCAACTTGGTAAAAATGATTTGAGGATTAAGTGGAACAAAATAATGTATTTTTTTTAAGATTTTTTAATTTATTCATTTGAGAGAGAGAATGAGAGACAGAGAGCATGAGAGGGAGGAGGGTCAGAGGGAGAAGCAGACTCCCTGCTGAGCAGGGAGCCCAACGTGGGACTCCATCCCAGGACTCCAGGATCATGACCTGAGCTGAAGGCAGTCGCTTAACCAACTGAGCCACCCAGGCGTCCCCAAAATAATGTATTTTAGATTTCTATCACAGTGCTGGCCTATTTTAGGCAACCAAAAATATGCTAGTCCTCTTCTTACTCTTTTCTCTGTAGACAGACTTCTGTGTAGAGACAAATCATAACCAAAGGCTGCTTGGTCAGTGTGGAATCAGATAATGCATGAATGAAAACTGTAAAGGCACCATGCTAAGAATAATTGATGAATTCATGCTACCATGAGGATGTTTTGCAATGGCTACTACAGACTGGATGTATACCTTCCACCAAGAATTTGTTTTTTCTAAGAATCCCTCAAATAAAGGAAGAATGCTCAAATAGTAGACAGTCAAGAAATTTCCAATATCTACTACATTGGATCATTTTGATTTGTTTTTTGGGGCTTCTTTCTGTAGTTTCCGTTGTGTGAAATGAGTGGTCAATTTCCACATGGCTGGAATATGCCCATTAGTACAATGCATCTTAGCATCACTAATGCCACTGTGTCAATACATATAGTGTTAGATATATTTAGTCAATTAATGGATTTTTGAATTTATTTTACTCCTAAGTTGGATTTACCTTCAAAATATATTATTATTTGTTGCTATTATTATTATTGTCTTCTTTTTCTCCATCTCCCTCGTTCCCTCTCTTGGTCCTAGCCATCCCCATCTTTTGTATAGAGGTGAAGATGGACCACTGAAAGGTCTGTGAGACTTCCTCCCCTACGCAGCAGAGTTGCCCTTCATATAGCAGTTGGGTAGTGGTCTTAATAAATACACACATGAGGCCATGTGATTTCTCTGATGGTTTCCCACCATGATTTTATCTGGAATAAAATTCTAGCACCCTACTTTGACCTTGAGGGCCCTAACAAGCCGGCCCTATCTCTATCTCTAAGTACACCTGCTTCTCTCCTTGTGCTAGGTGTTGCAGCCACACTGGCCTGCCTTCTCTTAGCACATTTGCTCTCATGTTCCATCTGCCTAGAGTGCCTTCCCTCCATCTCTATGTATCTGGCTGCTTCTTGTTTTTGAGCCTCAGTAGGAACTCTCTGGGCACTTCATCGTAAGTAGACCTGCCCTGCCAGACCCCCCAGTCATTATTATGTCATTCTGCTGTTTCTCATACCCTCCACTACCCTCTGATATTTTGAACTGATTGTTAATTGATTTAGTTGCTTATTGTTTGTCTCCCTCTACCCAGCCTCTGTAAGACTACATGCCTGGATGTATCTCTAGTGCCCGGAACATAATAGGAGCATAATAAACATTATCCCTACGTACAGGAATTTGCCACAGCCATATCTGTGAAGACCAAACAAAGCCTTGATTCTTTCCCCCTCCTTCTAGGTGTCTTTCCCTCATTTGGAATTGTTGCTTTCTTGAGCTCCCAGCCTCTCTGGGTCCTTCCTGGGAAGGACCTTTATCGCAACCAGGTTTCCTGCATCCTTCTCCTCCCCTAGTGAGGTTTCTCTATTCCAGACTGCCTCTACTGTATGCAGAGTTATTCTGTGCCTCAATTTTAATTATTCAGTGTTGAATGGGCATATTTGGACACACAAATATTTGAGGAATTGAAATGGCAATTAACAGATGTATATTTGAGGTTATTTAAAAATATCTTGATGGCTTCCTGTTTTCTTATATGGCTCATTATTTTTTTTAATATTTATTTATTTGAGAGAGAGAGAGAGTGCACAATGGGGAGCAGAGGGGGAAGGGAGAGAGAATCTTAAGCAGACTTCGTGGCTGAGCATGTAGCCAGATACGGGGCTTGATCTCAAGACCCTGAGATCATGACCTGAGGTGAAATCAAGAGTCAGACCCTTAATCGACTGCACCACCCAGGCGCCCCAATGACTCACTATTTATTCTGACTTTAGGGACTCTGTGTCTTTCCATCAGTGTTTTCAGGTCTATGCTAACCTGAGCCAGGGTTTTGGAAAACGCCATCTTTGAATATAGTTGAAAACCACCATTTTGATCCCTTTATAGAACCTAATAAAAGATTTCCAAGCTCACTGCATTTCTTCCTATTTCTACCTGGCTACTGAGCCTCTCTTCTTTCAGCCTTCAGCTAGAAAGGAATTGGTTGACAATTATTATTATAATTATTTCCTGTTGTAGAAAGGGCACTTTCCCCCTGGATACAGTGGGGGGATACAGAGAGGAATAAGACCAAAGCCCTGTCCTCTGGAGCCCCATAGTTCCACAGGAGGGAGATATCAGGACTAATAACCTTAAGATGGCATAAAACATTTGCCATCCCCCAAAGCTGCCAATTGTTACTGAATGGTTTTGGTGGTTTCCATGACAATTTTCCATAAAACAATGACTTTCCTCTTGTGGTTTGTATATAAAGGAAGTTTTTCAACTAACTGCACTATGGGGGCAAATGGATCTATATCAATTTATCATTAAATGAGCAAATGACCAAATTAGTTTTTTTTAAAGATATATTTATTTATTTGAGAAAGAGACAGAGAGAGAGTGGGGGGAGGGCAGAGGGAGAGAGAATCTCAAGCCAACTCCGCACCAAGTGCCGAGCCCAACACAGGGCTTGATCCCATGACCCTGAGGTCATGACCCCAGCTGAAACCAAGTCGGACACTCAACTGACTGTGCCACTCAGACGCCCCCAAATTAGGTTTTTATTGCAGTTTTGGAGTGATAATAAAGCAGGCGTTCCCCAATCTACCAACTCCACATTCTAAAATTTTTAGGATGTTTTTTTCCCTTTGTTCATGGAAAGTAAGGTGTTGGGGGTTGGAGCACAGAAGAAGGAATCCAGAATCCAGAAAAGGTAGTATCTGTTTCTAACTTAAGGTTTCAGCTAGTGACTCAGAGTACTTGGATGGCAGCATTTCCCAGCTGTGCTTAATTCCAAATGGTGTAATCTAGAGAGTGGCTCAAGGAGAGCTTGATAGAGATGTTGGTTGGGAAGCAAGTCCTTTGCTGTGATGCTGAGGTTGAAGAAAATAGAAGCAAAGAGATGCTGGGCACTATGGCTCTATGTTAATGTAATTAGATTTTCTTCCTTTCCTTCTGCAACTCCAGTGGTCTTATGATGCAAAGATTTAGAGTATGGAAATTCAGAGCAAGTTGGTTTGCTCTCATTTAAATCCGTGGTTTGCT
The DNA here is from genome assembly GCF_004348235.1 of Phoca vitulina. Lineage (NCBI taxonomy): Eukaryota > Metazoa > Chordata > Mammalia > Carnivora > Phocidae > Phoca > Phoca vitulina. The sequence continues at coordinate 16,313,158 of NW_022589740.1, read as the reverse complement.
GGATTTGTAAAAAATATCCATTTCTATTTTACTACTTTCTATACAATATTTCTGGGAACACATTGAATAGTGATTCCTTTTTTTTTTTTTTTAAGATTTTATTTATTTATTTGACAGAGAGAGACACAGTGAGAGAGGGAACGCAAGCCAGGTGAGTGGGAGAGGGAGGAGCAGGCTTCCACGGAGCAGGGAGCCCAATGTGGGGCTCGATCCCAGGACCCTGGGATCATGACCTGAGCCAAAGGCAGACGCTTAATGACTGAGCCACCCAGGTGCCCCTAGTGATTCCTTTCTTATTTTTATCTTTTGAGTAAAATGTCACCATTGTATAAGAAGAGAGACCAAGAGTTTTTGTTAAACAACTTAGCATCTTTTAACCTGAATTTCGAGTCATTTCTTAAGGCCTTCTCTCATGAATAGATAATTCCTCTGAGGATATCAGCATTTGAAACATAAGAAACCAGATACCTTTAACAAATCCTGCTAGTTTTCTCTTTCCAAGCTTGTTTTTTTGTATTTTTTTTTATTAAGTTACGTTAGTCACCATACAGTACATCATTAGATTTTGATGTAGTGTTCCATGATTCATTGTTTGCATATAACACCCAAGCTTATTGCTTTACATCTCTTACTTACGGAGCTATAAGTTGATGTTCCTTAAAACACTTCATTCTTCTTTGGAGGTAAACATTTTTATGCCACCTTAATATAATCCCTCTGAGTTCTACACAAACATATAAAGCTACAAAAATTTTCAAAGACTTTTATTGACAGTAAAACTTAACTTCTCCTCAATTTTTTTTCATGTTCTTGATGGATATATAATGATTGCATGATTTAGTTTTGTAACTAGAATTTTAAGATTGGAAACATCCACACAAATAAATCTCTAATTTTTCCTAGGAAATAAAGACCTGGAGATGCTAAAATCATTATCTAAAGGGCTAAAACTCAAGTCTTTTATCATCATTCTATGGTGTTATCCACTTACTCAGGGTGGGGATGGTGAGGTTAGGGGCTGGGTAAAGGAGTACTTGGTGGAAAGAAGCAGCTGTTCAGCTGAGCTGTGAACTGTGGCAGGAATTATTTAATGACTTATGATCCCCATATTTTGGGGACATTCACCTCTTTCTGTCTGGTGAATTTCCTGGGGCCTCTACAAACAGTAGATGTGACAGCTATGTGGTCAAGTAGTATTGGGTGGGTGAGCTCATTCTTGAGTGTGGTGGAAGAGCAACTAAAAGAGTAATGCAGTCAATACTTATTTTTTCTCGAGACTCCATCTCTATCTTTTCAGGTGTGCAGCAGTGAACAGGCAGTGATGTGTAGTAGTTCAGCCCCTGGGTTCTGGACCCCGTCACTGAGTTCGAATCCTGGTTTGGCTACTTGGATAATTTTACTTGAATAATTTAAGGCACATTGCATCTTTGTACCTCAGTTTGCACATTTATAAAGTGAGGATAATAATAGAGCCTACTTTATACATTTGTTACAAGGATTAAATGCTCTAAGATTAAAATATTTCTTGCTCAAAAAAATGGCCTTTTTAATCAAAAGGGTTTGGAATTTTTTTTAAAGATTTAATTTATTTAGCTGAGAGAGAGAGAGAGAAAGAGCATGAGTGGGGAGGAGGGGCAGAGGGAGAGGGAGAAGCAGATGCCCCCAGTGAGCAGGGAGCCAGACGTGGGGCTTGATTCCAGGACCCTGAGATCATGACCTGAGCCGAAGGCAGATGCTTAACTGACTGAGCCACCTAGGTGCTCCAAAAGGTTTGGAATTCTTAATCCAGTGTCTGGATTTCAATCTTTGGGCATGTCAATGAACAATTTTGGACCTCAGTTTTGCTACCTCTGAAATAGAGACTGTTGCATAGTCTCTGTCGTTCCCCAACTCAAGTTGTTGTAAGGATAAGAAATCACGTAGGTAGACTCTGAAGACTTGAGAATTATTGGTGTTCCACTCTCCCTGCCAAACACTTTCCCAGTGGAAATGAATGATGGGAACATAAGTTAAAATTTATACTCTAACTCTGAAACATGCAGTAGTGTTTTGAAGGGATTGAGATACCTTTCTGTAGGAGGAGAGTGTATCAGATTTGCACCACCTGACCTGAATAATGAAGTGAAGCAGAGACATTAAGACCATCACTCCTCATCTTTCAGCAGGCCACACAGATCTGAAAGCAGGGCCACTGCCTCATTATCCTGATGACTCACAGTGCCAGAGTACTTCCGCTCTCCTCTGCTGTCCTTTCAAATTAAATTCATTGTTCTACAAGATGTCTGTGGTTCCCAGAAATGACGCAAGTGGTATATATCCTATTCAAAGCCGACATTTGACTCTCAGGGCAGTCTCCCAAGTGATCTGTACCCTGCCACTCACTATAACAGCCACTGACAATTCCAGGAAGCCCCCTTTTTCTTTCTTAACAGAAGCTCAAAGAGGATTATGGCTACACGGACTCCTTTAACAAAAAGTCTTGCAAAGCCTACTGTAAAAAATGTGGATATTCTTGCCAAAACACATAAGAAAAAAAAATGAATTTCTCTTGATACTATTGGCTAGAATGGGAGCATTTGACCATCCACAGGGCAAAAAGCAAGCATTTAGTAGTTGTTTAAAAGTTAAATGAACAGCACTTGTTAACCACGTTAGTTAAGTAGTTAATGCACATTAATCCCTTCAGTCACTTGTCCTAGAAACAAACTTGAAATACTTTTTAAATCTAGTCTGAGAGGCACAGTTTCTTGAACATCTTTTGTCACATGAAATAATTTACAAGCAGCGAATATAACACATCCTCACCAAGGAAAGCACACCTGTCAGAAGCGTGGCTGGTCAGTAACGAAGCTCGCACGGGAATATGCCCAAATGGTGAGTCAGCGGCTCCTGCCATTCCAACCACACTCCAATTTTTTTAAAGGGTGGTGTTTGTCAGGTATTTTTGTAAACCAAACAAAAAGAACTCCTTATTCTCCCTTCCCTTGTTAACATTTTCCAATATATGTAGGGATGTTAGCATTTGAATTTTTATTTTTTTAAGATTTTATTTATTTATTTATTTATTTATTTATTTATAGCATATGAGCAGGGAGAGGGGCAGAGGGAGATAATCTTTTTTTTTTTTAATTATGTTCAGTTAGCCAGCATTTAGTACATCATTAGTTTTGGTGTAGTGTTCAACAATTTATTAGTTGGGTATAACACCCAGGGCTCATCACAACACGTCCTTAATACCCATCACCTGGTTACCCCATCCCCCCACCCCCCTCCCTTCTCTAACCCTCAGGTTGTTTCCCAGAGTCCAGAGTCTTTCATGGTTTGTCTCCCCGAGAGAGAGAATCTTAAGCAGACCCCATGCTGAGGCTGGAGCCTGACTCAGGGCTCCATCCCAGGACCCCGAGATCACGACCTGAGCCAAAACCAAGGGTCAGACAGTCAACCAACTGTGCCGTCCAGGCACCCTTGAATTTTTATAATCCTGTAAAGTAACCAGGGCAAGTATTATTTTCTCCATTTCACAGATGAAGAGAGTGATAATCACAGGGGTCAACGAACTTGCCCAAAAGCACACAGCCAGGTCTCACAACCACGTTTTCTGATATCATGCTGGTGTGAGCTCCAGGGGAGCTAGCTCTGAGAAGGAGAACTTCAGATGCCCCCCCCCCCCCCATGGCACTGATTGCAGAAGGAGCCCCTTGTGGTGGATGCAGAGCTGCAGTGTTTTTGTGAGAGCCGCATGGGGATGGGGACTGGTAGTTTGGGAATATAAGATACACAAACTTGCCATAAGGAGCTTACATTTCAGGAGTAGTGAGTAGTGCAGGCAGGTGTGTTATTGCAGAGAAACATCACTAGCTGGAGTATCTGCAGTGATTTTCTCTGAAATAGGCATGTCGTTGCGTGAAGCCCTGATTGCCAAAGGAGCATCACTTTTAGGAGGTGCTGCTGCTGTAGGATAGACACAAATTATAATATAACCTGTTGTATTATATGTATTATATATAACATATACTATGTATCTATAATATAATAAAACAGTTTCACATTTTTAGTGACTGCTGATCCATCTGCAGTTCATCCAGAGAGTTCCCTCTTGTTGGGTTCTCCTCATGGACACCCTTGTCTCCACCGCTAGCTACTTCATTAAGTTTCTCCTCTCCTTGACAGATGCTTTGTGATGACTGTAATAGCATCTGTGGGCCAGTAATGGGGCCCTTTGCATGTGTTATTGCATCTAACTTTCACAGCAATCCTAGAGAGAGGATTATACCTATTTCATAGAGGAAGACACTGAAGCCTAGAGAGGATAACTTACCTAACGGTACTAAGACTAAAATTACCTAGCAATTTCATGGTTTATAGTAACAGTTGTCTTATTATCTTCCACAGTTTTGTGGGTCAGTAATTTAGGCAGGACTCAGCATAGAGGGCCGAACTCCGTTCCACATGACACCAGCAAGGATGGCTTGTCTGGGGCTAGATAATCTATTTCAAGATGGCTCACCCACATGGCAGGCAATGGGCTGCTAGCCAGTGCACTTAGTTGTTCTCCATGCGGGCCTCTCCATGTAGCTGCTTGAGCTTCCTCATAGCATGTTGGTTAGGTTCCAAGAGTGTATTCCGGGAGACCAGAAGTGGAAGCTGCCAATCTCTTTTAAGGCTTGGTTCCAGAAACTGTCATGGTGTCATTTCTGCTATATGTCATTGCTCAGGAAGTCATAGAGTTCTAGATTAAAAGACAGGAACATGGACCTGACCTGTCATTGGGAGGAGTGTCAAAGAATTTGCAGCCTTGTTTAATCTACCACAGCAAGGATGAGAATCCAGATTATAGTCATGACACCGTATTGTATCTCCATTGGTACAATACCAGGTGCATTTCTCGATCACTGGGTTTATCTTTGTATGAGAGTGACGAGACCATGAGCTCCTTGAGAGCGAGGATCTTGCCTTTTACATCACAGGTGAGGCATAATGCCCACCTAAGTGTAGTTGATGATCTGTAAAGCTGAAGGAATGAATGATGAACAGCTGAGTTCTAGCCCTGGCTCTGCTTCGAAGGAGCTCTGTTAGCCCAAGCAGGATACTGAACTGCTCTGGGCCTTGTTACTTGCACAGTAAAATAAGGGGATGAGATTAGATGATCCCTATAGTCTTCCTTTTCCCAGCACTACCATTTATTAGTGTGCTTGGGCTGCTATAACAAAATGCCACAAATCAACAGGTGAAACAACAGACAGTTATTTTTCCCAGTTCTGGAGGCCAGGAAGTCCAAGACCAAGATGTTGTCTGATTTGGTTCCTGGTAAGAACCCTCCTCCTGGCTTGCGGACAGCCCCTTCTCGCCATATCCTCACATTGGGAGAGAGAAAGCATGAGAGCTCTAGTCCTTCTTCCTCTTCTTATAAGGACACCAATCCCATCATGGGCACTCTGCCCTTCTGACCTCATCTAAACCTAATTGCTGTCCAAAGGCTCTGTGTCCTAATACCATAACACTGGGGTTTAGGGCTTTGACATACGAATTTTGGGAGACACAATTTAGTCCATAACAACCATTCTATGAATCTACTCAAGATAATTAATTATAAAATAAAGAGATCTCAGATAGGGATCTCAATGAGAGGAATCCAGGAGTCAAGAAGCCTGAGAATGAAAAGAGGAGTAAAGGAAAGGATTGTTCTATTAACAAGAGCAAAGGATGTGATTAAGAAAAGGGATGGACTTTAGGTTTAGATGCAAATATTTGAATTATGCTGATAGCACTTGGATCAGAAGTAGGGAATTTGATGGAGGCCTTTCCCAAGGATGAGGACATTGGACTTGGGAACTATTTGGCCACAAGGGGTAGGAGAAAGTTATAGATCAAAGCGGACTCCATAGTTTGTGCCTGGGTGATGGGGAATGCAAATTTACCTAGCATCAGCAGCAGTTCCCAAGTGTGACTATACAGAGAATTATCTGATGAGCTTTTAAAAAATACTGATGCCTGGACTCCTCCCAAGACAACTCAGTTCAGGTTTTTTGGAGATGGGACTGGAGCATCAGTATCTTTCAAAGACCCCAGGCAAATCCACTGTGCAGCCAGGGTTGACAGTTTCTAATTAGAGTTAAAGGCATAGATTTCTGGCTGCTGTGGAATGATAAAGCTGATAGCCACCAAATAACTTGGGGTGTGGGTTGTATGGTATGTAGATTATGACTTCCCAAAGATGCCTACAATCTAACCCTTAAAACTTGTGAATATCTTAAGTTACATGGCAAAGAAAAATTAAAGTTGCTTATCAACTGACCTTAAAACAGGGAGATTATCCTTTTTTATCCAAATAGGTCCAATGTAATCACAAGGGTCCCTAAAGGGAAGTAGAGGAAGAGTCAGAGGGAAAGGTGGCTATGGAAGAATAGTCAGAAAGATGCAACATTGTTTGCTTTGAAGATAGAGGAAGGTACATCCAATCAAGGAATGGGGCTGCTTTTAGAAACTGGGGAAGGTAAAAAAAAAAAAAAAAAAAAAAAAAGCAAGATTCTGCCCTAGAGCCTCTAGAAAGGAATGCAGCAGAATGCAGCTTGGTTGGCCTAAAACCTTTGTTTTAGCCTGGTGAGACCTGTGTCAGACTTCTGACCTACACAACTATAAAATAAACTCAAGTTACTCAAAGCCACCGAATTTGTGGTCTCTAATACAAGTGGTCAGTTCAAGAAGTCCTCTTGGAGGAGATAAATTTTGATGAACTGTTATGTAGGGACATTGTTAATGGAGGAAAAACTCTTAGATGTTAGAATTTAAATCCATGAGGATTTTTTTTTAAAATCTCCAGGCTGTATAATACCTACCCAGAATGTTTAAAATCAAAAGTCAAAAGAATAAAACTATTATGTGATTGTCACTAAATTCCTCGATGGAATCAGAGACAAGAAATTCTGGGGAATTTTTCTCAACAGTGTTACTTGAATTGTGATCAACTTCCCTGATTTAAAGGCTGACAAAACACTTGTTTTACCTGGATGGTTTTAAATTACTTAAGTCAACAAAGAAACAGATAGAATCTGCAGCTTCCACACAGCTCATCACCTGAATGTAAACTGGAACTTAATATTCCTATCACTCTCCTTTAATCAGATCTGTAGACTCTGCTGATGGTTTTTCATTGGGTCCTCCTGAATAAAAAAATAAGTGGATAATTGGATAATCTCACCCCCCCCACACACACACAGTACCAAAAACCTTCATATGTACATTTAGTTATTAAAGTACATTTATTGAGGATTTATATTTATATTCATCAATGAATGTGGCAGGCAAAGTCCTTGTTCTAATGGAGCTCACAGCCTGGTAGAGAACACAGACAAGTAATTGGGTAGGTTCCAGTAGAATAGAAAATATAGGTTTGCATAGGAGATCAGGGATAGGGCAACTGACTCGGTGTGGGGGTGGAAAAGGAGGAGTAGGTCAGGGTTGGGGGTGCTTCCTGAGGAAGATAATTTCTAAGTAGCATGTAGCATCAGCAAACCCCGGGAGACTGTTAAAAATGGAAATTCTCAGGCCTGTTAAGCCAAACCTACTAAACCTGAAATCCTGGGGAATGAGACACCAAAATCTGTGTTTTAGTAGATCTCTGAGTGGTTCAGATATACGCTAAAGTTTGAGAACCCGAGGATCATACCTGGGCTGCACATTAGAATCACCTGGAGGAATGTTGCTGTGGCCCCTCTCCCAGAGACACTGATTCAGTTGGTCTGGGATAGAGCCTGGGAATCAGTATTTTTAAAACCCTGGGTGTTATAATGTTATTTTAACATGCATTCAAGGTTGAGACCACTTCTCTAAGCTGACAGCTGAGGCATGAGTTAGCCAGGCAGTGAGGGCTGGTGAGAGGGCAGGAAGGGTATTATAGCCCAGATGTGAGAGAAAGCCCAAGATTCCTGGGATTTGATAAGGCTGGAGAATACACACAACAAAACTCCATGGCTTAAAATAAGGTTCAGAGTTATAAATTTAAGTGTTTATTGCAGTACTTCTTAAACTTTAATGTGCATAAAAATTATCTGAGGATCTTGTAGAAACACAGACCCTTACGCAGGAGGAAGGTTCTATGGCCCCAGCTCTCCCTGAGCAGGCACGTCAGAACTGCAGAACGATAGAGCTAATGCTTCAGCCCAGGGCCAACATAAGGGCAACTAGCCGGGGTGAGTTGCAGATGCCCGCTGCTGGGTGGGTGTGTTTTGAGGGTAAGGAGAAAAGATGCATCCTAGGACCACCTCCCAGCCTGCTCTGATGATTATTTTCCATCAAGGTCGTACTGCTTTTAGCTCAGCAATAACCCTCCAACCCCCAATCTAGCTGAGTGCATCCCTTGGCCAGGCCCGCAGACCTAGCTCATTAAGTGACCGCTGGAGCTCTCTGTAACGTGCCAGCCCGCCAGGGAGGCGCTGGCTGTGGAGAGGGGCTCTCCGGGGACCTCTTTTCCCTCTCTCCCTCTTCCCACCTCCCCTGGCGGATAGCGGCGGGGCCTGCGGCAGAGCCTCCCTATGCAGCAGCCCCTTGCACTTGGCTCGCACTTCTGGGCGCTGTCCATGGTTGCAGCATCTTTCGGCGCGCCACGTCAGGAGGCCGCCGCGGGGCCCTGCGATTGGCGGAGGAGCCCCTCGCCATCCCCCAACACCCCCGCCCTCGCGCCCGGGCTCCGAGCCCCGGCCCCGAGCCTCGGCCCCGCAGGCGCGTGCCAGTGCGCGCGCGGGGCGCGCCCTGGGGCTCCCGGGCGGCACACCCACTTTCCTTATTAGGGCAGAGTCAGACGTGCAGAGCGGGCGGCGGGGGCGCGAGGGTGGGGCGGGGAGCCCTGGGAGGCGACAGCCGAGGGCGCAGCCACAGCCTCAGCCGCCTCGGAGCGGCAGGAGGGAGCAGCGGTTGCTGCGCTCCGGCCGGCCAGTTTCCTAAGACCCCGCTCCTCTCCGCCGGCAGAGATCTTCCTCTGCGCCCCGCCGGTACCCCTAGTCCAAACCTCTCACGAAGACATGGAAGAATTTTTGCAACGCGCCAAATCTAAATTGGTAAGTTGGAGGAGCAAGGCTGTGTGCGTGTGTGCGTGTGTGTGTGTGTGTGTGTGTGTATGCGCGCGCCTGTGTGTGTGTGTGTGTGCGTGCGCGCGCTAGCTGATGAAGAGGAAAGGGCATTGCAGCAGAGAAGGAAGAAACAACTTTGCCGCTTAGTTGTCAGGGTGTGCGGGCTATCCCCTGGAAAGAATCTCTGGAACTCTGGTCCTTATAGCAGGCAGTCTGTCTCCAGAATCCTCCCCCGCAGGCAGACAAAGTGCTGAGCTGGGGGGTGGTCGGCCTGGCAGAAGTTGGGTCCTGCGTGTCCAGCTTTGGTTCCTTTGGCCTGAGGTTGGAGAGAGGTAGATCCAGCCAAACTGCAATTTGCTTCTGAAGGCTAGAGGGTTAATGGGTGTGGTGCTCCTTTGGAAAATGAGCCCAGCCTTCTGCTGATGCAGCACCTGTAAGTGTAAAGAGGAGGAAAAAGAATCTCTTAGAACTGTACTTTAGCTGGAGGTGGTAGCAAAGCGCAAGAAAGGAAGTTAGGGTGCTGGCTAGGAAGGATGTGTGGGGCAAACTCGCAGTTTACCCAAGCATCCCTCACAAAGAGCTTGCTCCAGTGCAGGAGTAAGGGATGTTCTAGTGTGAATCATGCGACTCCCCGTCCCTGTTCAGATCTGTAATTTGGGCAGAGGCAGAAGGGGAAAGCCCCAACTGTTGCTGATGATGTGGGGTTTGCCAGACTATTGTTCTCCTGGGAGGAGACCAGCATGTTGGTCCCGTACAACTGTACCACTGTCCAAAGAGTGAGCTGTGATTTTATTGTGTGTGTTGACAGTTGCTACATATTCTGAAACAAGGGATTCTAGCAGCTTCCTAATTCCAAACTGGTTTGGCTCTCCAGCATAGGAGTAATAAACACAATGGAAATGTTTCTGTTTCAACACTTAGGGAAAAGCCTCTGCTCATTTAGAAGCAATATCTTTAATGAACAGTGAAAGTCCCTTTCCTGGGCTTGGCATAGGAGGAAATGCATAATTTATGATGTCTTTAACCTTTAAACCTTCATAGAAGACAAAATACAAAGTCTGCATTAAGGTGACATCTTCATCACAAGGCAGGATATTTGCAGGTTATTACTGTAACGTATTTATGCTTGCACAACAAAGGGAGTGTAGACCCAAGTGTGATTCTTACAATGATTTAACTCTATCTTTTAAAAGATCATTAGAGTTGATTAATGCTAATGTATTTTGTTTTCTACCTTAAACCTCCCAGAGAGTCAAACATTTGTGGGGATTTCAAAATTGAGAAAGTTGGTGGTCATTTCTGTGTTTATTGATGACCCCCATATAGTTTTACTTGAGCACAGGAAGGGAAATAGTGATTTCAGAAATTGCGTGCATTTCTGATCGTGTAAGTAAGCTCTCTGTTTTTTTACCTAATGATGAATGAGAAAGGGTCAAAAAGGAAAGTCGATCGTGCCAACTTATTTACTTATTTATTTATTTTGTGGGTGGGTGAAAATGAATGGCCATCATTGATACATGTAGATTTAGACTGCACCTGTGTTCCACTCCGGAAACATGTATTTTAACAATAAACATATAGATTGTGGGGTCTTATGTGAGCAAGAGATTTGCCTAATTTCTGAAGAACAATTGCTGGAATGGAAAAATTTCCTATTTCAGAGCAGTTGAAAGTAATGGGTAAGTTTATTTACTGAGTCCCTTCATTAGATGAGCAATTTGCTCTACATCATTAAAAAAAAAATAGGAAAAAGAAGTGGTTGTTTGAAATACTATTCCTAGTTTCCTGTGTTAGCCAGAAGGACAATTACTGCTAATTTTGTTTTTTCTTGGAATAGGTTTCTTGTTAGAGATTACAGTTAGTCTTTCGTAGCCACAGAAAAGGTGTTTTGGTCAATTTTGGTGTCATATTTCTCCTGACAAATGATATTTTCTAGGTAAATAAAATTTTTTACTTAATTTGCAACATTAACTATAGTAGTAGATAACCTTTTGCTTTAGAGGATAGATAATCTTTGTTTTGGAGAAAAAAATAATTATTATGACATTCATTTGTGAGAAGTATATTCATAATAATAGTACTGTTTAAAAAAATCAGGCTAATACTTTGGAAACCTTTTAAGGATAAGAAAATTATTCTGGCTTTCATTTAAGCCTGATTAGACCAGAATTAGATAGAAGTTAGGTGTTATGTTTAAGCTGTTTTCTGTCAGAAGTTAATATAGGCTTATCCGCATGATACCTTTGAAAAGTCTAGCTGGCAAGGTTTTTACCTACCTACTTGACTTCTTGCTTTGATACTCTGTAGTCATGATGTGTATCTTTTAATAGTTTGGAGTAGTCAATGTCCTTTCCAAAGTCCTAACATAACCTCACCATCATTGGAACTAGCTAATTCCAGTAGACAAAAGAAATTTTAAATTGCAAAATGGAGTAACTCTTAGTCATGGATAAAATTTCCAGTGATCAAAACTTTGGAGAAAGTCTGCATCATTTTTCCTCCTGACTAGGAGCATTTATTATTCATCTGTCATTGTGAGGAGAGAAGCAGCTCTCCCATTCTAGGCCAGGCCCTGGTGTGGATCAAAAATCTTTGAAGGGGAAGGGTTGTTTCTGGATTTTTATCAGGTAGTTTGGAGCTTATTTCTGTTGAAATTAGGGGAGCACACTGTCAATTCTTTTTCCTCCCAGTCTGCTCCTGCTGATCCTCAAGCTGAGGCAGATTCACTGACATAATCCCCACCCCCTTTCCCCTAGATCTCTCCTTCTAATACATACCCTTCCTTCCTGAGAATATGCTGTATTTATCAGAAATGGCAAAAGCAGACCCCAAGTGTGGCCTCAGTGGGATCCCTCCTGGCACTCAAATGCTTCTCTAGGGGGCCTGCCTTCTACCTGGTCAGGACATGCTTGGGTGCCTAGATCTTCTTGATAAAAAGCCTTAGCTGATGGTGGAGGGCAGCAAGGGAGGTAGTCCCTTACTCCGAGCTTGGTCTCCCGAAATGGCACCTTCTTGACAAATATGGAATGACAAATAGGAAATTAACAAAATGATTATTAAATAATCAAGACAGTAGAGTAAGCGGTATGAGAACAAGACCCCTGAGAGTGTAGAGATGCTAATCAAAGGGTGGGTGATGCTTTTTACCTGGGTGCATTCCCCTGATGTGAGCATTCAGCTATGTTTCTGGTTTGGACACCCACTGCTAGAACTGGAAATGAGAATAAAAACACATTTTCTTTTTCTCCTGCCAGTGCCCACCTGGCTTTTCTTCCACCTGCCTATTCAGAGCTGGAATAGGGACAGAGATCAAATCCTATAGTTCCAGGCTTGTCCTGAAGTTTTAGCTATGCTTTCCATTTTTAGTTTTGCCATTTCTATGGTGGTGTCTTAGTTATTCTTAATTGTACCATTTCTATGGTAAGAAAAATTGAGGGAGGGAGGGAATGAGGGTTCCCTGCCCACCCTATGCTGTGATTTGGGAAATGTCCTCCCCTTTCATAGTGGTCAGCTCAGAAAAGTATACAGGCCAAGACCACCTCATGGTGGCAGTAAATGGTCCAAGTTTCCATGAACTTTGGGGGGAAGAAATGAAATAAATGAAGCATCAGAGCCCCAGGGCTCTGGCTGGTGGGAAACTGAGGTCCCCACACTTGTCTACTGAGCCCCTCCCACTGCCTGGACCCCAACAGCTGATGCAATTCAAGCAGCTGCTAATGGGTGGGGGGTCACTGCTGTCCCATGCCCTAAGATGTAGATCACTAGCCAGCCTTGGGTGTTGGGTGTGTTGGAGGAGTGTCAGCTGCTGCTAGAAGGATCCAGAGAACATCAATGTCTCAGGAATGCTGTTTTCAAAGAGAGGGTGGGGATCAGGTCGCCACTACAGTCTGAGGAATGCATCTGTCCCTTCTGCGGCGACAGCTGCAGGTGCAGAGCTCTGTTCTGCAGCGGGTATTAGTCATCGCGTGGACTTGTGTAGAAGAAGACTTCCACGTGACCTCAATGTCAACTTAGACTCTGTGGTACGTGGCATAGGGACCCAGAAAGCACATTAGAATTGTAGAGGAGATGGGGTTTTTAAAAAGAAAGAAAAACACAGCAGCCTGTCTGCAGAGTCATCATCTTCATTTGAAGTTGGAGGAATATATTCTTGATTCCTTTATAGGAAGAAAAGTTGGACTTGTCAATAAAAAGTGTCTTTAAGGTGACTGTTGCCGATATTTGGAAAGGACCACTGTGGTGAGGACTAGTAGTTTCGTTTGGGGAGCTGAGCTCATTCTGATCACAGACCACGGGATCAGCTCCCTCCCCATCATCAGTGAGGGTTGGTGCCCTGGAGACTTTGCCAGAGCATTGGCGAGCAGGAAAGAGACTCAGGAATCCAAAGCGCTTCTATGAACGTGGTGCTTCCACCTTCCACCGCCCCCTCCCCCTTAGGAGAAAAGACCCCTTGATTGCTTTAACCACGGAATCAGCTCCATTTCTCCCTGCTGGAGCTTTCAGACCAAGAGCTGTGGATTATCCAGGCCCCCCCCGGGGGGGGGGGGCAGGGAATGCTTCGGAGAAGAGTCAGAGTTTTTCAGTGTAAATCTCACAGGGGATTGGTCTGCCTCAAAGGTAAAGAATCGGTCACTGCCACTCAGATAGTACCTTGGGTCTTGGAGGACATGATTAGGTGAGCAAGGACACCGTTTAATTAGTGACTTGGGAATATTTGATGTTAACCGGGTAGAAAGGCGACAGCTTTGGTATAACCTGTTTATTTCTATTTGTAGCATTATTTGGGCAGATAGTAACATTGTTTGGGGTTTGGTGTGCCAGTCTAGAGAGCTCTTGTAAGCAATGGTGGCTTGGTGATGGGGGTATCGCTCTTCCTGTACATCCACTCCTCCCTGGAGTGCTAGCTGAGCAGAGACAAGGGTGAGGAAGAACTACCTGGGTCTGGGTGAAGGCTGCAAAAATGGAAAGAACATCTGGGGACCAGAGAGGTGAAGTGTATGGTGTTGCCTTTGCCACTGATTCTGTTTGGACCCTGGGGTTTATGGGAGAGTCATAGAGTTTGGAGTTATCTTTGAAGAGAAACTGGGGAGGGGCAGGACTGACATATTCAGGAGGCAGCATTCACATGGAGTTTGATATGACTGACACCCTCTGGGTTTGTGCAGTACACACCCTGCACAATCATACATGGCTTCCCTGCCCCAGGTCCCAGAGTAGCCTACTCAGAATCTCTGGCGATGTGCCAAATCCTTTTCTATCTGAGCCCTGTGGCTTTGGGCTTTGGTTTCCAGGGAAAGGTAACTTTTTTCTTAAGAGATCTTGGGAGGCAAACTGGGTACTAGATTGCTCTGAAAAATCCAACCATAAAGCCTGGGTTGGAGAAAATAAGCTGATAACACAGTCTTGGGTGTTTTTTTGTTTTGTTTTAGATTTTTTAAAAAATTTATTTGTCAGAGAGAGAGAGAGCACAAGCAGGGGGAGAGGCAGGCAGAGGGAGAAGCAGTCTCCCCGCTAAGCAAGGAGCCCCATGTGGGACTCGATCCCAGCACCCTGGGATCATGACCTGAGCCGAAGGCAGATGCTTACCCGACTGAGCCACCCAGGCATCCCTTTATTGAAATATTTCTGATTCATAAATATTTTAAATGTTTTTTAACCAGTCCTTATGGGAAAGAAAAACAAGGCCAACACTTAACTAGCTGAGCCATCCAGGTGTCCCTGGTCTTGGGTTTTTAATCTGACAAATGGGATAATGATACCCACTTTGCAGGTTTGTTGTAAAGCCAAAATACTATGTCTACAGTTGTCAGCACAGAACCTGGAACAGTGGCTGCTTCCCTCCATTTGCCACAGCTGGTCATTCTCTGCAGTTCCTTATTTCACTGAATGGCATTATCATCCATGCAGTTTCTCCAACTGGAAACTTCCTTCTCCTCCACCCCGTCCCCACGCACCTTAT
The DNA here is from genome assembly GCF_004348235.1 of Phoca vitulina. Lineage (NCBI taxonomy): Eukaryota > Metazoa > Chordata > Mammalia > Carnivora > Phocidae > Phoca > Phoca vitulina. The sequence goes on along the minus strand of NW_022589740.1, from coordinate 16,298,134 downwards.
CCCAGGCATCACCAAGTCATCGGGATGACTGCAAGGGTGGGCTCGCCAGTCTCCGGTAAACCACTCTCCCACTGCTGCCACGGAGATCATTGCGAAAGCTCCTTTTGCACCTCTGTAAACCTCAGGACCCTTCTATTGCTCTTAGGAAAGCAGATAGCACTTGTAACATGACGTTGGGATCTGACCCACGGTGCTGCTCAGCTTCCTTGGGCTTCTCCTCCTCCCTGGCATAGAAAACTCCTACCCTTTCTTCAGATGAGGTGACGAAGGGAAGTCTCCCCAAAGTACCTCTTCCCACTCCGCCTCCTTCACTTCATGAGCATAAGTTGGGTTTTGGGGTAATGATTTTAGATCCCTTACTGCAGCTTGTCATTATATCTCTATTGGGCATGTTTGTTTGATTAATCAGAGTAAAAAACAGGTCTCTCTCTGTATGATTTTGTTCACCACTGTAGATCAGGGCCTGGTGCAATGCCTGATGTTTAGGAAGTTGTTTGTTTGTTTTGGCTGTTGTTAATCATGCCATATTATCGTTAATTAAGTACAAAGAGCCTTCCAATTATGTCACCTAGAGATTCTCTCACCCGTTGCTCTGTTTGGCTGTTCTGTGTGGTGTGCCAGCGTCCACATTAATCTGAAGGGCATCGTTCACTTTGATGAGGCCATCAGGGCAGCAGATGGAACAAGCATCATGGGTCACTGGATGAGGGATTCCTTTTATGTGCACAAAGATCTTTCTCACTTTGTACAACTTGTACTTGGCCTCCTTGGGTGCAAAATGAAGAAGAGCAAAGCAACACTTGGTGCCACAGATCAGACAGAAATTCTCTTACTTCTTGTCAGTGCTGATGACCTCCCTAAAACAGCAGAGTAGGCTAAGCGTTTGGCCCTTGCAATTAATCGTAATGAACTGCTGCATGCAGATTTCTTTCTTCATTTCTTGTCAGGGAGTACTTAAGTCTGTTCCTTAGAAAGAGATGAGGGAGGACATTCTCTCAGCTTGTGGGGACCAGGAGGTGGACGAGGACCAAACACACTGGTCAGTTTTTCTTGCTTCCAATGCTTCAGTTGCTTCTTGGGACCATGAGCCATGCCTGTGCTAGACACAAAAAGAGCAAAATGTTTTTAGAATGAATGAGGACATAAGGCAAGAGTCTTGCACAAATCATAACCCATTGTAGTGGCTCAATAAAAATGAATAAGTGGATGGACAGGTGCAGACTCCTAGTGATCTGAATCTGAAGAAGGGCCAACAACAGTATGCACAAACCCAGGTTGGTTTACTAGAAGCAGGTGAGAAACATTAAGGTCAAGGAGTGCCATCCAGCACTTTGCACAGAGTGTGTACTTCATACAAAATGTTACTGCAAACTAATGAGGCTAGTTTTTACGCATGACTGTTGGGAATCTGCAAATATTGGTTGAATTCAAGTGTGAATGGATTGGAGAGAGGCAAGGAAGGGAATCGGCCACTGAAAGCCTCTGCAAAACCACATTGGGTAGATCAGCAGATGGAGCTTATTAGTGCTGTAGATCCTCCGCTGTGTGGTTCAAAGACGAAAAATTACACTTCCCCAATCCCAGCTACCACACCAAGTCCACCCAGCCTATTCTGCTTCCTCTGGAGCAGTACTAGTGGCATGAGAGAGACTGGCAGGTAAGCTTTTTCAGAGTCCTTGAGAGGAAAGGTGCAGGCATTCCAGGCTAGTCTCATTAGTATTTCTGTCCATCCCTGACTCGGCAGACCTCGTGCATGGGATCAACCCATGCATCGTCCTGAAGCAGACCCCTTGTCCGACCAGTGCACTGTTTGTGGTAGAGCATGATCATGGTCATCCACTTCATCGAACTCTCAGGGATGTGACCAGACTTTCCCAGGTGCTCTTACTAGCCTATGATGCAAGAGTCTTTTTGAAATGATGGTGTCCAGAAAAATTGCACATCTTTGACTCCATGTATTTTCTATTTCTTGCTTTGGCTGCCAGGAAGCTCAAAGCTATGTTGATGCTTACTCCTTAGCCTAGTATTTCTGTAGTAAGTTTTTCTTATTTTTACTGCTTAGTTTCTACCTTGTTATACTTATTTTAATGTGTGTGTTTTTTTGTTTTTTTGCTTAATTTGTATGTGTTTTTTTTATTACAAGCAGCTTATCCTTTTGGACCCTGACAAGAATAAATAAATACATTTTACTATAATGCATATGATCGTGAATATGTTTTGACAACTGGTCTGGTATAATTCAGGGTTTATCTACTTACATTTGGCAATCAGCTTTTTTTTGTGATGGCAAATATCATGTGGGGGCTTCAAAACATGTAGCTGAAATTAGACATCAGTCAACACAATCCAAGCTGTATCTTTGTTCTCATCCTTAAGGACTGCATTCCTCGGGAGCAGCAGTGATCACACATTCCTGTACCTAAGCCCATAACCTGGAGCCCAGGGTGCAGCCCGTAGGAGAAGCGGCCAGGCCTACATAGGAAGGTTTGGGAAGAATTTCATAGAGCATTTTGGATTTGAAGGAAGCTTGGAGATCCTTTTGTCTTCCTCATCACTTTTTTCCCCTAAGTGCAGTTTGGCATGGTGGCTGATGGTGTGGGCTCTGAAGCCAGATGCCGGATTTCAAAGCCTGACTTTGCCATTTTGATTTACTCGTCAGGCAACTTTAGTCACTTAGCCTTGCTGAGTCTCGGTTTTCTCATCTATAAAATGAGAACAATATTAGCACTCCCCTCTTAGGGCTGTTGCAGGTGTGAATGTCCTAAGATGAGACATAGAGCTGAGTAATAAAGTAATAAAAACATGAAAGAGATCACTGGTGGACAAGAGAGCCAGGAAGCCCTACTGACATTTCATAGACAATTCTTTTTTTTAATAATTTTTTTATTATGTTATGTTAGTCACCATACAGTACATCATTAGTTTTTTTTAATTTATTCAAGAGAAATTTATTGAACACTTACCAAATAAAAACATTCATTGAGCACTTGTATAGAATACAAAGATAAATAAGATACAGAAGTTAACCTTAAGGAATTTCTAGTTTATTAGGGGAACTAAGTAAGGGTTAAAATAAATGATAATAATGATAGGCAATATTGAGAGGTATTGGTTTTGTATATTTTAATTATTTTCAAATATGTCCATACCAATTTAATATAATCTAAAGCCCTGGAAAACACTCTGAAATGTATTGCGTGCTAAATAAATGTGAAGAGTTATTATAGTTATAAATGGCTTTGTTGTCTCTGAAGAGATCCAATATTGGAGCCACTACTTCAAGAGGCTTCTTCCTCCTAGATTTCTACAGTGCTCTAAAGACAGGAGGTAGGCAGTTTACAGAATCACCGTCTTGACCTGGCTGCACATTAGAATCACCTTCGGAGTTCTTTTTTTTTTTTTCATTTTATTTTATTATGTTATGTTAGTCACCATACATTACATCATTAGTTTTTGATGTAGTGATCCCTGATTCATTGTTTGTGTATAACACCCAGTGCTCCATGCAATACGTGCCTTCCTTAATACCCATCACCGGGCTAACCCATCCTCCCACCCCCCTCCCCTCTAGAACCCTCAGTTTGTTGTTCAGAGTCCATTGTCTCTCATGGTTCATCTCCCCCTCTGATTTCCCCCCCTTCATTCTTCTCCTCCACAACTTGACAGGTTTATAGGAGGGTTGGATGGTAAGTTCACTTTGACCCAAGAGAGGTTTATTTCTTTGTGGTGACTGTTTTATATTAAAAACCCTCGGACAACTGAGTCATCAGTGAATATTATTGAGAACTAGCTATGAGAAAAATCTGTGGCTTGGCTGTCTCTGATTTGGTTGGACAAGTTGGAAGACATTTCTCACTGTATACCCATGAGAAAGGCATATAAAAGATTGATAAACTAGTTGGAAAATTGGCGTGTGACTAGCTTTTACAGTGGTCAGAAATATTGTGGGAATTTGGTGAGTTTTTAATAAAGAGAATGCATTTCAAAAAAAGTTTGAAGTTGTCCCTTACTTACCATCAAGATTGTTGGCACAACACTTGGTTTTACAGATGTCTTCATAGCTGGTAATGTGTTGCTGGAGGTCTTAAGGATTACTTTGATTGATTGACTGATGGATCGATCGTACAGTACGTTGACTCATCCCAATGACACAGTTAGTGAGGAGAGGAGCTGGAGTCGAGCCACAGCTCCCAGTTGTGCCAAGCCCGCTTTTGGCTCTTGAGTCTGCCAGCTTAGCAGCGCCCCTGAAAACTGCTGGTTATACTCAAGACACGTGTAGGAGTGAAGGAAAGGGGAAGAAAGAAAGGAAGGAAGGTGGACGTGGAATTGGAAGGAACTAGGAGAAAAGAGGAGGAGAAAAGGGTTTTGGGGGGGCACAGGGAGAAGTGGTGAGGCATAGAACATCCTTCCAAAATGCAGTTGCAGTGAGTTGCAGGCCCAGCACTTCCTGTTTCTGGAGTTCACTCATCTGGTGACATCAGCCAAACCTAAGTCTCCTGGAGGGTGGAATTATGCAAGAGCAGCTTTCCTTAAAGCAGCCAAAATTGATGATTAAAAACATATCTTTATGAATACATAAAGAAGATGTGTGTGTGCACGCATGTGCACACACACACACACACACACAGAGGAGTGTTACCCAGCCATAAAAAAGATGAGATTGTGCCGTTTGCAGCAACACGGATGGATCTAGAGGGTGTTATGCTAAGTGAAATAGGTCAGGCTGAGAAAGACAAATATTGTATGATTTCACTCATGCGTGGGAACCAAAAAACAAAACAAGTGACTAAACAAACCAAAAGCAGAATCAGACTTATAAATACGGAGAACAAACTGATGGCTGCCAGAGGGAAGGGGGTTGGAGGCATGGACAAAATGAGTGGAGGGGAGTGGGAGGCACAGGCTTCCAGCTATGGGGTGAATAAGTCACGGGAATAAAAGACATAGCATAGGGTTTATGGTCGGTGATACTGTAATAGTGTTGTATGGAGACAGACGGTAGCGTGTGATGAGCACAGCATAAGGTGCAGAGTTGTCAAATCACCATGTTGTACACTTGCAACTAATGTAACATTGCGTGTCAACTATACTCAAATAAAGAAATTATTAAAAAAAAAGAAAACATATATTTAAAGTTAGTTCTTTCCTCACAGGAAAATCGCCCGAACTCTATCTCTGAGCCTATTTGTGTATTAACGTCTGTAAAACGCTCAAGAGCAATGCTGGGACATAGGAAAGACTCACTAATGTTAGCTATCATCATCATCATCATCATCATCATCTTCGTCATCATCATCACTTAGTTTGTGCTTTGACAAAATATCCACAAGCTTGATTTTCTCAGAGCGCAGCGATGGAAGAAGAGGTTGCCCAAGATTGTAATTGCCGCTAACTTACAGTGGAGGAATTGCACAAACAAAACCCAAATCAAACAGAACCTATAAGAAGCCGGCCTAGGCTCTCCATAAGTGCCATTCCATCTGGGGTAGGGTAAATAGTTCTAAGTGTCCGCACAGTGTCTGTGGCCACATCAGTGACATCAGGTACGTTGCTGATGTTCACAGTAACAACCCTGTATATCATCAAGGAGGAAAGATCAGTTAAGCTCAGTGTCCTGCTTAAGGAGAAAGGTGGAGCATGTAAGCAGTTTCAGAAAAATTTCTAATTCAGATAATTAAAAGAGAAAAAAAAGTAGAAAGGCATTGTCACGTGGAGGGCAAGCTTCGGTTGTCTGGAAAAGTTGCTTGCACAGGAGACCTCGTTCTTACAGGAAGCCAGATATGTGAAATGTCATGGTTTTTATAACAAGTGATCATGAGTCAGGAGGGAGGGCAATGGTGCTAAAAATGTGAGCCTGATGTGAGGAGGCAGAAATAGGCCTGTGGCATGTAGAAGATGCAAGAAGGCCCACTCCCTGCTCCCATCCTGAGTCAAGAAATAATCTGGTTCTGGACTCCACAAAAAAGTTGCAGCAGGGCCCATAAGCCTGTAAAAAAGTTCCCTAAGAACAGCCCGAGAGGGAGGGACACCTGCTGATGGGTTTTCAATTATTTGAAATGTTTTTGTGAGAGAGTTCCCATTTGCAGACACCATTTCTTTACCTTACTCAATAACAACAACAACAAAAACCAAAACCCAAAAACCAAAACAAAAATAAACCCCATGACTTTAGAATAAGTGGCTTGAAAAAAAAAAAAAAGATGCCCATCAATTCAATAAGATCCAATTATTTTGTTGTGAAAATTATCTATCAACTAATCAAAGGGTACGAAAGTGAAATGTGCATGCTTGCATCTTGCTCCCCAAAATGGAAAAGAAGAGTGAAGGCTGAAGTTCATTCTGAATGTAGAAGCGTCTTTGCTCTTCTTTGCACTCTTCATACTCATTTCCCCCCGCCAGTGGCCGGTGGTGCTGGCCAGATCAGCACCTGGCTCTGGGAAGACAGAAGTGTCACGGCAGGTGCACAGATCAGCCGCTTCCCTGCCACGGGTATGTCTGAGAGGACACATGCCTGTCTGCTCCCCGGGAAGGCAGTGTCCCTGGGCCCTTCTCCAGGGAGACAAGGGGGCAAGTTGTTCATTGTCCCCAAACTCTCTGCTTCTTCCCCCCCCATTTCTATTGAGAAATAATTGACATACATCACTATATACATTTAAGGCATACAGTATGATGGTTTGATTTACTGTATTGTAAGAGGATTACCACGATAGGTTCAGTTAACGTTCGTTTTCTTTTATAGATACAATAAAAAGAAAAGAAAGAATAAAAGAATAAAGGGGGAAAATTTCTCCTTGTGATGAGTACTCTTAGGATTTACTCTCTTAATGACTTTCCTATATATGGTATGCCAATGTTAGTTGTAGTCATCATGTTGTACGTTATTACATCTCTGCTGCTTTAATACTTTCATCCTCCCCCTGGCCCTTAGCAGCCTCGCTTGGTTTGTGTTGGGCATCTCCTGATTGAAATACCAGGTAGGATTTTCTCACCCTCTGGCAGCTACCATAAAAATGGACTCGCAGAGCCGCTGCCTTGTGGAGAGCTGGATTCTTTCAGGGAGAGGTGAACAGCAGTTCAACTGATCTTTGTGGATTAATACAAGCTTAAACTTTGATTCAGATTTTGTTTTATCTTTTGAGTATTTACCAAGCTCATTGGGGGAACTTCTTTGGTTTTCTTTCTTTTCTTTTCTATTCAAAAGATTTTATTTATTTTTTTGGCACAGAGAGAGAGAGCACACGTACAAGCAGGGGGAGAAGCAGAGGGAGAGGGAGAAGCAGGCTCCCCGCTGAGCAGGGAGCCTGATGAGGGACTCGATCCCAGGACCCCAGGATCATGACCTGAGCCGAAGGCAGACGCTTAACCAACTGAGCCACCCAGACGCCCTGGTTTTTTTCCTTTAAAATTGTAAGCAGGGACGCCTGGGTGGCTCAGTCGGTTAAGCCTCTGCCTTCGGCTCAGTTCATGATCCCGGGGTCCTGGGATCAAGTCCCACATCGGGCTCCTTACTCAGCAAGGAGCCTGCTTCTCCCTCTGCCTGCCTCTGTCTCTCTCTCTCTTTGATAAATAAATAAAAATCTTAAAAAAAATAAAATAAAATAAAATAAAATTGTAAGCAAATGAAAGCATGGTCTTAGAAAATGCATACAGGTCATAGGACAAGATAAATGGGAGGGAGAATTTCATTCTCTAGCTGAATATTTCTTCTATTATTTAATTGTGAATTTGCTTTGTAAGACCCTAACATAATAAAGCCATGCACAGAGCAAAGCAACTTCATTAGTCTGTAACTGATCCTGTGCTTGCCACTTGGCTGATATCGCTGGACTGTGGCCTGAAGCTCCCTCCAGCTATCTTGGCTCCACTCTAAAAAAATCCAGACATAAACTCACTGTGGTGGATACAGATGAAAATGCTATCCCAGAACTGGCTTTTAAAACACTTTGAAAAATTCATTAGCCTTCCAACGTATTAGGTCACTCTGAGCCTTATGGGGGGACAAGCATATTTCTCACTTCTGTGGAATTATTTCATGCCAAAGTAGCCTTCTGACCAAGCATGACATTGCTGTAAAAACCACTTCACAGTGGTAGGGTTTCAGATGCCATCATTTACATAGCTTTGATGAATCTCATAAACACTGAGCCATGCTTATTACTACTGGCCCCTTCGTTGGACTTTTGCTTTCAGCACGATTTATATTCAGCCACTCTGATCGCTATGTCACACTGGACATACCCTGACCCGTCACTTCAGGGAGTGGTGTGGAAATAGGCATCAGGATTCCACGTGTTTAGCCACAGTCTTTTGTTAGTGATTTCTTGCTTGGAAACTGAGTTATTTTGATCACAGACCTTTGCATGTGAAACTACTGTGGAAGCACAGATCTTTAACACTGAAACAGATGACTTTAGACTTTGTCTATTTCAGCTTCCTGGTATTAAGTGTCAGGTTTCAACACTTTTTTTTTTTTTTAATTTTATTTTATTTGAGAGAGAGAGAGAGTGAAAGAGAGAGCACAAGAGGGGGTAGAGTCAGAGGGAGAAGCAGACTCCCCACCGAGCAGGGAGCCTGATGCGGGACTCGATCCCGGGAGTCCAGGATCATGACCCGAGCCGAAGGCAGCCGCCCAACAAACTGAGCCACCCAGGCGCCCCTAGGTTTCAACACTTTTAAATGTTAAAGCAAATTTGAGAAATAGAGGAAAGCTAAAAAATGAACCATAAACATTAAAGGAAATAAAAACTAAAAATGAAAATTACCCACTTTTTTTTAAGGGTGGGGGGAGAGGGGCAGAGGGAAAGGCAGAGAGAGAATCTCAAGCAGGCTCCACGCCCAGTACAGAGCCCGCCCGACACAGGGCTCGATCTCACAACCCTGAGATCATGACCTGAGCCGAGATCAAGAGTCAGGCTCTCAACTGACTGAGTCACCCAGGCATCCTGAAAATTACCCACTTTCATTCCAGTGTGACTGTTGGCAAATTTTGGCAAGTAGTTTTCTTAGTTTTTCTTTTTTGTGCATAGGATCAGGATATTCATACATTTCAGTACCCTGATTTTTATTTTACTTAACATTATTCATTAACTATTTCCCTGTGTTATTGAATTATATTCCAAATCAGCATTTTAAATCATAGCATACAGTGTAATAAGGAAGATATATGATGGTTAAACATTTTGATCTCCCCTCCTAATTTTTTGCTATTGTTAATTACACTGTAACAAACATCTCTGTTGCTAAAATCTTTTTATCTTGTGTAGAATAATGCCCTTAAAATAGCTTTTCAAAAATGTAATTATTGGAGCAAAATATACAAATATTCTTTTTTTTTAAGATATAGATAGCCTTAAGTTTTTTGATAAATCTTTCCAAATTGATTTCTGGATGAAATCCACCACATTTCAGGACCCAGGGAGGTTCAGAAAGGTTAACTTGTTCCATAGAACATTGTAACAGAGTCAAGCATAGATTTCAGGTCTCTTGACACATAGGTCTGTGCTCCTGACAAATTTGAGAGGCAGTATAATATAGCAGGAAGAGTACCGTGCTAATTTTAAAAATATGGATGTAGTCCCAGATGGGCTCTGCGCTCAGTGGAGAGTCTGCTTGTCCTTCTCCCTGGGCCCCTCCCCCAACTTGTGCACGTGCAATCTCTCTCTCTCAAAAAAAAATGGATCTGAGCAAATAATCTGAAACTGCCTTGCTGCTAAATTAAGATGATCATAACACAAATTATACCACACCAGTTACAGCTCTTATTTGAAATCATGAAGTAGAATCTGACCAGAGAGCCACTTCCTCTTTTTCCCCCCCCCCCCACTTCCTCTTTTTCAAAAGGATTGAGCTTTATGATGCAGTCAGCAGTACTGTTCACTAGTTGCCTAGTGTGGTCATTGAAGACATGGTGTTGCACTTCATAACTTCTTTCACCTGTGTGGTCTCACTCGGTCAACCTTGGATAGGACGTATGTTATTATACCTACATCACAGATGAGAAGAACAAGGCCAGAGAGGTGAAATCCAGCCTCGTCCAAGCACATGCAGACAGCAAGTGGCAACACTGGGTGTGTAGAATCTGTGTCTTCTGATTCCTCAGCCCTTGCTTCCAGTGGTATCTGTATGAACTAAAAATTGGTTCGCACTTTTTAGATACTTTAAAGTTTAAAGTTCTCATTGAGAGTTTAAAGTTCTCATTGAGAGTTTGATGGTTTGGATTCATCTCCATGAAAGAAAATGGCCCAGTAAAACTACAGGCACTTTTCCAAGTGGGGAATGTGTGATGGGTTCTGATGAACAGTTTGCAAGTGTGAGATGAATGGATGTGTCATTGGTAGAAACATGCTGAGCTCCACAGGTGCTGTGACACCAAGTGTCATCTGTGATGGGAAGGACGTACCCGAGAGGTGGGTCTTTGGAGGGCCTGTGGGCATCATCCCATGTACTGTAATGGGGCAACAGGTGACTGGATGCTGCTTGTGTTGACTCCAGCTCAGAGTTCTAGGTAATGAGGAGAAGAAAGTTTAACTGCCTGTAACACGAGATCTTTCCCTGCAACAAAAGAGGTGTAATTCTGTCAAATTCTCTCTCTCTTTCACTCTTCATCCCCCCACCCTATTCCTACTATTTCCCTATTTGGATCATATTTATTAACTGGCCAAAGACTTAAGTGCCTCCCACATTGATGCGATAGGGCGTAATTTTAGCATAGTGCAGTTTAATGCTGTATAAGCTGAATTCTTCTCTTTCAAAAAGACTCTCACTAAGAAACACATATATTTCTGGACCAGCATTTTGTACAGCCATGGCATGACGAAGACCACATGATTACTAAGTTCGGTGTTCACAGAGGTGAAGATGCATCGGACACATTTGTCTATGGTTAGAGGTCCCGGGTGGCCTGTGTTTTTTGATCTTCTTTCTGAAAGAAGAAGAATTCAGTTCACACTGGGGAAAAAGTGAAACAGCCATACATTACTGGAAGGAAATTTAAGGGGATGGAGCTCAAGGTTAGTCTGGGCTTGAAATTCTGTATTAATAAAAATTTCAGGTGTATAGGACACCAGCTGTCCTGAACACCTAACATGATTTTTTTTTTTTAGTGAGAAATCTATTGTCTACAGATGATTTGTATACAGTACAGTAATTCCTTTATAGATGTCGTGTTGGGAAGCTTTAAAATATGCTGAGGGAAATATACTTGGGATGATATTTTCTTGTAAGTGCTGGGATAGGAATGAAAATCAGTGACTCTGAGAGACTTAGCTGTGTAGTTGTTAAATCATGCACATCTGCTAAATAATTAGCATGCTGTGGGGCAGGAGGTTCTGGAAGTAAATCCTCTTGTGCCACAACTCCTAGCTATCCAACTCCTTTCTGAGTACATGTCTGCTTTTTTAAAAGACAAAGAACAGAGAACATGGAGGACCAAATAGGAACATTCAAGTTAGGCTGATGTCTTGCCATGACCCCTGACTGGGCCTTCTCTCTGCCTCAGTTTTCTCAATACATCTTTATCCTGCTTCTTACCCCCTGGGCACTTAACTGTTAGCAAAACCTGCCCTTGGCCAGGAAGCAAGGGTATAGTTTACATATTTTACTTCATGTGACTTTCACAGCAATTCTCTGAGACAGGCATTACTATGCCTAATGCATAGAGGGGGAAACTGAGGCTCAGAAAAATCAAGTGATTTGCTGTAGGTCACATAAGTAATGTATGTTAGAGCTAAATTTCTGGTAGTCTCTACCTCAGAGCCTCAACTTATATTTTCATTGCAACACACCTCAGGGGGCACAATAGACCGACTTTAAGAAGGAGTGGGCATGATAGCAGCAGTTCTTAAACTTTCACGTGCACAGGACCTGGGGATCCTTTTAAGATGCAGATTCTGATTCAGTGCCCTGTGGGGTAGGGGGACCTGGAAGCCTGTCCTTCTAACATGTTCTTAGGTGATGCTGATGCTGCTGGCCCCCAGACCACAGTTTGAGTAGGGAGGGCCCAGAGTGCAAGGCTGGGGTGGAAGAGGGCCCTGTTCGGGGCCCCTCTCAGGGGGCAATGGAACTGAAATGGAACTGCCCCCAACTGTAATGGGGTGTTTCCCACAGAGGAGGTGCTGCCTCCCTGCACTTTCCTTCAGGCAGCAGTGCAGTCCCACCAAAATGTGACAGAGATGCGCGTTGAGCCGGTGCACTGACTCCTAAGATGTTAAAAATCTAAGGCGAAGACTGGCACAAAAACAGACACATAGACCAATGGAATGGAATAGAGAGCCTGGAAATGGACCCTCAACTCTGTGGTCAACTCATCTTCGACAAAGCAGGAAAGAATGTCCAATGGAAAAAAGACAGTCTCTTCAACAAATGGTGTTGGGAAAATTGGACAGCCACATGCAGAAGAATGAAACTGGACCATTTCCTTACACCACACACAAAAATAGACTCAAAATGGATGAAAGACTTAAATATGAGACAGGAGTCCATCAAAATCCTAAAGGAGAACACAGGCAGCAACCTTTTCAACCTCAGCCGCAGCAACTTCTTCCTAGAAACATCGCCAAAGGCAAGGGAAGCAAGGGCAAAAATGAACTATTGGGGCTTCATCAAGATAAAAAGCTTCTGCACGGCAAAGGAAACAGTCAACAAAACTAAAAGGCAACTATGGAATGGGAGAAGATATTTGCAAATGACATAACAGATAAAGGGCTGGTATCCAAGATCGATAAAGAAATTATCAAACTCAACCCCCAAAAAACAAATAATTCAGAAAAGAAATGGACAGAAGACATGAACAGACACTTCTCCAAAGAAGACATATGAATGGCCAACAGACACATGAAAAAAATGCTCCACATGACTTGGCATCAGGGAAATACAAATCAAAACCACAATGAGATACCACCTTACACCTGTTAGAATGGCTAAAATTAAGACAGGGAACAACAAATGTTGGCGAGGATGTGGAGAAAGGGGAACCCTCTTATACTGCTGGTGGGAATGCAAGCTGGTACAGCCACTCTGGAAAACAGTATGGAGGCTCCTTAGGAAGTTAAAAATAGAGCTACCCTATGACCCAGCAATTGCACTACGGGGTATTTACCCCAAAGATACAGATGTAGTGAAAATAAGGAGCACCTGCACCCCAGTGTTCATAGCAGCAATGTCCACAATAGCCAAACTGTGGAAGGAGCCGAGATATCCTTCAACAGATGAATGGATAAAGAAGATGTGGTTCATATATACAATGGAATATTACTCAGCCATCAGAAAGGATGAATACCCACCATTTACATCGAAGTGGAGGGAACTGGAGGGTATTATGCTGAGTGAAATAAGTCAATCAGAGAAAGACAATGATCATATGGTTTCACTCATATGTGGAATATAAGAAATAGCGCAGAGGATCATAGGGGAAGGGAAGGAAAACTGAATGGAAAGAAATCAGAGAGGGAGACAAACCACGAGAGACTCTTGACTCCAGGAAACAAACTGAGGGTTGTGGAAAGGGAGGTAGGTGGGGGGATGGGATAACTGGTTGATGGGCATTAAGGAGGGCACATGATGTGATGAACACTGGGTATTATACGCAACTAATGAATCATTGAACACTACACCAAAAACTAATAATGTACTATATGTTGGCTAATTGAATTTAAAGAAAAAAAGAAAGAAAAAAATCTAAGGCAAAGAAAGCAGTCTTTAGTGTTCCTATTACAGATGGCAGAAGAATTGGTCTGGGAGAAAAAAGAATCCTTCTGCAGTCACACCACAAAGACAGCCATTGGTTCTAATAACTCTTAAGATAGGCTGTGCACATAATGCCCATTTCTAATATGTGTTGCTGTTAAAATGATCTAATATTCCTTATGCTTTGCCCATACGAAACACTGGAGCCTCATGGCGTGGCTTCACAGGGCCTAGCAGAGATGGAGGGGACCACGAATAAATACGTTACTGGGCTTTAGGGAGGGAGGAGGAGGAGGAGAGACCTGAAGGAAATGGCAGTGTCTTAGGAATTGCAGGGTGCTCACCAGGTCCTTTGAATTATTTCAGGAAGAAAGCATGTTTGTGGCTCTTTCCCCAAGGACTTGCTGCAGGGAAACAATATTTGAATCGAACTTTTTTCTCTATTAGGACAAAACCATTCACAGTTCCCCTCACCACTGTCTCTTTGTCTAAATTATTTTTTAATGTTTCTTGTCTTTATTTGATATCATCTTGCAGGCAGTCCTTTGGCATCTGGATGCTGATTTGCTTTCTGTTTCATTGCTGCCCCCCCTCCCCACTGTTGTCGTGAACATTTGTAAAGGATGCTTTGCTGCTGACGGTGTTCCTTTATTATTTATGCCTTTCCTCTTTTGTCGATGGCTTTTGCTTAGTCACTCTGCTTCTCTAATGTGTTCTTTGTTCACACTATTTCCTACAGCCCCTTTGCCCTTGTCCAATTCCTTTATCCTTAATAAAGAGTTCTGTTTCCCTCAATACAGTGGGGAGCCCAGAGTGGCTTGCAGAACCTCACGGAGTTTGGGGATACTCGGCGGCATCTTTGAGTGTTTAGGCGTCATTTTTAGGTCCTGTTTTGTCTCAGTCACCTTTCACTAGGTTATGCTCCTGTAGCAAAAATCCCCAGTGTCGGTGGCTTTCAATGACAAAGGTGTAGTTCTCACTCGTGTTACAAGTTGCTGAGGGTGAGCTGTGGCCCCAAGAGCCTTCCTCATTCTGGGATGCAGGCTAAAGGAGCAACAACTACCTGGGATAGGCTGCTCTTGCAGCAGAAGAAAGGAGTAAGAAAGCTGGTAGGATCCTACAGTGGTTCTTAGAGCTTCTGTTTGGAGCTGGAATAAGCCGCTTGCCTGTCATCAGCCAAAGCAAGTCACATGGCCAAGCCCATTGATCATGGAGCAGGACGTACACTCCACCCATAGGCAGGTAATGCAAGTTCCATGGCATTGGGTGGGGACACATCCTTATGCTTCTATAGGAAGGAAAGCTAATGATTAGGAATAACATTGCAGTTTACTACATGCTCTAAAGTTAAAATTCATCCTGTCAGGTGAACACTGGACAGAACACTTACATTCTATAAATGGTCATATCAAAGGGTAGATATTCACCCAATAAAAACTTTAAGAATCCTGAAATTCTTTGGCAGTTTTTAATATTATTAACCAAGGAAAATCTCTGCTAGCTATTTAGTCATCTCCTATGCCTTCAGATGAGGCTTGGGCAGGGGACATCTCCATGGCCACATTTGGGATAACTTTACGCTGCATCTGTGTGCCAAGTTTAGGATTTGGGGAAGCTGGCTTAACTCCTTTAGACCAGGGAAGCATTTATGGAACAAGACTGCCTTGCAAAATCCTTTAAATTTTCTGTGTCTCAGTTTCTTTCATATATAAATGAAGAATAACAATAGATATCCCCTTGAAGGAGGTCTTGAGGATTACATTAGGTAATAGATGTACAACTCTTAGAACTTTGTGATACGTATAAATATTTGAGTGTTTGCTTTGATGGTGATGATGATGATGATGATGATGATGATGATGATGATGATGATGATTATGATTACTTCTCCCACTTTGGTATCTGAACCCCTGTAAAACATATGGGGGATTCCAAAACTACCAATTTTAGAGCTGACAGACAATCAGACTTATGTTTCTGAGTTTAAGATTTACTTATAAATAAATAAAATAAAAATCAACACAAAAGTAGGGGCTTAAATTCCTAGCCTCCTGATAAGACTAGCAGTAATTTCTCTTGGAGAAGTTAATCTCTAGGTCGAGTGTTCTCGCCTTGTAGTTCTTGTGTGGAGTGAAAGTCCTTTAATTGTTATATGAAGTCCTCGGTTTATTTGGTGACCACAGTGCACCTGGGGCTTGTGTGAGAGGGACAGGCTGCTGGGAAATTCCAGACAAGGGCAGAGAGGAGAGCCATAGGACTTGTGTCTGGAAGTCAGTGGCTTGGCCCTCCAGGACTGGTCTTGGGGGAAATGGGTAGACGTATGCAGGTTAGTGTGCATGGGGAGTTTGCTAGGGAAGATAATGAGACTTCTGGCCTGGATGGCTGCTTTTGTCTCATGTTCCATCAGCTCAGCCTGCGCAACCTCAACATGAAAGGAAAGGAACAAGGGTCCTGGAGTCTGAATGTCAAATTCAGCAACTTCTCAGCTGTGTGAACTTGGGTATGCTTTTTAACCTCTTTGAGCCTTGGTTTACTCATAAATGTAGTATTATTTAATATTTATCTAGCCATGTGTAAGAGCATATATTCTTTAAATATTCACAGAATAATTGTATGTCCACAATAACCCTGTTTGGTAGGTATAATTATACCCATTTTGCACACAGGGAAACTGAAGTAGGGAAGGTAAGTAGCTGGCCCGCACTCACACAGGTAGGAAGGGGAAGAGCCAAGTTTCAAGCCCAAGCAGTCTAGCTCCCAAGGCTACATTCATATCCACCATGCTTTCGTGGCCTCTTGGTGCAGTAAGAACTTTGCCTGGGGTTGCTGCTGGAAAGTCAATCTGTTTACCTCTTCCAAATCCTGCTCCACTGCCTGATGCAATAAGTAGGTGGTCGATAAGCATGTATGGCTATTTCTCCTCTCCTCTTCCTTTCAGCTGTCCTGGTAGACCCCAGGAAGTAGGATTAGTGGGTGCTCAGGAATGGGATGGGAGATCATCAGCCTGAATCTTCCCTGGGAAGGGTTTCTCACAACTCTCAAATGTACCTTGTATTTCAAAGTCCTGCTTCTGTCCTATTTACTGTGTAAAGCTTTCTTCCGCTGCTCTGGCCTTTACCACACCAAGCTGGAGGATATGACGTCATCTTGTAAGGCAAGCTCCAAATGGAAAAGAAGGATGGCACCGTTCAGTGTGCTTCCCAGCCCACCATTATAGCCCCACATGGAAACCTTTCACTCCATTCACACATGGATGATGTGTTTTATATGTATTTTTAATTGGCTTTGGGCATCATCTACCTTTAAAAAGTCATTTATTTATTTTGCCTTTTACTCAGCATCAAAAGGGCGACTTCCCCTCTCCTTCCCTTGGGGTAAATAACCACTAAGCCAAAAGCTGTGGAGAGCAGCAGCGGTGAAGATTTTAAATACGAGATAAAGCACTGCAAGGATTATTTCCTCAATTCTGTCTCCTCCTACTGGTGATTTGGTTCCAATTTTCCCTGTGCCTAGGGCACGTTCCAGAGGTAGAATTTAGTAGTGGAAAAAGGAATGGCTACAGGGAATACTGAGGCCTGGATTATAGTGCTTTTTCCCTTCCATATGGGAGCAGTGTGACCTCTGCACATCCCTGACCCGTTCTGAGCTTCTGTTTCTTCACTTGCAAAATGAGGAGTTAGTCCAGCTGTTCAAACCGGGGACTCCTAGCACTTCAAGATCTTCCAAGGCGGAGATCCATTTCAGTATTTCAAAACTAATAATGCCATTAAATGGTAAATAAAAATTTTCAAGACGTGGACTCCACAGAGGAAAGAGAAAATGAGAGATCTTTGGTGGCAGGAGGTTGGGGAATATGAATTGGTTCTTATTTATTCTTATTTATTATTTACTTATTTATTTTCCTTACAGTGCAATCCACATAATTGGGCAAATCGTTCGTTATCTTCAAGCCTCAGATTCTTCATCTGTGAAGGGTGGACAATTTAGAGTATATCTCAGGGAATTCAGAAAGTTTCTGTGAAGCTTCAATGAGATAGTACTTACAAAGCACTTAGCCAATGGCAGTCAATAAATTGTGATTTTTTTCTTAGTTCCTCAGTGTGGATTCAGAATTATCCAAGAGGGATATTTTAGATCAAACTAGCCCCCACTAGATTATATCATAAATATCCTTAACTCTTGGGTAGACCTGTGTTCTTTGGGGTTGTGGTGAACTCAAGGATGGACCAGTTAATTTCCGCTTTCTGGGGGACTATAACCCAAGTGTGCTTTGTGCAAGCCCTTCAGCTGGATATGCCATCAACTGGAACATCTGGGCACAGTCAGAGTAGGCGAGGAGGGAGAGGAGAGAAGAACAAAGGAAGTATATGGAGGCCAAAGTTCCTGGAGCAGAGTGGCCTGCCTGGTACATGCTGTTTATAGCATACATACTGTCAGTGATCATCGCTACCATTTAACCAGGACTTACTATGTGCCAGGCCCTGTGCTGAGTATTTCACAGACACTATCTCTTTTAACTTTCTCAGCCACACTACAAGTTCTTTTATCTATTGGCCAAAGCAAGTTACATGGCCAGTCCAGATTCACGGGGTGAAGAAATACACTCACCCCTTCTCTTGATGGGAGGAACTGCAATGTGTCATTGTAGGTGCATGGATAAAGGGAGGGACCATGCTTGCAATCAGTTTGCAACAGTCTCTGTAGTATAAATAGTACAGAAGATCACCTGTTTCCTTGGGGTATCTTCTGTGCTCCAGAAAAGGGAAATCAGTTTCCAAGTGCCTCCTAGCATCTTGAGTTCCTTTCATTACAGATAGAGTCCAAGAGGCAAATTAACTAAAATGTCGTCCAATTATTTGATATACTCAGGAGTCATATTGCAACTATGTGGGGAATTTTCTGTTTTCTGAATTTCTTGGGTTCTTGTATTTAAAACAAGCCCCCAGCTAAGAATGTCACTTATCTGTAATCTCAAATCTCTGCCAAGTGCTATGTGGTTAGTGTGGTACCCAAAGCTACAAATATTTCTACTAGCCTTTCCAAGGAGAAGAGAGTGAGTCATGAATCTTAACTTCTAAAAGTAAGCAAGACCACAGGGTATTGATTCATGAAAAGGATTGGTCAGGGCTGAACAGTGTTATTCAAAAGGTGAGATGATTTGTGTTATAGGAAGCAAGATGATAAAATGTACATCCTTGGATGACTTGAGGTGATTCCTTGATTATTTTTCTATTTGCAAGTGACATTGACTTTCCATATTTAGTCATAATAATACATTTTTCTTTTGAAATTTGCTTAAATAAAAAATGGAGTCAATTAAAATGTAAGCCAACAATAGAGCTGCTCTATGGATAGGAAAAAAAGTTTTAAAGGTGGTATGTAAAATTATTCCTGGCAAATGGAACCATGTGTACAAAAGCATGGAGAGGCAATCCCTTGTTCAAAGTAAGACAGCTGAGGCCAGAAAGAGGAAGTCAGTTTCCGAAATTATCATATCCGATAAGGAACAGTATGTGGGTTCTGACCCAGGTCTCCGGTCTCAAAATTCATTTCTCCCCCACTATATTAAATTCCCATTCCTTCTAAATCAACAACCTTAAATAAACAAAAATTACTTATGTGTGCAAATACATTTTCTTAGGAAATGTTACAAAATGAATAATATTTTCCACCATTTACATTAAGCACTTTTTATAAACTTGGCGATGAGAATAGTGATGATAATCATCATACATCGACTAACATTCACCTCAGTATTGGCAGGGGGATTACTTCAGCATTTTTTTTGTAGCTTCATGCTATAAACAGAAATACGTTTGTGCACAGTTGAAGTCTGTAATACACAAATACTGGGACAGATATTACCTTATAAACACATACTTGTGTATCTGTATCAGGTGAGAGCAAGATTTTCAATTGGAGATCATATATGTACCTTTAAAAGAATATGTGACGGGGCGCCTGGGTGGCTCAGTCATTAAGCGTCTGCCTTCAACTCAGGTCATGATCCCAGGGTCCTGGGATCGAGCCCCGCATTGGGCTCCCTGCTCTGCGGGAAACCTGCTTCTCCCTCTCCCACTCCCCCTGCTTGTGTTCCCTCTCTTGCTGTGTCTCTCTCTGTCAAATAAATAAATAAAATCTGTAAAATAAATAAATAAATAAAAGAATGTGTGAGGATGAATAACTAATTAAAAACAAATATGTATGAAGTACACAGAATCCATGCTACAACATGGACGTACCTTGAAAATAAATATGCTAAGTGAAAGAAGCCAATTGTAAAATGTCACTTATTGTATGAACTGTCCAGAGTAGGTAAGTCCATGGAGACAGATTGCAGATTGGGGATTGCCAGGGGCTGGGGGAGAGGGGTGGACAAAGGGTAGTGACTGGGTTTTCTTGTGGGGTGATGAAATGTTTTGGAGCTAGATAGAATGGTGGTAGCCCAACATTAGGAATGTACTGCCCCTCACTGAATTGCTTACTTTAAAATGGTTAAGTTTATGTTCTGTGAGTTTCACCTCAATAAAAAACCCCAAATATATACATAAACATTGGTATACACTTATACCCATGTCCATGAATGTGTAATGTAAGGTGTAAGCAAGGCTCTTTTATTAGTATAGAGGTTTCTCAAACTTCTTGGTCTCAGGACCCTCTTATGCTCTTAAAAGTCATTGAGGATGACAAAAGCTTCTGTTTATGTGTGTTATGTCTATCAATCTTCACCACATTGGAAATTAAAATGGAAACATTTAAAAATATTCACTAACTCATTAAAAATAACATAAACCCATTACATGTTAACAAAATAATATTTAATGAAAAATAACTGCATTTTCCAAAACAAAAATATTTTGTAAGAAGCAGCTAACCAGCTCACAACTCAAACAGCTCCTTTTTCTTCTAGACAACCATTTTCTTCTAGAATGCACCAGAGATGCTTTATGTATGCTTCAATTTCATCACAGAGTATTAAAAAGTGTGTATATTCAATGCTTGGGATTTAATTAACTTAATTTCTTTACTCTTTCATAAAGGACGTTCTTTTTTTTTAAGATTTTATTTATTAGAGAGAGAGAGAAAGAGAGAGAGAGCTCAAGCAGTGGGGAGGGGCAGAGGCAGAGGGAGAAGCAGACTCCCCGCTGAGCAGGGAGCCCATCGTGGAACTCGATCCCTGGATCCTGGGATCATGACCTAAACCAAAGGCAGATGCTTAACTGACTGAGCCACCCAGGTGCCCCTCATAAAGGACATTCTTAAGTGAAGGTGGCAGTGTTTGTCATGTGAGGACATGGCTGTGAGGAATACAGTGGTAGAAAGCATTGGGCTAACTTAACGGCCACCATCTTGACTCTTGCTAAGTCGCAGGCAGCTTCACCCACCACTGTTTTTGTGCCATCAGTGCAAATATCTAGCACAGTGAAAAAGGCACATAATGTCTTCTAATTTCCACGAGAATGGGTCTGACTTCACAGAGCCTCCTGAAAGTGTCCCAGGGGTCCCCAGGGTTCTGAGGGACTCCGATTCCTCACAATGAAGTACAAGACTCACGAATTATGAGTATGTAAAACATGCATGGCTTTTTTTTTTAAACATGCATGACTTTTTAAAATGTGAGACCTCTTTCTTAAAAGGCTGAGTGATCTTTACAGTGGAAATGAGAAATAGGACCTTGTTTTAATCAAATGTTGACCCGTTCTCTCAGATACTCTCCCACCTCAGGGCCTTTCCTGGCCCCTTTGCTCAGAATGCTTTTATTCCAGTAATGGAATAACTCACCTGCTCTGAGGGCTTAGCCATCACCTGGGGGAGTCTTCTTTGTCCACCTTATCTAAATATTGCCCATCCCCACCACACGGGCCTATCTCTCTCTCTCTCTCACACACACACACACACACACACACACACACACACAGATTTGCAATGAACTAACACAAAGTGTTGTAAGGCCCTGTGATAAACACATGTGTTTAAACACATGTCGAGCTTAGCTCGACTGTGGATGAGAAAACGCAAGCCAAGGGGGCAGTTACTTCTTTAAATTCAGTGTTTTCCAAACTCTTTATTAGTGTTCTCTGGAACATGCGTTGGGTAATGATTTCCTATACACAGCCTTGCTGGCTCACCTTTCAGCATGGGTGTGAAGGTCAATTGAGATAAAAGCAATGAATTTCCTCACTATACCCTGGGGCACTGGTCCAACATAAGATTTTGTCATTAGTTCATCCAATAGAAAATCAAAATGTTTCATGTCATAATTCTTAATTTTGTATGCTGGTAAGACATTTTGGTGATGCAAATTGTTTGGATCGCTTTAGGGTGGGCAAGTGAGGGTTAATCAGGACAAATGGTTGGACTTTTTATGCTTTTAGAAGAGAGTTTGACAAATGATCTAATCCCACTGGCACCTGTCACGAAATCAAACCCAGAGGAATTAATATTTCATCTCCTTCAGCTTTTACAGATCATAAAAGGAGAAAATCCCTACAGATGACTTAATAAGTTTATTCCTCATAAGAAATCCTTTAAAGTGGGTGGTCTACCATACATCTCTTAGAAAATTGCCGACAGAGCATTGCTCTTGGGATTCAGGAACTCACTGGATACTGGGTCATTAAGTAACTTTCCATTGTGTAGCTAGAAACTCAGCTCCACTGTGGATGAGAAAATCCAAGCCAAAGGGGGCAGTTGCTTCTTCATAAGAACATGTGGTTCACCTTCTTGCTCAGGACAATCTCCCCCCTTCTAGAGAATTCCCACCTTCGAGTCTCATACATGTCCATGCTCTCTAAGAGTAGAGACTGCTCCACTGTCCTTCCCTTTTCCTTCTCCTTCTCTTGGGCAGAATTTAAAGAGAAAATTTGGTTCTCTAACCAGCTGCCCTGTCCTCGGGGTCAGTCTGCATTCTTGTGCTCAGAATCTTCACTGCTTTGCATCTCCAGTGGCTTCAAGGACCATCTGATTGACCTCAGTGCTGACCTTTCTTTTGCAGAGTATAATTTCTGAGAAATCAGCAGACCTTCAGCATCTTGCTTACGTGGCTATTGATCCCTAACTCTGCCTGACTAAAGAGCTTGATCAGCCTCAGAATCTGTCAATACCAACACCACTGCAAAACACCTACTTCCTGCTAGGTCCAGATCCCACTAAGGGTCAGAGTATATCTTTACACTATACCTAAATAGATTTTTTTTTTCTGTCTTGAGCCAAGTGTACCCACTAGACAGATACTTTTTGCAGGTCTCAGTGGTTGGAAGTGATTTTACAAAAGATGGCAGTTGCTTATCTCCCCCAAAGCCTTTAATTGTGCATTATTTGTAAAAAATTTCCTTTTTCAAATAGCTGGTTATTCATTTGACCAAACTTGGTTACTGCGCTCTAATATCTTGATATTTTCCGAGCATTAATCAAATAAATGTGGGAGAAAGTTAACAGCCAAGAGAGATCTTTTGGGGGCGGTATGATTGGAGGGGTTCATAAAAGGTCACCTCAAAGTGTTGAGTGCAATGATGCCTGGAATTCCACCAGTATAAAACGATACATGTATTTTTTTTTTTTTAAGATTTTATTTATTTATTTGACAGAGAGAGAGATAGCGAGAGCAGGAACACAAGCAGGGGGAGTGGGAGAGGGAGAAGCAGGCTTCCCGCCGAGCAGGGAGCCCGATCTGGGACTCGATCCCAGGACCCTGGGATCATGACCTGAGCCGAAGGCAGATGCTTAACGACTGAGCCACCCAGGCACCCAACGATACATGTATTTTTTTAATGAAAAATGTATAGGTCCTCTTTTAAAATGCAAGTTCCCTTGGAATCCTTCTGCTGCACCCATCTTCTTTCGTAGACTCGTTCTAGAGCATTAAAGCTGAACAGCATCTCAGTGATCATCTGCTCCAGTCTCCTTATTTTAGAGATGAAGAATCCTAGGCTGAGAAAACAGGCGTGTCTGCGGTAAGGTCTCACAGCTAGTTAGTAGTAGAGTTAGGATTAGTACTCTGTGTCTCCTGCCTTTTTCCCTGAAAGCTTTATGTATCCTATGGCATCCTGAGGAGACAACTTTCTTTAAAATATGTCAACCTGTATTAAATTCCGTGCCTAAAAATATTTCATGTAATGCAGTTTGATTAGTGTTTCTCTAGAGTCGCTGCAATCCTAGAGATGGCAGGCATTGGGGTAATTTTATATAAAACCTCCCCTTGGGTTTAAGTCACTTCCAAGATCCAATGGTTATTTTAAAACTAGTGCATAAAGTGGCGTGTTTGGGAAGCAGCGATATTAGAAACAGAAGAATTAGAATGATTGGCAGGCACTGAAGATCTGTGTGTCAATTTCACTAAAAATGGTGGCATGGCGCCAGGCCTCAACCGCACCCACCAACACCAAGTGTAATCGGTGTGTCTGTGTGCGTGAGGGGAGGAGCCCTGGGGAGCACAGAAAAGGAATGAATCGAAGGAAGGAGAGGGAAACTTAAAAAGGCGATTAGATTTGTTTATTAGATTATGTCTATGGAGTCAGCATTACCCATTGCCTGCTGTGGGAAAGCCCTGAAAAGTTCAAGGGAACCTGGCCCCAGAGAGGGGCAGCAATGTGTCCCCAGTCTCTCTGGTAGTGTGGGTAATGGGCATGGAGTGTTCTGGTATTGCTAAGCAGAACAAGCTACTCCTTGCATATATGGAAATATCTATCACAATTCTCTGTGATTCACTTAAGCTAAATCCAAAGGGATTTTGAATTCTGAGTATTAGTTGTATATTTTTATTTGCATTTAACCATTAAAATAGTTTTCTTCGAAAACCCAAGACTGCCCCTCTGTGTCTAGGTGAATCCTTGCTCCTTACATGGGTTTTGCAAGCAGATTTGTGCAAGTGATTTTCTCTTCCTCAGGGAAATAGGAATTTCTATTATTAATATGTCAGAGAGCTATGATTCTTAAGATACTGATGTGCATCTCATTCACCTGGGGAACTTGCTAAAAACACCGACACCTGGGCCTCACTTCAGATCTACCTGATCAGAATATAGAATGGGATCAGGGCTGTGTGTTTTAAAAGTTGTTCATGCCTCTTGTGCCCGCCCTGTGATTTTGATGTTTTCCTGTTTGAGGTCCATGTCAGAGGGTTGGAGATAGGAAAGAAGGATGGTTAGTGGGGATATGGTTTAAGCATTGGGAGAGCCCCTGGGTCCAAGTTCCTCATTCCTTCCTTTATAAACATTCACTGAGCAGCTATTTACTGTGAGCACAGAATGATGTTAGGTTTTGGGCTTACTCAGATAACTCAAACACCGCCCTGCCCTCAGGTTGCTCACAAATAGCTTTGTTGATGTCGATTTAGAATTCAGAAATCTCCAGTACTGCGGGGGCTGGGCGGGGGCTGGGCGGGGGCGGTGAGAGGCTTCACAGAAAAAGGAACATTTGAGCAGTTCTTGAAAGAAGAGTCCCAGTTCTCTGGGACCGACAAGGGGAAAGGGAATTCTTAGGTAGAGGGACCAGCCAGGGCCGAGGCTGGGGGATTAAACTGTGTGAGCTTACAGCCCCTCAGGTAGCTCTCAACGGCTGAAACACCCCCAGGGGTATGTAGGAGAAAATCCTGGAAAAAATGGGTACACAGGCCTAGGAAGTATAGATTTTTTTAAAAAAAGAAATAATTACAACAGGGTTATTGATATGAAAGTACGTCGTGTGCGTGTGGAATTAGTGTTTTGAAATCGGTTGCTGACATTTTGGTGGTAATTTATTATTAATTAACGCGGTCCCAGGGCACTGCAGTACCTCCCGTCCTGGGCCCCTCTTTCTGATCTTGGGATAATTAGTGCACTCCTTTAGCTATAAGCTCTTTCTCCTCTTTTCCTCAATCTCTTTTCTATGTCTCGTGCACTCTGTATCTGAGGGATTGCTTGAGCCTGCAGTTCTAGCATGATTCCTGGGTTTGAACCATCATATTAGAATTTATACGTTCTACTTCCTTAACTGTTAGTTCTAAATTAAGCAGTAATGCCAGATGAAGCTCCAGGGATGAGATGGGGAATGCCAACTGTCTTTTACAGATGAGATGGACCTATGAATGTAACTTAGATTTTAAAAAAATAATTTTCATTTCTTTTTAATGTCAGGAAAACTTAATAAAGCTCTGTCTAAATTTTTAACATAATGGCCATCAGAGCCAGTCTTGATAATTGCTTACTTTGTATTATCTGCATGTCTTCTGTCCATCAGCAGCAGCAACAAGAACACTCAGCACTGGCTCAAAGCCTTATACTTCCCCCTTTTGCATGCACTTTTTAAATGGTTTTACTAGGAATCCTGTGAATTTTGGGGAATGTTGTTATTGTTATTTACCCAGTGTAACAGGTGAGACAATCGAGACCTAGCCCGATTAACGGTTTGCTGTGGTGATTATATTTTTGATGGTTAATGCAAGTGATAGTCACTGTACGTGACTCTGGAAGCAGCAGGCTCTCCTTCCATTTAAAACAATAAGAAATGCCAGTGACCAAAGCAGAGGCTCAAAGCGATGGTGTTGCCTCTGGTATTCATAATTAAGATAGCATTTATGTGTACTAATACTTCAGAATCACATCTCCCTAATAGATGTCCTGAGCAAGCACCACAGTGACAAGATAAGTTGCCTTGTTTTGTTCCATATGTCTGTGTTCTAAGTATTCCGTAGTTTTAATTGGTTCCCTGCAGAATAACATTTACAAGCATATGGTATGGAAAATGCTGACTGCTTTTGTTATCGTGTGTTTTAGTATTTGCGGTGGCCCTGGTTCGCATAACCGTTAAGTGTGATGATGAGGTTCTTTAATGCACTTTACGGTGTGCTTTTACTTAACCTGCCTTCCGAGTGTTAAATGCCATCATTAGAGGGTATCTGGTAGCCTGCTCACCTCCGGGCGGAAAACTGATTCACAAAAGCGTTCACTGCGGGTTTGTGCGGCGAGATGCTTTCTCCCTCCTCGCTTCGCGGGCGGTTTTCAAAGGCTCTGCGAGGCTGCCTGCAATTATGCGTCAGAGGAGGATGTGCCGTTTGGAGCCCCAAAGAGCCAAGGGGCACAATTGAGCTCTCTGGCGCCTTACTTGGGAGATTTACCAGCGATTCCTTGAAAAGGGATTACAGATGTGAAATTAGACTCCCGGACTGAAGAGGAGACCAGCTGTATTTTTGGATATTAGAGCCACTCCGGTGCTTGGGTGGTTTCCTCAGGGAGTGCTGGAGCAGAGTGCAGCTGAATTATTAATATTTCTGAGACTCTGTACAAGGTGGCTGCTTCTTTTTTTTTTAACCCTTTTATTATGGAAAATGTCAAACCTATACACAAATGGAAAGAAGTGCATAGCGAACCCTCAGTGGACCTAGGACTTAGTGTAGTTGTTTTCCTGGGCTGCCCAAACAGAGTCCTGAAAACTGGCAGAAATCGATCGTTCCACAATTGTGCCGTCTGCACAATCATTAGCAAAGGCACCAGCAAAGGATCTGCTCCAAGCCTCTCTCCTAACTGCTGGCCGTCTCAGATGTTCTTTGGCTTGTAGATGTTCTGGGTCTTCACATTGTCTTCCCTCATGCGTGGCTCTCCGTCCAAATTTCCCCTATTCATAAGGACACAGTCATGTTGGATGAGTGCCCACCTAATGACCTCATCCCAGCCGAACTAATTACATCTTCAGCCACCCCATTTCCAAATAAGATCACGTTCTGAGGCACCAAGGGTTAGAACCCCAACATATGAATTTTGAGGGGACAGGGCTCAATGCATAACACTTGCCTTCAGTAATCATCAGTGTTTTGTCAGTCTGTTTCATCTGTTTCCACACCATACACGAATGTTTTTGTTTCCTGGGATATTTTAAAGCAAATTACAAGCATCATGCCATTTACCTATAAATTCTTCAGTATGCATCTCTGACCATCAGGATTTTGTGGGTGAATGTGTGTACATCTGTGGGTGTGGGGGTGTGTGTGTGTTTCATAAATATGGCATTCAGTGTTTTCTAACTTAATGTAGAAGCATGAAAAGAGCTTGCTACTTCTTACCTGTCTTCCCTGGAAAAAAGACAAAAGTCACCTACTCTGAGATACATCCTGACCCTTTAGGGCAGTTAATGGCTCTTGTCCCCTGTGATCACACACTGTTTTCCAATGACCTGTAACGTACAAGTTATCACACTGTTTTTGTAGCAGGGTGAAATAGAAATGAGAACAGACTGGTTCTTGTACCTCATTTTCCTGTCTCCTTCCATTGGCTGGAAGGAGATACTTTTCTAAAAGCCCACGGAAGGGCAAGGAGCTGAGAAGCCGAGGGAGGGCAGACTGCCGGAGGCGGGGGGGGGGGGGGGGGGGGGGTAGGGGGGCCGGGGGGGGGGGGGGGGGGGGGGGGGGGGGATTGCTATGTACACCTGAGGAGGCCTTGGTGGTGAGCTGGTTGATGCTTTATTGTCAGCGGGGTTGCTGGCAGTGAGGAGACAGTCCTCCACAGGATGACCTTCCAGTTGGCAAGGCCTCTAGTAGGTGTGACCTGGTGTCCATTGTTGCCGGCTGGGGGGGGGGGGGGGGGAGGGGACAAACAATGGCCACCTTCTAAATATGCAGTTGTCTCTGCTCATCTGTATAAATGCTTATTATTTTCATTTTTACGATGGTATTACCTATAGCAATCTTTTTTTCCAAATTACTATAGTAATCCACCTTTGCCCCATTTCCCCCCAGATAATGGAGTTGACCATGGTCATTTTTCAATGTGAACAAAATGGCCTAAGAGGTAGAGTGAGGTAGGACTGAGCATGGCCGTGGAGATGCAGGATTACCGGAGAAACTCCACATTGCTGTCAGTCCGCAGGGCAGGGACGTGGTCACATGTACAGGCGTTGGGGATCCCAGCCCTGGGACAGTTACCTCAGGCAGGCTCTGGGGACCAGTCTTCGTATCTGTCACAGGGGGGTGATAAAAGATCTCCTGCCTGGGATTCTGAGAGTTTAGTGAAGTGATGCCAGGATCAGAGAAACTGCATCATCTGTGGAAGGGGCTCCATGGTTGTTCACTTGATGTGCACGTGAATGATTCTCCCTGGAGCACGACCCGTGGAGTTTGAATGATGCCCCTGGAGTTGTGAGACAGCGAGGTATTATTCTCTGCTGTCATTGTTATTATTAACTGGCTGTTGCCTCTTGGGTTTCTCTCTCCAGTTGGTTGGAATTTGACAACCAAGCAAGTGGGAAGAGGGGATGACCTCCCCCTTCCGATGCTTCCCCATTGTCTCTTTGTCTTGCTCCCATCCACATTTTATTTACTACCAGTGCCCTCCCACCACCACATCCAGAAGCGTAACCCTCAAGGCTTTTTTTTTTTTTTTTAGCATTTTCTCCCTCCTTTCCACTCTGAGACTCTGAAAATCTCAAGATATAAGTGAATTAAAAAGTCATTTTTCATCATACACACACACACACACAATGTTGGTGTCTTGCTCTATTTTTCTTTTGATGAGAATTAATATTTAATACAACCTAAGGATTGTTAATTGCTACAGGCCTCTGAAACAGAGGCAAACAAACCAAGAACAACAAAAAACTTGGTAGGAGAGCACAGAGCAGGACTTTGATGGATTTGTGAAGACAAATGATACTTTCTTTTAATCAAGTCAAGATCGCTACTAAGATGTTATTACTCCTTTGGGTCTTCAAACAGTGGATTCACGTCTCCAATGTTGGTTGATGAGTTATTGAGAACTATGTGTAATAAGACTGTTCCTACATTGGTACCTCCGAAGTCTTTACATCCGTACTTTCAGCAGTGGGTTTGCATTAGTCATAAGAGTAGAAGTGTTAGGTTACTAAGTAGTTTCAAATATTTTAGATTTTCAGAACAGACACCACAGTATTAAGAAATTAAAATGCAATATTCTGGTTGTTGCTGGAATTTTAGACTTCTGCTAAGGAAATTACTCAGAAAATAAAATGGTAACCAACTCTGAGTCTTCAAGAGTTCTACATAATTCATCATTGAACATAGCCATAAATGAAAAAGATTTATTTTACAAGATGAGTAAAAAATTTTAAAAGCTGATGTCAGGCATTTTACAGCTCTTTATTATGGTGAAAGACTTTGGTAGTCTGATGTATTTTTATTATGAATTGTTAAGTTTTCTATAGTATTTTGAAGGCTTTCTTCTTTGCCAATCTTTAGATGTGTATTTTTTTATTGAAAGTCTAATATGACACCTACTTAAAAATTAAAATAACAAAATCTTTCTCTAATATGACAGCTTTCTTTTTTACGTGATTGATATATTTAAAACATCAAGGCAGAAAGATTTGTTCAAATATTTCATATTATAGGCCTTTTCCATAATCTGTTCAGTTGAAGATGCCCCATAAAATGACAAAAAACAAAATTCAAATTGATATATTGAAAAATTTCCATATTGAGGGGCTATATGTGGAGACTTCTGGCAATTCTCTTAATAAGAGAGAGCAGACAAAGACACACTGTCTAGGCAATGGAAAAATAGGTTATTTACTACTTAAAACCATAAAATCATATTATCTCAAGGTTGGGAAGATCTGATGCTTAGAGACTTGAAACTTTTCACTGGGAAAGCTTCTTATCAGAATGTTGTACCCAGTTAATGTTAACATACTTAGGCTTTTAAAATATCAGCAGAATTAATATAGAATTTATATACACTCGTATTTCTATATCTGTGTTCATCTGTGTCTATAGCCTATTGCACTATTCTGTGCCACAAGACATGTATTTTAATAAACCTTATTGAATATCTAACTACTGTGTTCCAGCTACTGTTCAGTTTGAAAAGAGTTTTCTATCTTGCAAAATGTTTTGAGAGAGGGAGAGAGAGAATAAGAGGTCACCTGGAAGGTGAGGGTTCTTCTGTCACTGAAAAACACACAGTGTAATAAATAATGGCATCATTAAAAACTGTCATCTTTGCAAAATACAGTAATTGCTCTGCATATCCCTTGTACATTTCCCCGTGAACCCGCATAACTGCATCTTGCTGGAAACGCATCTTCTCCTCCAGCCTGCTTCCAGCCGCTCATCTGTTCATTACTGTCATGTCTGAGCGGGTTTCAGACATGCCAGGTGTGTGGTGTCACCTGCCTGACGTCCGTTCCAAACAAGAGACATCTACACGGATGAGTATTAAAGCAATAGATCTTCCTTATGACAACAAAAAGCTGACTGCAGAAAAGCAAAGCTTCTGGGAAAAGTCTTCTGAGCATATCTTGGCTCGTTCATGGGGGTAGAAAACTCGACTAATTAGCTCCAGCCTTCCAGTCTGAAAAGGGAAGAAATAATTAAAGTATCTGGAGCAAACTGTGCCACACTGCGGCTGGCTTCAGAGGGGGCAACATGTTAAGAGAACCTGTTCTGAGTGAGGGCTCACACACAAAAAAGTTCTGGGAACTTGTTGTGGAGCGGCAGAAGCCTTGTTTTCCTTTTCCATAAGGACCGGTTAAAAAACATTTAAAATATTTATGAATCAGAAATATTCCAATAAAGGGGCGCCTGGGTGGCTCGGTCGGTTAAGCGTCTGCCCGAAGCTCAGGTCATGATCCCAGGGTCCTGGGATCGAGCCCCGCATCAGGCTCCCTGCTCGGCGGGAAGCCTGCTTCTGCCTCTCCCTCAGCCGCTCCCTCTGCTGTAAATTTCTACAACTTCTAACAAATTTAAAGGAGAGGAAAATAGCAACAAAAACTAGGGCTATAATTTAATATTAAAATGTTCATCTTCAGAGCAAATTTGAGAAGTCGTGCCATAAGCGCAGCTTTCTGATCTTTTTCTTTTTTTTCTTTTCCTAATTGATAATGTATTCCGCAGCTCAGGGGGTTGGGTGTGCTCATCCCGGGGCAGAAGTCCTTTGTCCCAGAGACAAAGGTGAGCTCCTCCAGCAGGCTTGTGTAAGGGACCCACAGGGCTGCTCCTCCGTCTCAGAATTCCTTTAGCTCATGTTGATGCTCAGGTTCAGCTACTGGCGGAAGGGGCTGACTCCCCCAGTTTCCAAAATCCTTCATAAGTATTAATGGTAATGTCACTTCCCTTGATTCCTGTAAGCACCTCATTCAAGAGGTTATTTGTAATGATGGACACAATAAACCAGAGCACACCTGAGAGTAGGTGTGGACATTTACTGAGCAACCCACCAGCTTGTATCTGCATAAAGATGAACACCTTATTTTCCAGAAGGTTCTATATCCTTAGTAAAAGGCCCTGAAAATGTGTTTGGAAGGATAGAGGAAAAAAACAAAAACAAAAACAAAAACAACCAAGTAAACTGAAGAGTTCAAAGAGCATTAGACTCTTTGCTATTTTGGATCCTTTTTCCTCTGCTCTCGATATTAGTTACTATAAAAGTTTTACAGAAACATTTAGTGTATGTAATGTGTGTACAGTTTTCCCATGATATTTTGATAAGAAACGGTTTGTGAAGAACACCGCCCCCTCTATATCCACCTTTGTGTCCAGAGGACACTTCTTCTTTCCATAGGTGGGGAAAGTGGAAAATAGGGAAGCAGGTCTGAGTGATTTAGTGAATCATGATTGAAATCACAATTTGGGGCTATGTCTCCACCTTTCATAGATGACATCTGGCAGCTAATTACAATTCTGCCCTTCTATGGTGCTTTTTGGAGCTATTTCAGGGCCCAGAATTGGGGCTGCTAGATATACATGTACTAATAGCAAGTCATGTTTTGATCTAGAGTTCTGTGGTATACTTGTGCACACTGCTTGAGACATTTAAAAACAAAATTATTACAACAGTTTTGTCTTCACAATATGGATATATTAGAATGTGGAATGGATTCACAAGTCAAGTGTTTTAAGTCTTGGGAGGAAAGGAGAAAATCTATGATGACATAGTACTTGTAAAATCCTTCACTTTATAAAATCATTTTAAAGCATTATTTGGAAATTTATAGCATGAAGTAGGTATAATGCTCTGGGGTGTGTGTATGTAGACAGACAGAGAGAGAAGATCTATCCCACCACCAAATGAGAGTCTGTTAAGATTTAGGAAGAGAGAGGGGCACCTGGGTGGCTCAGTCGTTAAGCGTCTGCCTTTGGCTCAGGTCATGATTCCAGGGTTCTGGGATTGAGCCCCCCCACCCCCAATGGGGCTCCCTGCTCCATGGGAAGCCTGCTTCTCCCTCTCCCTCTCCCCCTGCATGTGTTCCCCCTCTTGCTGTGTCTCTCTCTGTCAAATAAATAAATAAAATCTTAAAAAAAAAAAAAAAGATTTAGGGAGAGAGAGAATTACCTGCAACCTGTAACAAATTGTTCCTCCTAGTTCTGTTATTTTATAGGAACATAACAAACAGATGATGTAAAATTGAAAACTCTCTTCTGCCCAACTGTTATATCCGATATGGTCATTTTCACTAACAAATGTTGGTTTGAGCATCTGGTGTGTACAGAGCATTACCTTAGGAACTCTGGAGGGTATGAAGTTCAAGATGTTTCCAGGGCTCTCCAGGAACCATCAGTCTGATGGAACTGGACCTCTGATGTAGAGTAGCTGACCCCCAAATGCATGAGTGACTCGGAACTGAAGGTTTCATATTCTCAAAACATGTATTTATTTCTAAATTCTACTCCTGTATTACTACACTAACATTTAAGGCACATTGCAAAACGTATTTTTAAAAAAATCGAAGTTTAAAAGGATGAGATAAATAGGAATGTGTGTGGCTTCTTCCGTTGCTCTCAGGTCTACTGCCTACTTTGGAAACCACTGATGGGTTTCAACTGGGTGGATCCTAAGATCTCTCCTAACTTGAAACTGAAGTAAATCTAAATAATGTAACACCAGTAGTTTTCTCTGAAATTTTACTTGATCTGGAGCAACTTAAGCAATCCCTTTCAAAAAAACCAACTCACGTACATTCTGTAGTTGACAGAAACCACATGGTCCCTGGGAACTAATCATGGGTCTTGAAAGCCCAGACCAGTCACAATATTCTTAGACTCTACTGCCAACCTATGAATCTAAATTTTAGGGGTGGGGCTCAGAAATTTACATTTAGGTAATGTTTTAGTAAGAGATCCTAGTGCAGTCAGCAAGACAGTAGTATTACCCACAAAGAAACCACATCCTGCTTTTCTTCTGAGAGGCAGGATCCAGATAGGAAGAAGCAGCCATGTGATGAAATGGGAAGAATATTGGAATACATCTTTCCAGGTTATTAGATATTGATCTGACTTACTTGTTTGGTAGTAGCTACTTAGCTTCTACTTTATGGATATTCCATAATTTATCCAACGATTCCTTGATTGTTATGCATGGAGGTTACTTCTTACTTTGTTTTCTTTTTCTCCATTACAAATACTGCTTCAACAAGCATTCTTTGGGATTTTACTAAATATCCATATGCAGCAATGGATTTTAAATAATAATAAGGAATTTAAAAATATCCATATATATTGGTGATTTTGTTTCTATAGAATAGATCCCTGGAGAGGGAATAGAAGGTTGGATCAAAAAATTTGAACATTCTGCATTTTAATGGCTACTGTCAAATCATTCCCACTTTGGTTGTGGTATTCCTCACTGCTGCCTACAGTCTAACCAGCAGTAGATGTTAATACTCTTAATTTTTTGCCAATCTGATAGTCAAAAAAATGACATTTTCTTGTTGGTCTGATTTCCATTTTCATGACTGCTAATGAGGTTGACTTTGTTTTCATTTATTCATTTCTTTTGTTAATTGCCCATTTACATCTTTTACTGATTATTCCATTGGTTTGTCTTTTTCTGAATCAATGTGTGGGAACTCTTTGTATGTTAGGAATACTGCCCTTCTAATGGCAAGAATTTACAAATATTATGCAAATATCTCCCCTCTATTGTTTATCTTTTATTATTCTTTTTTTAATACAAAATTGAACTAGCTGAATTACACGTTGTGTATATATTATTGAGATATAATTGACGTAAATATTGTGTAGTTTCAGGTGTATCACATGATGATTCAATATTTGAATATGTCGTGAAATGATCACCACAATAAGTCTAGTTAACATCCATCATCATGCAGTCACAATTTTTTTTTCTTGTGATGAGCATTT
Organism: Phoca vitulina; assembly: GCF_004348235.1. Taxonomy (NCBI): domain Eukaryota; kingdom Metazoa; phylum Chordata; class Mammalia; order Carnivora; family Phocidae; genus Phoca; species Phoca vitulina. Next base: position 16,263,369 of record NW_022589740.1, on the reverse strand, counting down.
CAGGATCTACTCTCTTAGTCTTATCTTTTTTTGGGGTGCTGTTTTGCTACCAAAATTTCACTGCATTTAAAGATACTAACTGATGATACATTTCACACTTTAGATTTAAATTTAAGTTGCATTAGCATTTGTACCTGGGGCTAATGGCAAAACAGAGGAGTAAATGTACTCCAATTAAGAGCTAAGAGACCAAGACAGAGTCTGACCTGTATTATTGCAACATTTTCAGAAAGCACATTTTCCTTTTTTGAGAAAAGATGGCACAGAGTGTATCATTGTTCTTTAGTGCTCGAAATGGTGATGCCTATTAAATAATGCATGCTTATTGCATCCCTAATGCAACTTACTGCTTCGCAGATGCCCAAAACCGAAGGACAAAGTAATATCTTATTGATGTTGCCAGAGTTGAATATGTTAATAATATTTTAAGAGTTTCTTTGCCAATGAGAGTAGGATAAACATCCTCAAAGATCTGCAGAGAAAAATCTCATATAAAGACAATAATGTTTAGTGTCCATATGAAAAAAATGATGTAAAACCCTCATAATCATAATAAATGCAAATTCACTTTAAGATGCTATTTCACTTGTGAACATGATAATGCTTAAACACAGAGTTGAAGCCTTAAAAATCAGGTATCTCTATAGGCGAAAATGTAAATTTTTACAACCTTTCTGGTAAGCATTAAAACACATTCTTTGACCCGGAAATGTAAAATTCAGGAGTTTATCCTGAAGAAATAACTAGGCATGAGCACAAAAATGTTATCTTCCGAATATTCCCTGCATTCTTATTTATATTATAAGAAATTAAAATAACTTAAATCTACAACAGTAGAGGATTGACTAACTGTATTATATTGATACTTACGAAAGAATATTATATCCACTAAATACCATAATTCATTCATCATTCAGGTTTTCAATAGTTGTTGGGAGCACCTACTGTATGCAGAGCAATAGGCTGGGAGCTGGGGTTACAAAAGCAAACACATGTTACCACTGACCGTCACAACATTTATATTTAAGAATTTTAGAAGAATACTAAAATGTTGAAAAAGAGATGTTACAAAATGTTCTGTGTAATATGATCACAGTATTACAAAAGAGAACTCTTGTTAAAGTATAGAAAAAGGTTGAAAGGAGTACACTAAATGTTCATAGTGGTTCCTTTGGGTCTTGAGGGTTTATTTCTTGTGTTTCTATATTTTCCAAATGTTTTATAATGAATATATTTTCTACAGCAATTAACACTGCTCTGATAGTATAGTATAACTATAAATTTGACAGCACAAATTAGCCCTCAGTGACATGGGGGTAGGTTTCCATACATGTGTATGAGGGCTATTCTTTTTCATTAGGTTTTTAAAACCCTTGTATGGCTTTGACAGCAATCATTTAGTAAAAGAAACTCTTCAAAGCTTTCTCTAAAGTTCAGTTATCTGCTAGGCGGTTTTGAATTCTGGAATGACTCCAACCTTGAGGTCTGTCTTAGTCTGCTCGGGCTGCCATAACAAAATAACAAAATGATACTACAGACTGGATGGCTTAAAAAATAGAAATTTTTTCCTCACAGTTCTGGAGGCTGGAAGTCCAAGATCAGGGTGCCAGCATAGTTGAGTTCTGGTGAGGGCCCTCTTCCTGGCTTGTGGCTGTCTTTTCCCTGTGATCGAGAGAGAGAGAGAGAGATGGGGGGAGAACAAGAGATTTCATCTTGAGGGCCCCACCCTCAAGACTTCATCTAAACCTAATTATTTCCCTAAATCCCCATCTCCAAATACCATCATGTTGGGGATTAAGGCTTTGAAATATGAATTTTGGGGGCACACAATTCAGTCCACAGCAAGGTCCAAACCCAGTAATGGGGCACAGACACAGAAGATCAGAGGAGGTAAAGGAAAGGCTCATGGACCTGGATGCATGCTCATATGGGTAGATGAAAAAGACTATGGTTCTTGAGTCTGAAAAGGGAAAGGTTGAGAGATTTAGAGACCTGTAAAACCATGGAGGACAAACTTCTGGGACTGGACATCTATTTCAAATAGAAGGGAGCGGTACATAAATGGGAAATTGAAGAGCTATCCCATCCAGTTGGTAATAAATGTATGGACACATTTCCCCCCAAAGTGGAATGTCTGGGAAATAATAATATGTAGACAAGCTGTGTAGGGTGATTCCTATAGGGGCTCTTTGGGAAAGGTAAAGACTTGGAGAGGGGATTATCCTTGACCTTTTATGGCTGAAGCTGTGGGGGAAAAGTAATGGTGCTGCCCCCAAAACTGTCCTTCAAGGACATTGGCAGAAAGAGAATCCTGAACGAAAATATAAAAATGAAATGCTGTAAGTAAATAACAAATCCAGCCCCCATCGTTATTATGACCCAGAAGAAGTATATAAACCATATATGAGGTCACTCCTTTTGAGAACACTCTAAGATGGGCAACAAACAGGTTGAGGAAGAATGGATTCAGCTGAGAAGGTGTCCAAAGCTCCAGCTAAAAGGAGTCTCATCCCAAAGGAACCAGGGAACCAGATGACCCACCCAAGAAAGACGGGTCTCAGGCAATGCTTGGGTTTGGCTTTTGGGTCCCCCACTGCCTACCCACTGTGGCCTCTGCATTTGACAATAAAGAAGGAGGTGCAGGTGCATAGGATCTGAGCTATTTATAGCTGAGTTTGCTCAGACTGACTCCCAGCTCCTATTTGTCCCCACATGAGAGATAGTAGTCCAGCTTAGTAAAGAGAAGCCTGAGGGGAAAAATGATTGGGGTCAGCTGGGAGGGCAGTGAGGGGGGAGGTTATAGGCAATGTATACTTATCTGAATTGATTCGGCTTCAGTTTTATCAGTAAGTGAGATCAATTACCTCAAAATCATTAGTCTTATCATTGAAAGTTTTTTGCCTTTTCCTGATTCCTTGGTTCATATTCATCTAGTACGTCACCAAGTAAATTAGGACATTTATGAGAAAATTTAATATAAAATGTCTGTGTCCTGAATTTTCAGATTCTGGTAAATGTTTTTGCTTTTAGACATGACCTGAGGTACAGCTCTCTGAAGAAATTAATTATGACCATTAGAATGAAACTAGACTAGGTGGCCAGTGGGATAGAGTATCCTATTTGGTGATATCATATTTTTTTTTAAAGGCACTTATGCTGATTCCAGAAATTTTATACACACATACGTGTTCAGACAATTGCCACCCTTGAGCTAAAAAGAATAAAGAAGTTCTACAGTTTTGATCATGGAGCATAGTCCATAGCAGACTATTAAGTGGAAAAAAAGGAACTATCTAAAGAGTGGGAATAAAAGCACCCCATTTTTGTAAAGTACATGTGTTAATATATATGCATAAATTAAAAACGTGGAATAATCAATAATGAACTGTTAACAGCAGTTATCTTTGTTTTATTAATTTTTGTTGTGTCTGACTTTTAATAATTTCCTGTATTTTTTTTCTTACTGGAAAAATAAGCAAAAATAAAGAATAAAATATAAAGGTTTCAAATAGCAGGAAAAATCCCTGTGTTCTGGGGACCTGCTCAGAGTGATAAGCATTTCCTTCTTTGTTTTTGTTTTTGTTTTTAACTTCAGTAGATGCCATGTCCTTTATTCCCTCCAGCATTCTCTCCCTCTGTGCCCCAAACTTTTAATTATGGGACTTTAAATGTTCAAGTTATAGGTTGGAGCAGCTTTGTTTCTCTGAGGATACGGTTATGAAAAAATTGATGGAGGGGCTGAGGCCTCTAGCAGGACCCTGGAAGCCCTTTTTCCGATCGATTCTGTTTTCTGTGGGTGTATTTGAAAGTGCTTTTGCCTGACAAGTGCAATTTCTTTTAATGGGCAGTTGCATCTGAATGTGTAGGCATTTTGCTGGCTTTTTAAAAGAGATGAGTAAACTTCATTAAGAAGTCTCATTTGCGTGTCGTATGGGATTACACTTTGAAAGCATATCAAAATTGTGATCTGGAATACTGGCATATTCGATATATTTTCTTTTATACATTGATTAAGGAGAGATTCTGCCCATCTATTTGGAAGTATAGATGACAAAGCAGTATAGTACCTATTTCTACCCATTATCAGGATTCCATTCTGTGTTGGGCTTGTGACATTAGTGATGAATCTTCTGTCTCCTGAGATTGCTTAATGCTTGCTGTGCTTGTGTCAATAATAGGGAGTGGGTACTTACTTGCCAGATCCATTCACTCCTGGCTAAGAGTTTACAAGGTCACATTTAGAAAATGTATACACTAGGCAATAAATATTTGTTGGACAAGCTGGATGTAATCTCACCTCAGGGCCTTTGCCCTGGCTATTCCCCTGGCCTGAGATATCCTTAGGTCCCACTTCTTCACCTCAGGTCTTTCTCAAATGTTACCTTCTCAAATGATCCTCATCCCAGTGAACGCTACCCCTCAACTTATTATCTAATTATTTGGTTCGTCATATCTCCTTGCACTCAAATGCGAGAACCACGAGGGCTGGGATCTGTTTGGTTTACTGCTGGATAGCACAAATAGATTTTTATTAGTTGAATGACAATAATTAATTGAATTGATAAAGCTGTCACTTTTATTTGGGCATAATTTGTCTGCTTGTGAATAATTCAGACCCTAATTTGAACTGTATCGAGGGACATAGTTACTAAGATTGGACATCTTCGAGTCTGTGAATATGTGGAGATGTGAAATAGGAAGGGGTCCACAGACCCGCTAGGAGAGGCACAGATCCAGAGAGTGTCACTGTGGTCAAGAGTCCCTGCTCAGTTCCAGGAACCAGGTTCACTGCTGCCCCTGTAGATGGGACCACTGCCAGAGTAGACCAGGCATCGTAAAGACCCCCGTTACCATCCTTGGACACACCTGAAATCAGTCCCCAGACTTTATTGCCAGGATTTGACCCCTGTGCTTGGTCTGTTCACACTGCCAAGATCATTTGTGGTAGGAAGCTTGAAAGTGGAGCCTGCGTTCTCTGGTTGTTGACCCCAATTTGAAAAGCCAAATCCTATACATTCCTTGAGCTCACCTATGTTTGAGTTTGCATAACTAATTTCATGTTTTATTCCTAGAAGCAGGCAGAAGTCTTTTGGAACATGGTTGTGATAATATCTAACTTTTGCTACACTTTAATTATATCTTAGTGTTTTTTGGTAAGGTTCAGGCACTTACAAATATCCGAGACTTTTTGAGGCTGAGCCTATTACTCTTTTTTTTTTTTTTTTTAAGATTTTATTTATTTTAGAGAGAGATAGAGAGCAGGAGCAGGGGGAGAGGCAGAGGGAACAGAGAGAATACCAAGCAGACTCCATGCTGAGCACAGAGCCCAATGCGGGGCTTGATCCCAGGACCCTGAGATCATGACCTGAGCCAAAATCAGGAGCCGGGAGCCCAACCGACTGAGCCACCCAGGTGCCCCTGAGCCCCTCACTCTTAAGGCTCATTGGCAGGCACCAAAGTTACCTCTGGTTGTGATGTCTCTTTTGTCTGGTCCAACATTTTCAGCCAACTTGAAATTTCTGGTCATCTTTTTGGACTGTGGCATAATCCCTGGGAGGTCTCTTTAAAATGAAAGTGTGGAATTGTTTACGGAGAAGCAGATCAGTCCCTCATAACGTGGGCACCAGCATGGCACATTTTGGTGGAGGTGGGTGGTGGGGGAAAGATGGAGTTGGAGCCTGGGTCCTGGGGCACTGACTGCCGACAGCAGACAGGAGCAAATGCCTCAAAGAGGCCACGAGTAGGAGGGACATTGACATGTGGGAAGAAGGGAGTCAGATGAGACGCGGGAGAGCCTGAGGAGGGAGGCATGCAGCACCACAGAGAACCCTCAAGATTTTGTACCGGGATCTTCTATAGTCTGACCGGTAAGATGATACATACTTTTTTTCTCTTTAACTGGACAAGAATGAATAAATCACAGTCTTGGAAGAGAGAATTGGTCCACCATGCTTTGGGTTCACAATCTTAGTTAGCTTCTTTCTTTTTTTTTTAAGTAATAATTGGCTTAGACTTGGAAATGAATTGACACACAAATCTTATTTCCCCCGTGTCTTTCATGAAAGTTGATTATTGAACCAACAGCTGTGCTTACGAATTGTCAAACTCAGATAAGAAAGCAGATAGGTCAGCTTTGGGGTAATTCTGATGCTATAAATGTCTGAAGCCTTGCTGTATTTAGAATGCATATTTAACATTCTCTTTTCTCCCTCAACGCCCGTGCTCACTCATGTTGTAGATGCTGAAGTCATTATGGCATTGTGGAATGGCTGGTGCAGGGCACAGGAAAGGGCTCCCTGTACTGGGTCATGGGGTCTGGGAATGATCCTGGCCCCATCACAGACTCCACTGACCTGTAAAAAGTATTGTTAATCTTCTTACTGTCTGCCTTACAAGTTCTGAGAGGAGAAATGAGGTAATGTCTACTTAGACCTTTGAGCTTCTCGGAAGAACAGCTTTCTACAGTAATAAGATTTCCTAATGCATTTGTTTGTGTTGTAATGGAGTACAATTCCATTTACCTAAATTTCTTTAGGTACCTCTAGAATATCTGACAGTCTTGCACAGGGGAAGCAGTCCAGCTTTCAGATGAGAACTGGGCCTAGACTAGAACCCCCACGGGTACAAGTGAGTCAGCTATAAATTTATGAAGTTAAGTGAAGGAAGCTGGAAGAGGAAGGAAGGGGAGTTAAAGCTGGTGATGATGAAGGAGAGTGAGTTGTACTTACATTCAGAGAGTTTATATCATACTTTCAAGTCATGTTGGTTGACTAAAGATCAGTATCTCAATATATTTGAAAAAATACATGTTTATTTTAATTTAGCCATAACACATATTAGATGACTCATCTGCAATATTGATCCTGCTCTCACTCTCTGTATTGATAGACTCTTTAAACTCTTTCAAGATTTACTTTATTATAATAGTTTCTTGGGCCACAGCCTGGTTTAAAAACTTGTTTCTGACCCTGACATCAGTAGTTCCATACTAATAACAACTTCATAGATTCATTTGTAAAATACCTAGTAGGTTACTAAATAATACTTTGTCTTTGTTCGGTAGAAAAAAAAGTAAGTGGCTTTTTTGGAATAGTAATGAACAGTGCAATTTTTTATATATTTTTTATATAGCCTCTTTGAGCAATACTGCAATTGAGTAGGCTTTCTAGTCAGTCCTAAAAAGAGAAGTTAAAACAAAGGGTGCGAAGTGGGGAACTACACATATGTACTATAAAGAAGTTAATTTAGATTACAATTATCATTATTGGACAGCTTTGCTGTGGAACTTTCTAGAAGCAGGCCCTTCTTTGGCATTTCCAACCCAGTATTTCACAAGGAGTTCAGCCTTCTATAAAGTAATTTTAAGTAACTATTGAGTTAACCAGGAAAGAAAACAGTATCTCTTCTCTTCCAGAGACGTGACTATGTACACTTTTTAATAGCAACTGATTTGTATTTTTAGAGCAATAATACTAATCATATCCCTTTCCTGGGGGGAGGAAAAAATGTTACCACTTTCATTTGCTAAACTATAGAATATAATGCAGGGAGAACATAACCTGTCACCCAGAATGTGGCGGGAAAAAATAAATCATTACCAAATCGTGTGTTGCAAGCCAAGGACATATGAAAAAAGTCACTCCGTCTCTCAAATTAAGAACATCTTAGGGGCACCTGAGTGGCTCAGTTGGTTGGTCTGACTCTTGATTTTAGCTCAGGTCATGGATCTCAGGGTCATGGGATCGAGCCCCGCGTTAGGCTCCCTGCTTAGCACGGAGTCTGCTTGAGATTCTCTCTCTCCCTCTTCCTCTGCTCCTCCCCTGACTCAGGCATGCTCTCTCTCTCTCAAAATAAATTAATAAAATCTTAAAAAGAACATCTTATCTAAGGACATGACATAGACTATAGTAGTTCTCCCTTATCCATGGTTTCCATTACCCACAGTCAGCTGCGGTCTGGAAGCAGATGATCCTCCTCTGACATTGTCAGAAGGTCAGTAATAGCCTAATGCTATGTCACCGTGCCTGCGTCATTCCCCTCACTTCATCTCATCACCTAGGCATTTTATCATCTCATATCATCACAAGAAGGGTGAGTACAGTATAATAAGATATTTTGAGAGAGAGAGAGACCACATTCACATAACTTTGATTACAGTATATTGCTATAATTGTTCTATTTTATTATTAGTTATTGTCGTTAATCTCTTACTAGCCTAGCTTATAAACTTGACATAGGTATGTATGTATAGGAAAAAACAGAGTTTATATAGGGTTCAGTATTATCAGCGGCTTTGGGCATCCACCAGGGGTCTTGGAATGTATCCCCTGCAGATAAAGGAGGACCACTACACTATGGATCTTCCCTTTCAACCAAAATAATCTTTTACTAAAAAATCATGACTCGGGGACACAATTCATACCAAGTTAGACTATAATAATCTTAATAAGACCACATTTTTGTTGGAAAATGTCATCTAGAGGACATGACTAATGGCTGACTCATGAGCTAGACCCGGACAATTGGAGGCTCCTCGTCCTCTACCCTGTCCTTGGATATGCACTTTGTCCACCGTTCCCACAGTGGGAGCTGTTCCAAGGACACAGCTTTGAGAGAGTAATGTGATGTTGCGACCACACATGACTGAGCCCAGTGAAGGCCCCTGTATAAGTTTTTAAGCTTCTGGCAGGTGGGTGTGAAGATCTACCTATCTTGCGGGCACCCAAGATAAGCCTTGTAAGTAGGCTTCCTTATTTATTAAACTACCACCTACCCATCTGGAGGGGTCTGCCTCTTTCTTTGGTCTCTCCCTGTCCTCTGCATGTGGAGGTCACTTGCAGATGTTACCTGGGGAACCTCCCGAAGTTGTGAACCCACAATTTTCTGTTCCTGACGATGCACTAGAATTTTAGCATTTCTGAATGTTAAACATGTTCTGCAATTTTGTGTCCTCGTATAAAACTTCATGATAAATTTATGAATTTCTGCAATTGTGTGTGAATATAGCTAAGGAATAGTTTTGAAAAAAAGATTAAAAAATGTCCTTTTTATCTTGATCTATTGTGCGCTAAATTGTGATGCTTTGTTTGAATTTGTTTCAGAATCGAAGCAAACGCTTGGAAAAGGTCCATGTGGTTATTGGACATAAATCGTGTGACTTGGATTCTCTCATTTCTGCCTTCACATATGCTTACTTTCTAGACAAGGTGAGGGGAAAGAAGATTATATTTTTTGTATTTGAATTATGATGGAACTCATAAGAACAAACATTTTCTGGAAAAGTGAGGAAACCATTCACTTAAATTTTCATGTTCTGGTTTATTGTTGCAGAGAATAATGTGTTATAATCCATTAAACAACAAATATTTATTGGTCACCTACTATATGTTAGGCATTGTCTAGTTATTTCTTTCTTCATGAAACATTATTTCATTAAGATCAATGCTTTCAAATAATTTTTTTTAAAAAATATATGATAGTTGTTTACTTTTATGGGAATTCAGAGAACTAACAAAAGTAGGTCAGAATTTCTTGTTTTCCTTTATCATCCTTGTTGGTTAGTTTTACTGTTGGGAATAGAAAAATGTGTGCATGAACGTTACAGAAATACAGAGCATATTGGCTGGAGTTTTCAGTAACAGAGGTATTACATGTCACATCTATATTCTGTTCTTGCCTTTTAACCCTGACAAGGGTCATTCTCAGTTTGTGATAATCTCCCTTGAGTGAGAATCTTTGCACTCTGTGAAATCTATAACATCCCTACAGAGGTGGAAAAGACCTTTTAATAAATTGTTTTAAAATTTCAATTTCATAAAATCCATCAGCCCATGATAATGCGTCACCTCCAAGTCTAAAAAAGCACAGTATGAGTGTCTTAGTGCTATTTCCAATTTCACAGAATTTTTAATTTTCCGGAGTCTGATTTGTTTTATTCCAATTTTGTTTGGATCCTTGCCTCTGAGAGTATACATAGCTGATCTAGAGTAATTTAAATTCACATGAAACCCAGTCTTCCAGAATGAGCTGTGGGTGGCAAGAATGGCTTAGGACAACAGCTGACAAAAATGCCAGGTAAAATATTCTGATCTCTACATACGGACTTTATATAAAATTTGTGAACTTTACAAGGGAGATTAATTGGCATAAGGAGATAAATGTGCCTATGTCAAGACAATGCATATTAAACGCTTAATCCTATTAACTGGACTCTTTGACTCCTAGAAAAAAAAATGTTGCTTGTTCCGAGAACATAGAGTTAACTGAACCAGACTGGTTTTTAGACCAACAGTGGCATGGACTCTTAAGGAAATTATAAATACCACCACCACCACCTACTGCAGTGTCTTGAATGAAAATAACATGAGACCCAAGGAATGGGAAAGTAGTTGTGATGGATAAAATGGCTCTTCACTCAGCATGGGAACAAATACGGAATTACTGAAGGGTCACATACTAGAATTTGTCCTATTTCTGGGCATTCCTTTTAGTTTACCAGGCCCTGCCCCTGAGCAAAGGTCTGCATCTCCATTTGAATTTTTTTTCCCCGAGAACGTGGTGACTTTCTCTGAGAGTATTAACAATGTAGAGCTTTGCAACTTGCCATGTATGACTCCATTTAAATACTTTTCACTCTGGTAGGTAAGCCCCATTCTACAGATGGGTTAAACTGGGTTTCCAAAAGGAAAACGGCTTTCTCCAAGTCACACAGCTGAGGCTGGGGCTAGAACCTAGTTCTGATCCTAACCTCAAAATAGGTCCTGCCCCACAATATTCTCAGGCCACATGCACTTGACTCAAGTTTCAGATTCAGGAGTTTGATCTCAATTAATTAAGAAAAATAACTTGCCATACATAAACTTCTAATGATTATTGCACAATTGTATTCAGGATTAGCCTGACGAATGGCAGGCATCCCATGTAGATGGGACATATATGCCCTTCTGTGTCACCACAGTCCTCATCTGCCCTACTGCGATCATTCTAATTGTCTGCCAATTTCATAAGGACATATGAATTTGTTTCCCCTGAAAAGGAGAATATGTGTGTGTGTGTGTGTGTGTGTTTAAATTGTGGAGGGGTTGAAATAAGATATAAAAGAGTAACAAGAGGTTAAAAAATATTAGGGGCCATTTACCTGTAGCTAATGCTCTGCTAATTGGGTTCAGGAAGAGATGATTCTGCATGTCATGTGGGTGAGTGAAGCCAAAAGACTTTTGTTCCATTTACCATTGCCCTCAGGCTTGAAGCAAATGGAGTTGTGCTCTTTCCTCCTGCTGCTAACGGTGAATCAGTCAACTCTCTTCTTCGCAGGTCAGTCCACCTGGGGTTCTCTGTTTGCCAGTGCTGAACATACCAAGAACTGAATTCAGTTACTTCACCGAGACAAGGTTTATTTTAGAAGAGCTAAATATCTCTGAATCATTCCACATATTCCGAGATGAAATTAATCTGCATCAGCTCAATGATGAAGGGAAGTTATCTATAACACTTGTTGGCAGCAACGTGCTGGCCAGGTAAGGCTCTGGAGGGAGGTTTGATCCTTGAACCAAGGCTCTTGTGGGGACAGTATCACCTCATTCAGGATTTTTATGACTTTGGGAATTGCATTAAAGGCAGACGACATCAGAGGAAAAAGAATATTTTTTCTTCTCTTATGGCAAAATGTGGGCTATCCCAGTCCTCCCTTTTGACTTTTGCATTTCAAATATGACATCTTTGAGTGGAAAGTTTTTGTAGCAGTGACCAAGATTGTAATTTTGAACCATTTCTTTTTTTTTTTTTTTTAAATATTTTATTTATTTATTTGACAGAGAGAGAGAGAGAGAGGCAGCTAGAGAGGGAACACAAGCAGGGGGAGTGGGAGAGGGAGAAGCAGGCTCCCCGCAGAGCAGGGAGCCCGATGTGGGGCTCGATCCCAGGACCCTGGGATCATGACCTGAGCCGAAGGCAGACGCTTAACGGCTGAGCCACCCAGGCGCCCCAATTTTGAACCATTTCAAACAGTGTATTATAGCAACACAACAGTCCTATGTATTGATGCTGTAAATATGTAATGAAAACTGAAATTAAACACTAAATAAAACGGAAAGGTTTTTAAGAAAAATATCTCAGTGGTGAAATGAAAAATCATATGGATCACCTATGGAAGTCATCTGATCATTGGCTCATTCATTCATAGCATTTGATACTATAAGAGCAGGATGGATTTTTAAAGTTCATGGAGCTCGAATTCGTTATTTTATGGACAAGAAATCTGAACCCCACTGTTGCAAATGACTTATCCAAGGTACCTCATGCAGTTACTAGAGTAGTTTGGATTAAACTTGGGTCTTCTGCCTCCTTCAGTAAGTACTCAGGAGTTGCTAACTGGTGCAAGAATCTAAATGTACATAAAGAGAAATGAGACAAATTGTCTGCCTTCAGGGACTTATCCAACCCAACACAAATGCTCTTTCGATAAGCTCCGTGGTGCTACCGAATGAAGAGTCACCAGTGAAACACCTCTAGTTTGAGACAATAGGTTTTTTGCACACTTTGCCAATTTGCTAATGGTTTAGGACATTAACCAGTGGGTACTGATATAAGTACACATGAACGAAAAACTTGTACAGTTATCTAATTTTTTATTTAACCCTTTTTAGGAAGCATATTTAAGTATAAATACATGGTAATTCCAATCATGCAGTTCATTCATTATAAAGAGTTTTGAAAACAGTCTGCTTGTGTGGGGCTGTTTTTATCCCCATGCCGTTTGAAACAAATTCTTTTGAATATTTATTAATCAGTTGTTGTTCAACTGACTGAGAGTTACTGGGAGTTTATTTGACTGACTTCAATTATCAGTGCTCAGGATGATCACCTGCTTGACTAAATTTATGTGTTAACTTTTTCAAACCAACTAATGCAAGTAATGCAAGAAGCCAGAGGAGTGAGCTACGAAACGTGTGTGTCAGTCAGGATCTTTGGAAGAGTTTTGTTCCCAAATAAACTGAAGAACTTAAGCTGGTGTTGGGACTGATGCTGTGAACTCCAGGTTTAGGACTGTTTGTGAAACAGAATGCTTTCCAAAAAGAAATTGAGATCTTTATTTCCTTCTTTGCCACTCATTTGTTTCTGGCAGACGGAAAGACCAACGTCAGTCTTATTCACATCTTTCTTTCTGCCTTTGATAAAGCCAACTTATCTCACGTGTAAAGGATGACAGTGGAAGTAAATCAGCCCGTAGTAGCTTTTCTCCAGCCCTGAGAGTGCAGGTGCAAGTTCTGGAACCAGATTATCAGAGTTTAAACACAAGCTAGTCTGCTTGCAAGCTTTGTGACCTTGGACAAATTTCTTAACCTCTTTGTGCCTCCGTTTCCCCATTTTTAAAATGGGAGTTTTACTAGAACCCATTCCGTAGGGTCATTTTATAGTCTAAGACGTGGTGATATTCTGTCTGGCCTGATAATAGTGTCTGGCCTGTAGCAGAACCTTAGTAAATATTAGCTATTATTAATTATTGTTATTATTATTATTATTATTTTCCATAGCAAAACAAGAGCTAGAAGTGCTAAGGTGTGAGGGGCCACCTACTAAGACCCTTGGGGAGTGAATTCACTGAAATGGAGTATGAAGGCACATAGAATAAGGGTCCTCTCTTCTGCATCGTGTGAGCTTACTCAGATTTTTAGCTGTTGAGAGGAAGTCATTTGTGCGGGAGTGGAGATTAAATACTTCCAGAAAGTAAGAAAATAAGCCATATCTCTTTGTCTTCCTCTCTTCCATTTTCTTTACAGTGAGGACAAAACCTTAGAATCAGCGGTTGTCAAAGTCATTAATCCGGTGGAGCAGAGCGATGGCGGCCTTGAGTTTCGAGAGTCTTCCTCTTCCCTTGTGGTGAAAGAGATTCTCCAGGAGGCTCCTGAGCTCATCACCGAGCAGCTGGCTCATCTCCTCAGAGGTGAGAGATGGCTCTTTCTATTAAATACTGGAAGGCTTAATGGAGTGTTTCTCGACTTGCTCATGCAGAATGAGTGTGATCCATTCTTGGGTTAACAACCCCTTTAAAGACCACGGGAAGCTTCATCAGAGAAGCAGGGAGTAAAGAGTTTGTTAAAGAGTAGCATTATACTACATATTAAAAATGTGCATTTAAAAATAGGCATGAAGGATCTTTGCTGTTTCACTAGACAGGAGTTTTAAATGGAACTACTGCACCTCTGTTGGGGAGCCCACCACCTCTGTGGGCTCCTCTGGCCAGCCAGCAGCTTCCGGAGGTGATTCTTGCCCCACAGCAGTGCGACTCAGGGCCAGAATCCACGTCCTCATATTGAAATAGCACCTAATACTTATATATGCTTGGTTTGTGGACTACTGCTTGGATGGCAAAATAAACACCTTTCATGTTGGTAATTTGATGTTGGGTCTTTTACCTTGTCACTTGTTAGCCCCTATCTTGTAACATTTCCCATCCTAACTCAGCCCTGTGTTCCCAGCACATCGTCATCGATTACCCTTTGAATATTTTTCATCTCCGTCCGTGGAGCCCACACCACTTCCAAAAGGGCTTTCTAACCTGGCTTCCTAACCTTGTTAGTTGACTTTGGTGGCACAAAATTATCACAAAAATTCAGTATTGTCTCACATAGGACAGCTTTGGGTGTTGTATAAAGCTTTTTTTTTTTCTTTCTTTCTTTCAGTAATCCATCTTGAACATGATAGACATAGATTTTTCTCAGAAGTATTTAGCCCAAGAAAATGAAAAACAGTGATTAACAGACAATTTTTTTAAAAAGGAAGGAGATGACCAAGAGAATGTTGACACCAGTCTTTTGAGGATGCTTTCCTTCACTTCCTGTCTCTTTCACAATGTGGAGAGGAAAATGTCCAAAAGTTATGTAGTTCCTGCAAATATTTTAGAGCTAATGGCCCCAGTAAACCTGTTTTAAATTTTTTCTGGCAATGGACATCTATAAAAACGCTCTGTGGGAAACTGTGCCCTCAACCAAACCAAGTAAATACGATCATTTATCTCTGTGACAGAGCAGAAGGAAAATAAAGGTAATTGGGGATCCCAGCCAAGAGGGAAGTTGTTTGACAACGCAAATGTGCAGCTCAGGCAAACGCTAGAGAGTATTTTGTTTAAGTTTCTTGCAAACTAAGAAGCTTGGTTTATTGTTCAAAAAATACATGTTTTATTTAACAGGGAAAAAAGGTAGTCCACCAATCGCTCATCATCCTGTTTTTCTGTAAATAGTTAAATCAGATCAAACTGTGATACATCAGTACAAAGGTATGATTTTGCTGTCAGTGATGATAATGATGATGATATTCAGATTTGGGAGTTAGAAGGGAGGCAGACCCTTTTATGAGTGATGTTGGTTTTCGTTAGCAGAGCTACCAAGAATCCGAGGTACGGTAAAGGGCCTTGGTTTTTCTTATCATTGGAGGTTTTTCTTAAGGTTGGGCTTGAAGGGCATCCAATAGGAACCTGGCAGAGTAGGGACGTCGCTTCATTGCTACCTGGACATTGGGATGTAAGAAGATGAAGTGCCTCTATGTGCAAAGACTGCAAATATAGATACTGTCATGAGAGAGAGAGTCCAGAGTCACTAAGCCTGGAAGGTGGCCTACTATAGTGGAAAGAAGGCTCTGGAGACCCTTAGCCAAAGTATGCATGTGTGCATGCCTATGTGTGCATACATTTGTGGAGAGGCCATGGAACATCACTGAGCAGTTGTGCCAAGAAGGAACTAAAGGATGGGGATCCAAGAAGTTTGACTTTATTTTTAAGGTTTTATTTATTTACTTGTCAGAGAGAGAGCACAAGCTGTGGGGGGGGTGGGTGGCAGGCAGAGGGAGAAGGAGGCTCCCCGTTGACCAAAGAGCCTGAGGCAGGACTCGATCCCAGGACCCTGGGATCATGACCTGAGCCGAAGGCAGACGCCTAACTGACCGAGCCACCCAGGCGTCCTAAGAAGTTTGACTTTAAAGAGGAAACTCATTGTTCAGAGTTAAGAAGGGCAGCAGGCCAGTTTTTAAAAGTTCCTAAATTGGGGTGCCCGCATGGCTCAGTTGCTGACATCTCACATGCATGTCTAACTAACCCACCACCTTACCGTGGCTGGAATGGACCCCTGTAGTCCCCTCTACCTCCAAACCTGCTTTGTCTCAGCTTCCCCAGGTCTGTAGAAGACACTGCCAGTCACTACCCTTTACTCCAGCCACAGTCTAAGATCGTTGATTCTTTCAATTTTCTTTCCTCCCACATTGATCCGTCAGCCCGCCCTGCTGACTCTCCATCTACAACGTAACTTGAATCCATCCTCTTTCCTGTGATCACCAGCAGCGATGCTGTTGAAGCTGCCATTCTGTCTCTCTTCCACTAAAGCAATGGCCGCCTTGAGTGTTGCCCTCTTCCCTCCATAAAATCTATCGTTTATGAAGTAGTCAGAATGGCCTTTTAAAAGTGTAAACCAGTTGTGTTAATCTCCTGCTTAAAATCCATCACACTCAAAATCCAAGCACCCTCCCCAAGCCCCCAATCCACAATATGACTTCTCCCCTGCCTGCCCTGACATCATGTCATGGATTCCGCCCTATCCTTTCCCTTCGAGTGTTCCAGGGTCAGGGGCCCTTCAGTCTTTCAGATAGGCCAAACTCTTTCCGCTCTTGAGGATCTACATAAGCTGTCCCTTCCTTCTGGAATTTGTATTTCTATCTACTTATTTTTCTGCCTGTCACGACTTTCTTCCTCCCTTTTGCTCCTTCACTCCAGAATGCAAGCTTCAGGAGAAAGCAGACCTTCTCTGTTTTGTTCACTGCTCCATTGATGTGTCTCTGGTGCCTGGAACAGTGCCTGCCACATAGGAGACCCTCAATAAATACAGTCATAAAATGGATTATGCATGATTGTGTATATACTTTCTATTTTTATGACTGTATTGATTTAGTTAGTTCTGTGAAATGAGATTATCCATTTCATTCCTGCCCATCCCTCCAACATTCTTAATGTCCAGAATTCGGACATTGTGCTTTGCAATAATAAACCCTCTTCTTATTTTTTTTTTTAGCTTTTTTTTTTATTTTTAAAGATTTTATTTATTTGACAGAGAGAGAGACAGTGAGAGAGGGAACACAAGCAGGGGGAGTGGGAGAGGGAGAAGCAGGCTTCCCCCTGAGGAAGGAGCCCGATGCGGGGCTTGATCCCAGGACCCTGGGATCATGACCTGAGCTGAAGGCAGACGCTTAACGACTGAGCCACCCAGGCGCCCCTATTTTTTTAGCTTTTAGAAATCGTAGTAGAATTTGTTCTGTTATTTTGCAAGTCTTTGTTTTTATTTTCATCTTTTTGTTGTGTATATATATACACACATATATAATTGTATATATAATTTTTAAAAAGATTTTATTTATTTATTTGAGAGAGAGAGAGAAAGAGCTCAAGTGAGAGAGAGCACGAGGAGGGGGAGGCGGAGGGGGAGAGGGAGAAGCAGACTCCCTGCTGAGCAGGGAGCCCAACGTGGGGCTCGATCCTGGGACTCCAGGATCATGACCTGGGCCGAAGGCAGATATTTAACCGACTGAACCACCCAGGTGCCCCTATATATATAATTTTAAGCCTTTCATGGAGTATAATACACATACAGAAAAGAAGACAAAACATTAATGCAAAGCTCAGTGAATTATCACAAAAGGAACATCCTTTTAACAATTACCCAGGTAAAGAAATAGAACGAGAAGACCTACTCAGTTTCTCCGTAACTAAAGGTAACCAGTTTGATTTTTATGGCACACACTTTCTTGCTTTCCTTTATAGTTTTACTACCCTGTAAGTACCCCTTAATACCATGGATTGGTTTTGCCTGTTTTGCATATTATATAAATGGAATCATATAGTTATACTCTCATTGTTACTAGAAATCTGCATTTATATTAAATATAGTATTGGGGCACCTGAGTGGCTCAGTTGGTTGAGCATCCGACTCTTGATTTCAGCTGGGGTCATGATCTTGGGATTGTGAGATCGAACCCCGTGATGGGCTCTGTGCTCCGTGTGGAGTCTGCTTGAGATTCTTTCTATCTCTCTCTCTCTCTCTCTGCCCCTCCCCTCCGTGCACACATGCTCTCTCCCTAAATAAATAAATACAATCTTTAAATAAATAAATGAGTATCTATTTGCATAAGTCAATCATCTATCATTTATCTGTTTATTATTTGTGTCCTTCCTTCTCGCATAGAGTATTTGACGTGGTTTACAAAAATGCATGCAAATATAATAAAACAGGGGAAGAAAAGTCAGAGTCAGGAAAAACAAAAATGTGTCAAGAAAGGAATAAAATCAAGAAAGAATAAAAATATCGAAGGAGTAAAAAGAGTATTCAGTCCAAAATGTGGCATATGAGGCTCCTGGAGCCACTGGAAAAAAATAGAAAGCAAATTAACTGTCGTATTTATATCATTACTAAAACAAATACATAGACCACCAGTTCCTCATTTAAAAAAAATCTAAGTAGTTTTCCCTTGCATCAGTCTTCTGGATAATACCCCTAATAATGTCATAGTCCTTCTCCAACCCATGTAATAAGTTTGTACAGGAACTGAGCGTAATGTGTCAGATACTTCCCAGTCCCCAGTCCATCAGTGCAGGGGTGTTGTTTTAATCAACTTCACTGTTGGTCTAGTAACCTGATTTTTCTGTTCTAAATTTCTTTTCTCTACACGTTGCTATTTTTCACTGAGTACAGGAAATAAATCTTTAAATTCAATCATATTAGAATCTTTTGTAGTCTTATACTGAAAACTGTAGATACCTATCACAGTGTTTGTCTTGTGGGAGAAGATCAAATTCAAATATTGAGGTAGAACCTGGGTATTATGGATGTTGTTAAAAGATCATTTATATACCAATTAGAAGTAGGCATGGTGTTGCCAGGGTAGAAATAACCTGCTGTTTTTCTCTAATAATTTCCCTTGTCCCTGTGCCCTCTGGGTAAATGTCAACAGGTGACTCACTCATGGCCAATGTGTGTTCAGACTGTGCAGCAGATTTAATGAAGTCGACATAATTTGCATTTCCTTCAATTAATACGTCTTACAAAAGCTAGGTCTTGCTGTGGTCTTTTAATAAGACATACTTCAAACTCGGAAATTTCAAGATCCAGATCATTAGCATCACGTTCATCTGGAAAGACACAGACTTACTTCCATAGATTACTTTCTAATTATTTGTCTACGAAGTTATTTGTCTAAGAAGAGAATGTGTTCATTCAGACGGGATGGTAAACGACCCTGATTTTTGGAAATGTCTTTTTATTTCTCTCCTCTCCCGCACGTCTGTTTTCGCTGTCCTGGTTCTTTTTTCTTTACTTTCTTTCTCCTCTTCTGCTTCTCCTTTTCATCTCTTCCTGCTCTTCTTTTTTTTTTTTCCCGTCCTACTCTCTGCTTCTGCGATCCTTTTGTTACCATTTTCAGACAAGCTGCAACCTGCACCTATTTAAAAGTCACCCTCGACAGAGTGGCCTAAAGTTGGTGTTTAGTTTTGCCCTGAGTTTTTGCCAAAAGCAAACGATTATGAACCCGCCAGAATCCTCAACCTGTGTTCTTTAATTTCCCCAGAGGTGTGCACTGGAGGATGATTGCCAAATTTAAGGTCCATTAAATTGCTGAATCATCACATTTGGGATTTGTGTGCAGGTGCGCATGTGTATTTGTGTGCACGCGCGTGTGTGTGCGTATGTTTCTGGAAACTAACTGGCAATGAGGAGATTGCAGCTGCTGATTACCAGTCGGGTTTCCATTAAGACCACACTTCCCCCCGAAAGGCCTGTCACATTTATTTGTATAAGGCCTTCACAGAGCCACAATATGAATAGGGAAACAAATAATGGCAATTGTTCATGCTTAGGACGTAGAAAACCTCTGCCCTAGGTTCTTAAGAAACACATGCTCTCCTTTCTATGGGCAGCTGCGTTTGAACTTTAATAAAGAATCATTGCTTGCTATTTTAGTAGCCTGGATTAACAGCTTCAAAAAAGATCCTTTTAAGGAGGTCAAATGGGAAAGGAGTGGTGCCAGATTTTTTTCTTTTTTTTTTTTTTCTCTCCTGCCCAAAGAGGGAATCATCCTCTCCCAGTGAATCATCTGTCTCCCGAAAAGGTTACAAAGTCCAAAGGGAATTTCATCCATCCTGTTTTGCTGGGGAAGAGGGAAGCTCTGTGTTGGGGGTAAAGGAAAGAGATTACTTATTATTTATTTATTTAATTTTTTGCTAGATATAAAATCAGAACAATTTCTCAACCTCAGAGTTCTTATGCCATGCCAAGATAAGCCTTATTATTAAATTCAGACGTTTTAAATTTATAAGATTATTAAGCACTTGAGTAATATGCTTTTTTTTATCCCTTTTCAGGCAAAAATGTGAGCTGTTGTATTTTCCATCTTTTTTTCTCCTTCCTTCTCCTTCCCCCCACCACCCCGCCCATTATTCTTTTATTTATTTATTTTTTGTTTCAGTATGAAAAAAAAAATCATTCCCAAGTGAAACAAGGAAAGAGGTTTAAATCCCTTCTTTTCTGCTAAGAATTTATCATGCAGAATATGCCTTTACTGTGTTGAATGTTTTCCCCAAACAACTTCTGACTTCATTAGATCATGTTTAATATTAATGTACTACAATTGCTTTTGGCAAGAGGTCCTTCACTTTGCCATTCTATTGAACAAAGAACATTGTGGTTGATTTTTTTCTAATGGAATGAAATGTTTGTTACAGTTTTATTATAATTGCTTTCTTTGTTGCTTCTTGTTAATCCCTCCTGGCTCGTGGATAGCCTGGACGCTGTTGGGTACATGTGTATGGATTTAAATATTTTTGTAGTTCTGCAGAATTTGCTGGAAGTTAAATCAACTCTGACTCCAAATACAGGTTTGCTTTTGCCAAGAGGTGACTTTGGCTGCTTTATATCCTGATATTGATATTTAAGTATATAGCTAAATGAGTCTTTAATGTGAAGTGGAAAATTTGGGCCATAGCCATTCTTTTGCAGTAAAAACAGCTGGGAGTGTGGTGAGCATGTTTCTGAGTTATTTTTTCCCACTTACATCAGTACATCATCATCTTTCGAATTGTCAAGTCACAATCATAAATCAGTGTTGGAAGTCTCTTTCATTGAATTATTCTGTAAGACTGTTTAGTGCAGTGTCTGTTAGATTAATTTCTGAATACTCCTTTTCTATTTTATGTATTTTAAAATTAAGATCCCCAAATCAAAGAAACTGGATTCTTGGTTTGACTATAAGCCAGGCACATTTTTGTGAAATTTATTCCTAAGGATCTTACATTTTGATGCTATTACAGGTTTTTTTTTTTTAATTTTTAAATTCAATTTTCTAATTGTGATTGTTTATAGAAATACAGATTTTGTATTATTATTAAACTTATCAAGAACCCTTGCTAAATTTACTCACTATGTTAAGCTCATTTATAGGTTCTTAAAAAAAAAAAAAAGATTTTATTTGAGAAAGAGTGAATGAGAGAGAGAGAGGGCACAGAGGGAGAGGGAGAAGCAGACCCCCCACAGAGCAGGGAGCCCGATGCAGGGCTCGATCCCAGGACTCTGAGATCATGACCCGAGCTGAAGGCAGATGCTTAACCGACTGAGCCACCCAGGCGCCCCTCATTTATAGGTTCTTTTGAGTTTTTATATACACAAACATATCATCTATGAGAAAAGACAGGTTTTTTATTTATTTTTTTTTGAAGATTTTATTTATTTATTTGTCAGAGAGCGCACAGGCACGGGGAGGGGCAGGCAGAGGGAGAGGGAGCATCCTGAACCTAGCATAATCTTGGTACCGGTACCCAATAGGGACATCGCAAGAAAAAAAGAATTAAAGGCAAGTCTCTTTCATAAACATAGCAAAAAAAGCCTTTTAAGACTAGTCCCAAATCAAATTAGCATTATATTATACATTATTATATAGTCACCAAGTAGGGGTTTCTTAGGAATTCAAAGACAAACTAACATTTAAAAATCAATCAATATAATTCACCATATTAATAGAAGAAAAAAATCATATGATCACCTCAGGAGATGTCAAGTAGTAAAACTACTTCATAAAATCCAAGATTGAAATCTCAGGCAAGTGGAAATAGAACACAACTTCCTTAATTTGCTGAAGGGCATTTATGAAAACCAAATAAAGAAAGCAAACCTTGTATTGAACTGTGAAGTATTGAAAGCCTTCCGCCTCAAATTAGGAATGACACAGAGTTGCCTGCCTGCTATTACTATTTCTATTCAACACTGCACTGTGAACCCTGGGCAGAGCAACAAGGCAAGAAGGTGTAAGGAAAGGAAAAGAAGATATAAAAACTGTCTTTTGGGGCGCCTAGGTGGCTCAGTCGGTTAAGCATCTGCCTTTGGCTCGGGTTGTGATCCCAGGGTCCTGCTCAGCGGGAAGTCTGCTAATCCCTCTCCTCTCTGCTGGTGCTCTCTCACTATCTCTGTCTCGCTCTCTCAAATAAATAAATAGAGTCTTAAAAAAACAAAAAAAAAATTAAAAAAAGATTATGCTAGTTTCAGAAAATAAGTTGGGAACTGTTCTCTCTATTCTTTGAAAGAATTTGTGTAAAAATTCGTGTATCTCTTAAAAGTTTGAAACTATGCATATTAAGTTTAATGGATTCATTTTTTAAATTTATTTTTTTATTAAATAAATTCAACTCCCAATGTGAGTCTCAAACTCACGACCCTGAGATCAAGAGTTACATGCTCTCCTGACTGAGCCATCCAGATTTTAAATTTCTTTCCTGCCAATTTTGGCAAGTTCAGTTTTTTTCAGAAGTATTATTCAGAAGTATTTTCAAAATAATTTTATAATCTATTACAGTTTATTCTTATCTCTTAGTATCAATAGAATCTGTAGTATGTCACCGTTTCATTCCCCATTTTGGTAAGTTACGCCTTCTCTCACTCTTCTCTTTTTTTCTTAAGCAGTTTTCAGAAGAACTATTTACATTTTTATATAAATTATAAAATTTATATTATATATTATGTATTATATATAAATTTGTGTTATATATTTATATTGTTATTATATCCTTCCTTCTACATTTTTTAGTTGAATTTGCTGTTTTTTTTAACATCTGATGCTTTTAAAGATCTATTTCCTCAGAGCATAGCTCCAATAGTGCTCCACAAGTTTAAATGTCATATTTTCATTATCATTTAATTAAAATATATTCTCATTATGTTGCAATTTCTGCTTTTACCACGAGTAAGAAGTGTATTGTTTAATTTCCAAATATTAGGGAATTTTCTAGTTTTGTTCTATTACTGATTTTCAGACTATGATCATGGTGGCCGTAGAATATGACTCTGTGATTGCAAGCTTTTGAAATTTGTTAAGACTTGATTCTCCCCAAAAGCTGCCACATCTAACATCCATGGCTGCCTCTGTGTGCGAATGAACAGAAGTGGAGGTGGGGACACAAGGAGAGCCTGATGCCCCTGCCCCACCCCATGCCTGTATCTAATATATAAATATAGAGTTGTGTTTAAAAAAAAAAAAAGACTTGATTTATGTCTCAACAGATGGTCAGTTGGGTTAATGCTTATTTGTGCTAGATAAGAAAATATAGGTCCACCATTGTTGATGACAGTGTTCAACATATGCCAGTTAGGTTGTTTGTGACTCATGTTGCTCAAATATTCTAGATCTTTTTTTTTTTTTTTAAGATTTATTTATTTTAGAGAGAGAGTTGGAGGGGCAGGGCAGAGGGAGAGAGAAACTCAAGCCGACTCTGCGCTGAGCTTGGAGCGGTGGCAGGATCGTTCTGACCTGAGCCGAAACCTAGTGGGGTGCTTAACTGACTGCACCATACAGACACCCCCCCAAATATTCTACATCTTTACAGATTTTCCTCCTACTGGTTCTTAGAGCTGCTGAGAAGGATGTCCTAAAATTTCGCACTGTGACTGTGCATTTATCTCTTTCTTTATCCAGTTTTGTCAGTTTTTGCTTTGCAGATGAAGCTGTGTTATTTAGCACATGTAAATTTGGGATTGACGTATCTTCCTGAGAGTTAACCCTTTAATAGTTTAAAGAAAATGCTTAATGTCAAGTAATTCTCTGCCTTATAGTCTACTTCGTCTGACATTAGTATGTTATACGAACGTTACACCTTTTTCTACCTTTTACTTTCAGCCTTTCACAATCCTTGTATCTAAGGCTTTTTCTTACAAACAGTATATTGCTATTATGGCTTTTACAATTCACTTTGATAATTTTTCTCTTTTAATTTAAGTACTTTGTCTTTTTTACATTGGCAAAGAGACATAACATTAAATTTACCATCTTAACTATTTTTAAGTGTACAGTTTTGTAATGTTAAGTATCTTCGTATTGTTGTGCATTCAATCTCTAGAAGTTCTTCATCGTGTAGCACTGAACGATGTACCCACTAAACACTAATTGTCTCCACATTTGATGCAATTGCTCTTACATTTGGGTTTCAATTTGTCATTTTGCTGTTTGTTTTCAATATGTCTCACATTGCCTCCATTTCCTCATTTCTTTACTACTATTATACTAAAATATTTTTACTACTACAATTCCCCTCATTAGCTTGTGAGATATGAATTATTTTTAAAAATTATTTTATTAGTTACAACACAAGATTATAACATACAATCAAATTGATATTTTAATCACTTCTCTGACAATCCGAGAAACTTGGAACAATTTGCCTGGTCCCTTCTGCAATTTGTTACTATTGGAATGTATTTTATTTAATTAATTTATTTTTTTAAAGATTTTATTTATTTATTTGACAGAGACAGAGATAGCGAGAGCAGGAACACAAGCAGGGGGAGTGGGAAAGGGAGAAGCAGGCTTCCCGCGGAGCAAGGAGCCCGATGCGGGGCTCGATCCCAGGACCCTGGGATCATGACCTAAGCTGAAGGCAGACGCTTAACAACTGAGCCACCGAGGCGCCCTGGAATGTATTTTAATCACACATATATTTAAAACTCCATAAGATATTGCCATTGTTGGGGTGCTTGTGTGGCTCAGCTGGTTAAGACTCTGACTCTTGGTTTCAGCTCAGGTCATGATCTCAGGTTCGTGAAATCAAGCCCCTCGTCGGCTCTGTTCTCAGTGTAGTCTGCTCGAGATTCTCTCTCTCTCTCTGCCTCTGCCCCTCCCCCCTAAAATACATAAAAAAATTTTTTTAAAAAAGATATTGTGATTGTTTTATACAATGAATGTTGATTTATTCTTACCCACATATTCACATTCTCCAGTGTTTTTCTTTCCTTCCTGCATTTCTTTGCTTCCATCTATAGTAGTTTTCTTCTGTTTTACTATTGCTTTTAGTGTGAGTTTTCTCTTGACAAACAGTTTCAGTTTATTTCTGTGGAAATGTCTTCATTTTGCCTTCATTTTTTATGTGTTCACTCAGTATAGAATTTTAGATTGGCGTTTATCTTATATCCGCACTTTGAAGATTTTTATTCTCTGTAATTTTTAGCAGTTTTAGTGTCATGTGTCTAGAGGTCTTTTTCTTTGCATTTATCTTGCTTTGGGTTCATAGTTTAACATGAATGGTAGAGTGATAGCTTTCATTAATTTTGAAAGGTGATTGACCATTGCCTTTTCAAATATAATTTCAATCCCATTTTCTTTCTTCTCCAAGGGAAACTCCCACTGTATGTATGTCAGACCTTTTCTCAATGTTCTCGGGGTCCCTTATTTTCCTCTCTATATTTTTCCTCCTTTTTTTTCTCTCCATACTTCAGTATGGATAGCTTAGTATGGATATTTTCTTCTGATATATTTTCCAATTTACTAATCTTCTCCTCATCTAATCTGTTGTTAAGCACATTTTTGTATCTTAAATTCAATTATGAAATTTACAGTTTAAAAATTTCTTTTGAATATTCTATTTATAGATTCTAACTCTATCTTAATTCTCCAGCTACTTTTTTTTTAATCCCCTCTACTTCCATTTCCATTCTTTTTCTCATGAGTTTTTTTACCCCCTCTGGAGTTTTCAGTCATTAGATCATATTTTTTTAATGTCTGGTAATTTTTTATTGATTGCTGAATAATATACTGTCTATGGTTGATGAGATTCTTTTGCTCTAGAGAGTATTTACTTTTGCACCTCAGAGGCAGTTAGAAGGGTATCAGACAAACGTAATCTATTTTGTGTTTGATCTGATTCGAATCAGGATTTCAGTCATCATGAACACTAATCTATTTTTGCTTCATCCTTCTGCTATGGCGGAGGTCAGCAAACTTTATCTGTATGTGGTCAGATAATAAATATTTTACTATTGCAGGCCTATTTACTTTGCTTTACAATTTTACTATTTACTTTGCAGGCCTACAGGTCTCTGTTGCAACTACTCACCCTATCATTATAACACAAAAATATCCATAAACAATATTAGTAAGTGTGGTTGTATTTCAATAAAACTTTATTTATAACATCTGGCAGTGGGCCAGATTTACCTGCAGACCATAGTTCTCCAACCTCTATCCCAGGGTATAACTCTCCAGGGGCCTCCTCTGAAAGCCTGGGTTTTTTAACCAAGACTCCTTTTCTGTAGAGATCCCTAAACTTTAATTTTTGTCTCACTATTCCTGTGAAATGATTATTAGATCTGTGAACCTTCTTATCTCATTGGCTACAACTTAGGAATTAGCAAATACCTAGAGAGGAGAAACCACACCAAATGTGGACTTCACTTTTTGCACTTACCTTCTCTCCAGGATCTTTTTTTTTTTTTTTTAAGACCTTTATTAACAGATGCTTGCCATTTGTTGATTTTTTTGAAAAAATCAAGTTGTAAACTTTTTATTACAAATTAAAAATGAGGTTCTTAAAAATCTCAACTTGACCAGATATGAAACAATTTGAAAACCTTTAAAGGTGTATTGAGAAAAAACAGGGTATTTTTTTTTAAAAGAAATACATTTGTCATTACCAAAAAGAGAAGTCTTTAGGTAAAAATAATAAAAACCCCATGCTGCATAGATAATGCAGATAGTTCTATTTATCTGGTCAATGGGCAAAAGCAAGCACTTAAGGCCTTCAGCTCCAATCTTTTGTTCATTTCTTATTGCTGGAATTTCATCTTCATTTCTTTGTGTTGGATGACTAAACCGGATGATGGTAGAGATGGTAACTTGGCATTTACTCAGCCCCACCCTGCTCAGCCTCGGGAGGGGACGAATTCTCAGCTGGTGCATCGGCTGCTTTTGTCTCTTTGCCATCTTGTGGTTTAGGATTCACGATTCCGCAGGGGTCCTCCTCACTAAAGACAGCCTAGACAGGATCTTAACTTTTAAGATAGTCACCTGGGTAACTATCTGACACCATCACAGATTATTTTTTTTAAATCCAGCTTTTCTCCTTGTTCTTGGTACAGGTAGTTTATCAGAGCCAGAAGCAGATGAGGGTCTTTTTTGAAATTCAGATTCACCATTGCCTTAACAAAGAGTGGAAAAACCAACTTTATGTTTTGGATTCTATGTCAGTAATTGTCAGACTGAAGGGTATACTCAGAATCCAGCTGGCTACTCTCTGCCCTTTAAATGATAATTTGTCTCAAATCCATTCACTTCTCCTCATGCTGACTGCTCCTTGCTTAATTCTCATCTAAAACCACTTTCTAGGGCGCCTGGGTGGCTCCGTCAGTTAAGCGTCTGCCTTCGGCTCAGGTCATGATCCCAGGGTCCTGGGATCGAGTCCCACATCGGGATCCCTGTTCAGCAGGGAGTCTGCTTCTACCTCTGCCTCTCCCCCTCCCCCACTCGTGCTCTCTCTCTCTCAAATAAAGTCTTTTAAAAAATTAAAAACAAAAAACCAAAAAACGGTTTTCTAATTCTCCTGATATGCCCTGTCTAATTCATTCTCTGCATGGTAGCTGGAGGGATTCTTATAAAACATAAATGTGAGCATGTTATCTCTTGCTACTTAAAGCTCTCTTTTTTTTTTAAAGTAAATTCTGGGCCCAACATGGGGCTCAAACTCATGACTCCAAGATGAAGAGTCGCACACTCCACTGACTGAGTCAGCCAGGAGCTGCTCATGGCTTCAAACTCTTTAATGTCTCTCTATTTCCTTTAGAATATAAAACACAAACTAAGATGGCTTGTAAGGCCCTTCATGACCTTGCCCCTGTCCACCTCTCCAACCAAATTTTCCAACATTTTTTTCTGAAACCATACTACCTGGTTCTAAATAATTGCTCTCCGTTCCTTGAGGTGGCCAGGGCCTCTCCCACCTCAATGTCTTTGCACATGGTCTACCTGACCCGGGATCTGCGTACTTTGCCTTCACCTTAAGATACCCTTCCAGTCTCAGCTAAGGTTAACTCTCTCTACAAAACTTTTTTTGACTCCTAAATTCTGGCCTACATCTAGAGTGCTGTGTATTTCCCCAGTGCTATTTCTTATACCCCTAATAATGAAATCGTCTGTGTTTATTTGTCTGTAGCCCCTAAACTACTCTGAGCTTCACGGCGCACGACTATCTCTATTTCAGTCTTGAATCACTAGCATCTAGCACAGCGCCTGGCCCATAGTAGGTGCTGACTAGTTCTTTGTTGAATGAATGAATGAATGAATGAATGTTTTAAATATATTAGGCATTATTTACTTTTTATTTTGATGTTTACATTCATTGATTCCCAGTATAACTTTATAAGCTGTGAAAGCAGTATTATTTCTGTTTTAAAATAGGCCAGTGGTAACAGGCCAGATGACTTGTGTGGAGTTTTTCAAGATGTTTAATGGTGAGCATAGATCTAATCTCTAAGTTCTGTAGGTTTTAGGATAGATGTCGAGATCGCGTACCATGGTTTTCCTCACTCACTACATCATTTCTCCTTTTTTATTCTCATCTCTTTCTTTCTCTTCTCTCCCCCATGATTACCATTAAGGCTACACTGAAAGCCAGAGAGTTGGTGACACCTTGATTAATCCATAGGTGTGGGGATTTTTACAGAGTTTAATCATTCATCATTAAGCAAAACTTTCCTTTCCCCCATGGCTCCGTGTTAGCCTGGGATCAGGAGGTAGGGCAAGGGGATGTGACAGGTGGTAACTCCTCCTTTTGAAGGGGAGATTGTGCATAGAAATTCCAGGAGTTTGTCAGAGGTTGGTCGTTCATATTGGCAAATTACTTTGTAATCAAAGTCTGTAATTTAGACCCAGCTTGTGAATTCTTACAAATAGATAGTGGTGACTTCAAAGTAGTGTGTGATGCCTGGAAGTCGGAGAGTGGGCTCCTGGTGGTGACCTTGTCAGATTGCTTTGCTGTGGACAGTGGGACTTTGCAATCATTTGGCTGTTAAAAGGAAGAAGTTCATGTGTGAAATCAATAATGTGGTGAGTGGGAACAGTCTTCTCTGTGGTCTCTTAAAGGGAAATATTAAATAATTTGAATATCTTAAAATAGTTGGTCATTCAATTCCATTCTGAAATCATAAAACAACATAAATCATTTTGTATGTTTGTGTGGGAAAAGCTATGCATTTTCTTCCTTTATCCATAAGCGCTGTACCACAGAGTACACTATAGTCAGTTAAGTTGTGGAGGTTAATACCTGGTGAACAAAGAGGCAGGGCAGATAGTATCTGAAGTGTGTTCTACAAACGGTCTCTTGAATGCTACTCCGTGGAGGCCTCTGATCCAGGCAAGAAATTGGAAGGGGACGTATAGATCAAGAGGCCAGAAAACATTGATTTTCCTGGAGTGGCTGGAAAGTTTAAGGCCATTTTCATTCATGCCTTTTAGGTAGCATCCTTTTCAAGTGGATGACCATGGAATCCGAGAAGATCTCAGAGAAGCAAGAAGAAATTCTCTCTATCCTGGAAGAGAAATTTCCTAACTTGCCTCCAAGAGAGGACATTATCAACGTCCTGCAGGAGACCCAATTCAGTGCTCAGGGTGAGTGACTGTCCCCCAGCTCTGTCGCAGCTCCTGAGTAGGGACGGTTTATGGGATGGCATGTGGCCAGGGCCCAGAAAGTGAACTTGAGTGTGCCTTCATTTTCTTCCCCATTGTTTGTGCTTGTGGAAGATTTCCAGGCACATAATGTCGGCTCACCTAGAAGCAGGCAGCCCGTACTGCAACCTCTCCTCTGAGGCCTTTGTGTCTGGATGTATGGTTAATTTAGGCGTCTAATGTGCACCCCAGATGCCTCATTACATGAAATCCCTGTGCTGAGCGGGTTCTATTCTGAGAATGTGGCAGGAGCAATGTCAAGCACAATGGGATTTCATAAATCAATTAATTTTAGAAAAAAAAAAAGAAGAGAGAAGACAGTTAAGCAGATAAAATTGTTCTCTCAATCTAAGCATTACCAAGACAGTGGATTTCCTGGCCCAGTTGTTTTATAATAATCACAAATAGATATAATTCACGGAGTGCCTGATGCACACAAAGTTTTACTGTTGTAACTTTGCATGGATTATCTTACTGAGTCTTCATGACAACCCTGAGAGTCAGCTGCTATTATTATCCCCATTTTCCAGATGTGAACACTGAGGCACAGAGAGAGGCGGCTTTGCTTTCTTGTCATCACGTACACAGTTGGCAAGTGACCAGGCCAGGATTGAAACCCAGACGTAGACATAGCTTTCTCCCTTAGTTTGGAATCCCCCCGGGGGCAGAGCCCAAGGCAAATCAGTGTATCTGGCAGGTGATCCCCGGGGCACACTGACAGGGGTTGGCGTGGTTGATCAGGTTAGCTCTGTGCGAAGTCGTGCCTTCATCCCACTAGGGAACCTGAGGAAAAAATGTGTGAAATCGCACCTCGGCATTATCCCACACGAAAGTGTGCTGGAATTTGTCCGTCCAAGCTCCAGGGGCTGGTTGGTAAATTTTCAGGAGTTTTGTGAGTTGGGCGATGTTGGGTTCGCAGCTTGAAAGCCACCATGGAGGAAGTACTGACACCCACAGAAACGAGCAAACACTACAAATCAGGTTTGTTGCTGATCTCTGGGCTCAGTGTGGAGTCTGCTTAAGATTACTGCCCCTCCCCCCTGCACTCTCTCTCTCTCAAATAAATAAATAAATCTAAAAAACAAAAAAAAGCTTGGTCTAGTTTTGAAAGTAAATGACAAGGGGCACCTGGGTGGTGTCTGCTTCCGGCTCAGGTCATGATCCCAGGGTCCTGGGATCGAGCCCCGCATCGGGCTCCCTACTCAGCAGGGCACCTGCTTCTCCCTCTCCCACTCCCCCTGCTTGTTTTCTCTCTCTCTGTCAAATAAATAAATAAAATTTATTTTTTATTAAAAAAAGAAGAAAGTGAATGACAAGATACACGTACATCCACACACGTACATCTGTAGCAGATGCGTCAGCGTCCCACTCACTCTTCCTCAGATCTCCCCAGCATGGTGCCCCAACACCAGCACCTGCGTCTCTTCCTGGGGCCTTTTTCTGGCCACCAGAGCCTCCTCTGGGGAATTCACAGCTTCTGGGACCAAGTGGCCCTCAATACTCAACAGTCCAGTGATATGCTGAGATCATGACCTGAGCTGAAACCAAAAGTCGGGTGCTTAACCAAATGCACCACCCAGGTGCCCCAAAACTAGACCGAGCTTTTAATGCACAGTATATTCTATAAATCATTTTATGCTGCAGTTCAGTTGATGGTGGCCTTTCAGTCTTAAAGTCAAAGAAAAAGATTTTATACTCGTCTGTTTCCCCACACTGCTGTGATTGACAGAGGGTTCTACGTTGGGAGGGCAAATAGGCAACTCTGGTGTCTTAACATGCATCTGGGAAGAATATATGTGCTCTACTGGGCTTTATTATGGGTCTTCTCCCCAAGAGGTTAAGCCTAATCAGATATAATAACCTAGGGTGAGAGTTAAATGTCAAGCCAGACTTTTTCCTGTTTTTCAGGGATAGATTTTATTGAAACACATTGGTCAGCTGACTCAAACTATGCAGTTCTGGATAATTCAGCCATTCCAGATTATTCTTCCCATCATTTAAGGAGTCCAGTGGCTCCGATTGCCAAAGTCTATTACAAGGTTGACCAATTTATCATGATAGTGTTATGGGTTACAATTAAAATGTGCATTTTGAATAAAATTACACTAGAAAATATGGGGCCTCAACTAAATCCAACCTGAAAGCAAATTTTGGCCTCGTGAGGTATGCCTTAGCTAGTTTGCTTGATAACATTAAGTTTTCCACCTTTGCCCACCTCTCCCCATTCCTTTCTCTGCCCTTGTCTGCTGTGGGTCTCTAGAGGCTTGTACTTCTGAGCGTTTAGTCATGTGGCCCCTGACTGGGTTTGGTTAGTGAGAAGAGTTAGCAACACATGGGGCGTGAGGTTCAAGGGAAGGAGAAGAGAGAGGCTGTAGTATTTCTTCTTCGCTTCCTTACTGATTTGATGCTAAGTTTCTGGCAGCCTCTCTCCTCTACTTTCAGGTCTCTGTTTCTTTCCTTTGTCGTTTTGCTAGTGTCTGAATGCCTCACCATCTTTTATTCATTTTCTCAGCCCTACCCACATCTCTGTAAGGGTCCTGCCTTTAAAAAATCTTTTTTTTTTCTTTCATCATGAAGTGTGAATTCTATTTCCTGCTGGGATCCTAACTGGTGCAAATATTGTCACCGGTGTGATTTTTGCCTTTTGTGTGTAAATGTGTGTTTTATGGGTAAAAGAGATCTTGGTTGCGGGGGGTGGAATATTGAAATTAACAGAGTGACTTCTTTACATGATCCCTTGATATTACCAAGAACAGTTCCCCAGGTGTAACATAATGTTTTTCCCTCTCATCTACAGGTTTAAGTATTGAACAGACAATGCTGAAAGATCTAAAGGAACTGTCAGATGGAGAAATAAAAGTGGCCATCAGTACCGTGAACATGACCCTTGAGGTAAGGGTAGGAATGGATTTTTGTTTGTTCGTTTGGTTGGTTGGTTGGTTGGTTGGGTTTTTTTTTTGGCAATGACAGATTGTACAGAACTGCAGTCTGAGCAACTGGTTTACAACTCTCTACAGCATAAGTCACTGTTAGTCTTTTGCTCTGAATGCTTCTTTATGATATATTTGACTAGGAATGTGGGTTATTATTTTGGATGAAACCACTGTGCCAAGTCAAATGAAAAATGGCAAACATGGATTCCCAAGGCGAGTGCTATTTCATTCATCTCAGTAAAACAAAACCTAAAACACAAACATTCACATTTGTATGTGTGCATATGTGTAGTCTGCTTAATAGCGATGATTATATATGTGATTGGATTTACTTCCAGTTTTTCTGTGCACCACCCCACAGCGTCCATAGAACTTTTCGAAGAAAACAAGTTATCCTTTGGCCCTTGTAAGCTATTTGGATGCATGTCATTTTTGGTAATCAATGGTGACAGCTCAAGTATTCATAAAACTCTCCTTCCAATCTATTAAATGAATGACTCAGGGTGCATATTACTCTTGTCGTTGTGTGTTGCCTTGGTAAATTATCTTTTTTCTACTTTGGGGGTTTTCAATGACTTGTATGTTAATCTTAATTAACCTAACTAATGGGGATGATATTTTACAGAAACACATTTGTGCCATGCCGAATTCTGTGTATCTCTGTACTGTTATATTGCCTTGGTCAAGGCACTGAGCTCTCAAGTTTATGGAGATAAAAATTGCTGTATGGCAGTTCATCTTTTGGTTTTTAGAATTATGTATCACCATTGTTTTTCTTGTTCCTAATGGTGTTGATGACAATATCATGTGTATATTTCCAGGGAATAGCAGGCATGCATGGGGTGTCCATACGTCAGAAAACCCAAGAGCAAAGCAGGTGCTTTTTTTCTATAATTTCTTTGAAAAATTTATTCCCAGTTGATTGACATGGTAATTCAGGTCATAGATCCATATGAGTATCAGGAGGCAGACTGTTGTCACTAGAGAGAATCATATTTGGTAGTTACACGTTGTGCCTCGTAGTCTATAGAGCATGTTCTCATTGTGTGTAGTTGGTAGACGGACGAAACTGTTTCTGTGGACTTTCAAATTGATAGATGCTCC
The DNA here is from genome assembly GCF_004348235.1 of Phoca vitulina. Classification (NCBI taxonomy): domain Eukaryota; kingdom Metazoa; phylum Chordata; class Mammalia; order Carnivora; family Phocidae; genus Phoca; species Phoca vitulina. Next base: position 16,229,332 of record NW_022589740.1, on the reverse strand, counting down.
CTATAATTAGATGTTGATGTGATTCAACATAAGAAATACATGCAATTTGGGATGTAGTAACTAGATAATCACCTCCAATTAGAAATCTGCTTTGTGTATAGAAATCCAAGGAAAACATGGATCTTGCAAGGGTCAGTAGCTCAGAGAATCATTTCTCCTAGTTCAAGCCTTAGGGTTTTCTGTCTCCTCTCCCCCCTCCCCTGTCTCCCTTCACTTAATGGCATCTTATTAGGTTTTAAATGCCTTGTTTGGAATTCCTTTCTAAATTAACATAGAGCATCTTATAATTGTTTAGGGAACTGTCTGTACTTAGCAAATTATTTTAAGGCTATTATTATTACAGACTTCCCATAGCTTTAACATACCTTTATATTACAAGGGTATATGAATGGCTTTGTCAGAATTGTTAAACTATAAATGTTTGTCAAGCTGAATAAGCGATAAAATGATCATCTACATCTACAGGTCCAGTAATTAATCAGGCAATTAAGTACATCTCTGGAAACACTATATGATCTTCTGGGAGGAGGAAGAAGAACATTTGTATGTGTAAAAGAAGGGTATACAGATTAAACACCAATCAGCTGAATGAGGGCTTTTCACTTGTGCATAATGGGGATAGTAAAGATGACTGAGAAATGGGGAAGCAACTCTTTAGTAACATCGTATGACTTCTTTGAAAGAGCAAATGCACATTATTTATTCAGTCTGTCTGTTGGAAAAATCCCCCAGTTAAGGGCAGAGTTTGGTTTTCTCCACAGAGGGTCCTGTGAGGTGATGTTTTCTCCTCCCCACTCACATATGATTCTATTTCAGCCTTCCTATCCCATCCCCATGTACCTCACTTTTTTAAAATAATGACAGAATCCCCATAACCTTATTTTGTGTGTTTTGAAACAGCTGTCTAAACACCCTTTAAATCTAGATAGATTCTCAAAGAAATATTTTTGGTTCCAATGAGTGTCTAGGTCTCATTTGTCCTCCAAAGCATGTCAAGACCTAGCTATTTTGTGATAACTTTTATAAATTCTCCATTGTTTATAACCATCCTCTGAACTCTTGCAAAGTTTAGTCTGAAGGACCAACTTAGGACTGAAATAGTTTTCCATTAATTTTGAGCTTAGTTTCATGTATTTATTTAATCACAGTTAGACAATATTTTAAGTTAATTGTGCATAATGATGGTATCTTTGACTTCTTTTTTTTTTTAAGAAAAAGAGCACGGTGTGTGGGGGGGTGGCAGAAGGAGAGGGAGAGAGAGAGAATCTTAAGCAGACTCCACGCCTAGTGTGGAGCCTGACATGAGGCTCGATTTCACAATCCTGAGATCACGACATGAGCCAAAACCAAGAGTTGAATGTTTAACCGACTGAGCCACCCAGAGGCCCTCGTATCTTTGACTTCTATCTCCCTTTAATTTCCTGGCACAGTGCTGGGCATATAGTAGATGCTCAGTAAATAGAAATACTTAGTACATATTGGTGTTTGCAGTTTGTCCCTATGATATCTGATTTTTATTTTCTTTCCAATTTAAATAAACAGCTAGGGAAGCAAAGCCACCTAGCTGTGCATCCAAGATAATCTACTTTGTTCCCTCCTAATCAATTTTTTTCCAGATAACTATGTCTGAAGGCTGAGATAATATAGATCAAATATGGTCCATGTATTTGTAGATAGTACTGCTTATCCAGCTGTCCAAAAGTGGATCAGGCAGCTTTGCAAAATAGTTGTTACTGGAAGGAATCCACTGGAAGTTCTGTGACATGTCAGGGAAATGGGGAAAAAGATTCTTTAAATTTTCAGTGGTCCTTTGGAATGCTGCAGGTGCACAGTTGTATGCATCATGGCCTTTATTTGACTGATGACCCAATTAATTTTGGGAGGTAAAAATATTGAGAAAATCAGAAGAATCTGTGTCCTTGCAATATACATAGAAGGAACCCCTAGTTTAGGAGGTAGAGACCATTGCTTTGACAGACACGTTAACTCTGACCTTCTATGTTGTAAAAAGAAAGCTACTAAACTCTTTCTCTCTCATGTTCATGGTAGTATATATCATAAAGAAGAGTTGTAATCTCATCAAGGTTACAGATGCTATTGAAAGATCTACCACAGAAAGCAAATAATTATAATAATGCAGAGTTTCAGTACTTTGCTCCATATGAGGTCAGAATGAATATGACTTTGAGGAGCAGTGGATGAAAAGTGGCGTTCTCAGAAGCATGGCCAGAGGGGTAACCCTTCTTACAGAGAGGACTTGGAAGCTAGGACCATGGGGAAGACATGGATGTCCCGTCTCACGTGGCCTCCAGGTTGTTCTGAGTCCAAATACAGCACACACCTTGTGGGGCGTACACACCACATACTGGAATTCACTTCACTGATTATCGTTGTACCTGATCCTTTGTGCCCTTTTCAGTGCTTGCCAATTTGATTATCAAGAGAAACACAGGTGGTTTTGATTCTCTTCCAGTCCTTCATCTTGTTTTCTATTGAAGTGTCATTGACACACAAGGTTACATTAGTGTCAGGTGTACAGTCTAGTGATTGGACAAGTCTACATGTTATATTATGCTCTCCACAATGCAGCTTCCAATCCTGCCTTTTAGCAGCAGAACCAGTAGAGAGGAATAAAAGTGGCCAAAAACTAAATCCATATTAAAAACTAGAAAGTATAAAAATGAAAAATAATAAAGCCTTAATCAGAAAAAACAGAAAAGCATTTATGGTTATCAGAGCATATGCTTCACTGGAACAAACTTCGCCTGTGTTCTTTTACCAGAAATGAAGTGCTGATTATGCATCGTGGGCCTAGTATACCGTTAAAGGGAAGGGACACAGCTTTCCATTCCAATGAGGTTCCACTACAGCAACTGAGGTTAACCACACTAACAGTTCCCTTGCCAACATCCAGTATGGTTATGCCTCCTTTAAGCATCTCCGAAAAGCTGTGAGTCATTAGCATCTTGCCTCAGCAAGGACCATAAGCAGGCACTGACTTGATTACTTTTTGTTACGATCAATGATGTTAGGATTCATTCCAGCATACATACTGTATCAGTTTGCTCAGGCTGTCCTAACAAAACAGCACAAATGGAGTGATGTAAACAACAGAAATGTAGTGTCTCACAACTCTGGAGGTGAGAAGTTCAAGTGTCAGCAGGCCAGCTTCCTTCTGAGGGCCAAGAGTCTCTTCCATGCCTCTCATCCACCTCCGGGTGGTTCACTGGCGTCTTTGGCATTGCTTGGCTGGTTGAAGTGTCACCTCCATCTCTGCTTTCATGTTCCCGTCGTCTTTCGTCTCTCCTTGTCTCTGTGTTCAAATTTGCCCTTTTTGTGTGGACCCCAGTCATACTGGATTTGGGCCCTCCCCAGTGACCTCATCTTTATTATATCTGCAGCGACCCTGTGTCCAAATAAGGTCACATTCTGACGTACTGGAAGTTAGGACTTCAGTATATAAATTTGATGGTGGTTGGGGGAGGGGGTTACACAATTCAACCCATAACATAAAGTAGTAATTTTCCAGACAACTGAAGAGGATAAAACATACAGGACTGCCTGAATGAATCTGTTGCCTGCTAAGCACATTTCATCTGTTGCTTCCACATGTTTTTTTATTATTTTATTTAAATTCAATTAGCCAACATATAGTACATCATTATGCTTCCACATGTTTTTATTTCAAATCAATTTCCTTTAAATGAGGAACAGTGGGGATTTTCTACTCTTGAGATTTTTGTCTCCTTTATTTGGAGCTGGAGTGTGAGGGAGGCGTTCAGGCTTGTTTTCTCTCTGGGGCTCCACTGTGCTCTCAGCCCTGGGCCTCCTCATGACCAGACACTCTGCTATTTGAAACCTGGAATAGAACACATGGGATGCATTCTGGTAAAGTGACTCAGACTGCTGACTCATTCTGCCCTGTAGAGATTACCAGCCAAGCTGTACCTTGGAATGCTGCAGAGGGAAAAATACCAACATTCTCCCTCAGCATTCAGAGCACAGAGCAGAATGAATGCCCAAGATCACTGCTAAACTCTTCCCAAACAAAAGGGAACATTTACTCAGGGCCCAGTGAAGCATCACTGAACCACTGTAAGCAGTGCTTTAAGACAGAGTGAAGCAGTCCAAAATCCGGTTTACCAATTTTAAGCACCATATGTGATTTCTCCTTGTTGGAGCTTAGAGTTTTTGGAGATCAAGATGGAAGTACCTCTAGAGTATTTACTACCTACCTTGTTGTGTTGTAGAACATGTAGTAGGAATATCTGGGGGGAGCGTAGATGATTTTTGATTAGCACATTATTGTGAAGAATATGGCAGGTGCTTTTTCAAAGCCAACTGACCAACCGGTGGAAACACGTGCAACCTCTCCTCCAGGTTTTTAGGTCATAACTGCCTCCATTTCCTCTTGGGTCCAGGCCAGCCACCTCCTCCTTGCTAAAGAGTTAACGCTTGATGTTGAGTGCTCACTGTGTACCAGACAGTAGAATGAGGACTTGCAAGCATCATCTCATATAATCCTCCCAGAAGGCCCGTGAGGCCAGGGTGCTGTGGTCACCCCTGTACTGGTTAAGGTAGCTGTAGCAGCTGTAACAGATAAACCCCAGCTCTCAGGGACTCAGCACAGATGTTGTTCTGTTTTTGATTGTATAGTGATCCACTTTGGTGTTCCTCGTCCGGTGGCCACGGGTGATTCAGAGACTGTGTTCAAAATGCATCTCCTAAGATGCCTGTGGACACCTCCCTCCTATCAGCAGGATGGGGAAGAGCTTGGAGAGCCACAGGTGGGAGGTTTTATGGATCTGGTCTGGATGTAGCACCCATCACTCTGGGTCACCTTGCATTGGCTCAGTCACGTGGTCCCATCTAACTGCAGGGTCTAGCTATGTGCCCAAGAAGAAGAACCACCTTGAAGAATACTGAGCCTGTCTCTTCCACAATCTCCATCTTGGAGGCGAGGAAATTGGAATCTGGAGAGATTAAAACATTTGTCTAATGTAGAACCAGAACTACAATCCAGGTTTGTCTTGTTCCAGTACTGTTTTCACTGCTTGGGATATGGTACCCATGGGCAAGACTAGTTGTAGTCTTGGAGCCCACCGAGGGCTTCACTAGTGAATCATCTAGAGTCAGTGATTACCCCAAATTTTTGGTGTCAGATAGCCTAAACCTCCCCAAGCAGTCCTTGGTTGAATTCTCTCTTTCCCTACTCCCCTACCAAGCCCCCTTCCTCTTTACCTTCATGTCTTTACTTCTTTTAAAAATCATTTCAATTTGATCTGTAATATATAACTTCTAAGTATTCATAGTGAAAGTAATTATCAGCCCCTGACCTGGGGGAGATTTGGTAAATAAATCAAGTATATAACAGCGACTTTGGGACAAGGGACTGGGTAGGACATACCATGTAGGGAGGAAAGAAGTGTGATGTTTCTTCTCAGCCTGACTCTAGAATTCAAGGATATGAGTGTTCTGGTTTGCCTTGCTGTGATATATAACTTTTTCCAAATTGGCATTCAAATGGAAAGCAGCCTAATCAGTTAGTGAAAAAAATTCAGTGGTAGAGATCTTTTATTGAAAGAAAACAGTATTACTTTTGAGCATAATGCTAACTCCAAATAACAAAAGTTCTGAGTAGTTGAAGTGTTAGGAGTTCTCAATTCATACCTGGCTCAAGGGTCCAAAGGAATTTAAAGCAAATGCCAAACACAGGTAACTTTCATGGTATGAATTTAATAATCAGTTATGTGTGAGGCATCTGAAGTATGAATTGAGAGCTAATAATTCATAGCTTCTTGAGGACAGTGGCAGGATGAAAAAATGAAAGAGAGAACCACAAAAGTAGACTTGCATGCCTTTTGAGCTACAATGTATGGTTCTTGATAGTAAGTCATAACTGAGGTGAGAGAATCAGAAATCCTTATTTAGGGGCACCCAGGTGGCTCAGTTAGTTAAGTGTCTGCCTTTGGCCCAGGTCATGATCCCAGGGTCGTGGGATACAGCCCTGGTCGGGCTCCCGGCTCAATGAGGAATCTGCTTCTCCCTCTCCCTTCTGCCTCTCCCTCTGCTCATGCTCGCTCTCTCTCTGTCTCTCAAATAAGTAAATAAAAATCTTTTTTAAAAAGGAATGGCTTATCATATCAGTGGCAACAGCACTTTGTCTTTGAAACAAAATGTACTAAGCAGCTAAATCTTATCATATTTAGAATCCTTACAATTTTATGTAGGTAGCTCCTTCTGCAGATGGCCAAAAATATTTCAAAGACATCAAATAAAGCCTGCAAAACCAGCCTATCTAGAAGTGCCTTATAATGGAATTCCTGTTTCATATCTACAGCTTGAATTAAGTTGGAGCCAAGTTGATGTTTCGGTGACAACTTTCCTCTTTTTTATCTATTGCCCAATTTCTCTGTTTTACCTATTGGCCAACTTCAAGTGGACTTAAATGATTCACGAAACTTAACCCATCTAGCCATACTTCTCTGTATTTATTTCCCTAAATGGTACAAAATACCTCAGTACAGCTTTTTTCTAGCAATCATTTTGCAGCAGGAATGAGATAAATAGTGACCCAAAGTTTAAAGATTATAAAGTTACTCATTATGCACTGTGCTTATTTGGGCATAGGGTGGTGCCCTAGATCTCTGTCCTTTCCTGTTAACACTGACAAAAATGCATTTACATGGAAGGAATGGGAAGGAAGGTAGAGAAAACACGGAGCCTGCCCTGGGGGGTAAACCTCTCCTCAGGGCCCAGAAATCCCCCACTGACTTCTCTGGGCAACTGTGCAGCGAGAATAAGATAATGAGATAAGATGCAACGAGGCTGTGGGAAATGTAAGTGAGGCTTAGCCTCAAAAAATGGTTCTTTGGCTCAGTGTAGAAAGTGAGCAAGCTGTGGAAGGAACTGCATGCTGTTCCAGGAAGCCCAGATATGGTTGATGGGTAGTGAATGAACAAGGTAATGTCAGTGCCCCACCTGATGGCATTTTACTTGCTGCGTCTCTAGCGGGAGAGTGGCTTTGTGGGATTCAGATTTATAGGCAAAGGTAGATGTGTATGATTCATTACCATTCCCCCCTTTTCATTACATTTTGTTCTCACCCCCCCCCCCAACATGTCCTTGCACCTGCTTTTGTTCCAAGAGCCTGGAACAAAACAGGGCTGCAATACCCTGAGCCAGGATTCTTAACATCATGATGTGTTGGGTCCAGTTGGCTCCCCTCTTCCTGCCTCCTCCTCACAATGAAATGGTGTTCCAGTTATGAGCTGCTGTGTAGCAAGCCATTCCAAGAACCTGGAGGCTTAAAATAAGGTATTAGTATTTTTCCTGGTCTATGGGTTTATTGGGTTCAGCTGGGCAGAGCTTGCTTGGGGTTTCTTAACCAACTGAGCCACCCAGGCACCCTTGCTTGGGGTTTCTCATGCGGTTAACAGTTGGATGGCGGTTAAGTGCGAGCTCAGTTTTGACCGTCACCTGGCTTGGGTTTCTTCCAGCATGACACTTAGGTTCCAAGAGAGCCACAGGAGCGAGCTTTCTGAGAGACTCAGGTGACAGCTGCAATTCTTGTGACCTAACTTAAAACATCTCAGAGTATGACTTCTACCATTTTCTATTGTTCATTTAAGCCTCAGAGATCAGCCCAGACTGATGACAAGGGAAATTAGCAGTGGTGTGCTGGTAGGTGTCTGGAAAAAAAAAGTACACACACACACACATTACTGTTATAAATAATATATAGCACACAATTTACAAAAAAACACTCTTTTTTTGTAAATAACCATATCATCAATTAAATCTCATGAATGAATTAGTTAATTTTTGTGTAACTCTTGCATAGCAGTCGATGAACAGGTATGGTTTCAACAAGAATATAGTTGAGATTTTTGTTTTCCTTAACAAGAAAGTGAAACAACAAAAGCTTTTTTCTGAACTTCACCTGCTTGGCAACAACATGACGGACTTCTTTGCCAAATTAAAGAATAGTTTTCAAATACTGGAAGATCATGTCCTCAGGGTTTTTTGGGTTTTGCGCATGTGCTGTTCACCATGGGATGGCCAGAGATACAACATGCTTTGAAGTTTAACTTTCATTTTAACTTTTTCTCTATTACTTTCTTAAGTCCAGACCTGGCAGATTGTTCTTGTGGAGAGCTAGATCGTAGATATTTTAGGCTTTGTGGTCCAAGATGCAAGATTGAGGATATTCTATAGGAATTCAAATAGCAGCTATTTGAAAATGTTTAGCTCATGGGCCATTACAAGACCAGTCAGTGGGCTGCATTGGGTCTGTGGACTGTAGTTTGCCAACCTGCTCTAGAGAAGTAATAAAACAATAAAACAAGCTTTGATGTGTAGTGTTTGCCAATTTCTGTAAATACTCTTACTATGGCTGATTTGAAAGCACCAATGTGATATCATCAAAACAGTGTTGGGAAGAGTTGGTAATACTTTATTGTATAATTGGAATTTGGTCCTAACTGTTCTCACCAAGGGGGAAAAAAGGAAAAGATAAAAATCTAACTATATGAGGTGATGGATGTATGAATTAACTTGATTATGGGAATCCTTTCTCAATGTATACATATATCAAATCATCAAATTTTAGCCTTTAAATATAATTTAATGTGTCAAACAGTACAAAGGGGGAAGAGATGTGCAGAAGCCTCCCATTATATAGCATTTCTGCCATGCAGATACTATAGATGTAAATAATCTAAAGAGCACAGATAATAAAATAATTATGAAGGGATGCGTTTCAGAATTTGACTTTTGTTTTTGATACAACTTATTTAATGTAAAATATGTAATTTAATTTTTGTAATGGCTGTGTTTAATTTGCAAATGGTGGGTTTGCAGATTTTCCCCCAATTTTATAACTGTCTCTCATTAACCTGTACAAGTCAGTTCCAGCACACCGGTGGGAATTAGACCCCAACTTTTTATGCCTTTTTTTTAAGTTATTTATGAGAGACAGACAGACATAGACAGAGTGGAGGGAAGAGCAGAGGGAGAGGGACACGCAGACTCTATGCTGATCATGGAGCCTGAGGCAAGGCTCGATCTCACCACTCTGAGATCATAACCTGAGCCAAAACCGAAAGTCAGATACTTAACTCATTGAGCCACCCAGGTGCCCCTAGGCCCCAATTCTTGATATGAGGAGGAGCATGTGCATGGACAGCGGGAAGAGATTGAAGGTGGCTATCTTTGGAGACCGCTTACCCAACGAGGGAATTGCTTTTGGTATCCAAGGCTGTGTTATTCAGTCCCAGACTTTTTTCTATAAATCAAGGAAAAGTAGAACCTTAATTTATGATTCAGAACTTACTTATCTGCTTTCGTGCATTTTGGCCAACAGTGAATATTCCATATTTCCAACTGTTAATAATCGTAGCTCAGATTAAGAGTAGGCAGGGCCACCCAGCAGCGGGAGATAACAGGTCATGTGTATAGTCCTGAACAGCATCAAATAATTAGTCTTTGAGGCCTTTCCTGTTTGGACACAAAACATCACAGCCGCCCCCGCCTTCACTCCTCAGTCACCACACATGCTGGGGACTCGGGCTCTTGCCCTGGCAGCCTGTCTCCCCCGCTCCCTGCTCTCCTCTCTTTGGCTGGAGACACAGTGCTGCTCTCTCCAGCTACACATTGTCACCACTTTCCTCCTGAGCTTCAATAACCACGCGCTGCATTAGTGAATTCTGGAAGCCTCTCTGGATCACACCATGGATTGTCTGTATCACTTCATGGCTCTCTGCCTTTTCTTGTGTCGGTAGGTTTTGCACACCTTTCCCTTTTCCATATGTCCACCTGTTCCTCAGAATCCCTGCCTCAGTCCTCACCGCCTGAGTATCACCACACTTCCTTCCAGTAACTTCCTAATGCATATTTATCATTAAAAAGCCAATAAAAAAAGTCTTTTATATGTTATCAGAATGCCTATGGCTCTCCATTTGCATGTGGTATTTCTAGTACCTCTGTAACTTTATTTGGGGACCTCTCATTTACATTCACATTCACCTTTGGGAAATGAGCAAATTATCAGAAGGCATTCTGAATAAATTCTTGTGTCACTGCATCTTATGTAAATACCAAGTGTACATTTCTAGACCTTCAAAAGTCATAGGCAGGCAATTCCGTTTTATTGAAATCCTTTTGTAGGACGAGGTCGGTTGACTCTTACCTTGTGAAGGAACCCAAGTTTCAATGCCCATCTTTCTGAGAAGTGAGCTCCAGGAAATTGGTAGAATTAGGCACCTCTCTTGTTAGCCCTTCAAGAAGTGTTGGTATTTGGAAAGCTAATAGGTTGACTTTGGTTCTAGTCACCTTAATCTTCCCATAAGATGACAAAGAAACCACAAAACAGCCCTATTAAGTTCATTTCCCTCTCCACTTCAGCCCATCTGAGGGAATTAAGAACCAGCATCTCACAAAATACATCTGTGACAATTTGAACTTTCTTCGTGGCACAATATCAAATTCTCTTCTGCATCTCTCTTCATGAGGAGGGAAACCCTCAGGACATAGCGATATGCTAGGATGACTGCTCTTTCACTCTGTAAATACATTTTTTAAGTGTACTATAATGTCATTTTGATGGTTTAATTTCTGGAAGGATTTGGCTAATTACATTTTTAGGAATGTATTCAGACCAGTTTTAGCTGCCTGGCGTTACTTTTAATAGCAGCTGTTCCTTACCTTTTTTCTTGTTTATTTTCTCTCTCTCTCCCGCTTTCAGAGTTATTTTGCTGATTTGGAGACCTGACCTTTGTTTAAATTAATTTGTCTGTAACACTCCTGTGAATCACATGCAATCTTTTAATGGTTAATTACTGCATTACATCAACTTGTCATAGAAAAGCAGGCTGTGAAGCTAAAGGAAAATTGCTCCCTTTTCTTGTGACAGAAGAAACCTCTACAAAAGAGAGACAGTGGTTGTCTGAATGCCCCTTTCCTATCCATGTAGGTAAATGCTGAATCGGTTCCCTGAGTAACAAGGACTCTTTTCCAGTACACGCTGAAATGGAAGAATAAATTTATACCAAACAGCCAGTGGCGATTCAGAGAAATAAGGAGACTCAAACAAAGGAATAATTTAGGATAGTTACTTTCTAGAATAGACCTCTTTTTTGTTGTTCCTTAATCAACAGTGATGGGTAAGGTTGGCTGTGTTGAAGTCTAGTGGAGAAGAGTGGCTTATGATAGGTCAGTGGTGTCGCCTAGTGGTGGAAAAAGGAAAACAGATAAGGTGCTAGAACTAGGATTTGGTACTTTATTCTTGTCTTCTTTTATTCCTTCAAATGAATAATTTAATGCACATTGTATTCCTAGCACGGGGCTAGTTGATACCTTGAATAATTCAAGTTATAAAAATAAATATAGTAGCCAACCATTTGTTGAGTGTTTACTATGTACCATACATTGTATTTTCATTGACCCTCCATGACTAGTCTTTAAGATGGGTCTATTTTTATTTCCATCTTATAAAGGGATTGTGATAGACTCTTCTAGAAAAAGTAGCTCATGACATTAAGTGTTTGCAGCTATGTTTTGCCTTCCAACATATTACAGTAGCATTCTTTTCACGATACCATTATGAAATCTAATTGTCAGTTTCTTCTCAAATACCCACGCCAAGTACATCTGTTCTGGCCTTTAAAAGTGCTTTCTTTTTACCTCAAACCAAAAATGAAACAGTCATTTTCTACCTACCCACCCATGTCATTACCTACCTATCCATGGAGCCCAAACAATGAGGCTCCCAACTTATACTACAGTCATTAACATCACTGGCTCATCCTACCACACATCAGATTGGATAATGTGTCCTTGGTACATCAGGGTTGAAAAGGAGGACTTGAATGCATGCACTCACTTCATTATCCACTTAAGCACTCACTAACATGGTCATTTGTCATAAACATTTATTGAGCAGCTACTATGTAGCTGAAATATGGACTTGATACTGCAATATAGTGGTTTCCGTCTTCCCTAAGCTTATGAATTGGTAATTCTAATTGGCTTTAATGGGCTAATGTAGGATACCAGAGTTTCTGACTCAATAGCTCTGGGGTGGGACTCAAAAATTTATATTTCTAGTAAGTTCCCTGGGATGCTGATGTGCTGACCCAGAGACCACACTTTGAGTACCATTGGCTTGGAGCCATTTGATTCAGGTCCCAGCCTTTGGGTGTGCATACACAGATACTGAGGAAGGGAACTGGTGTTCACTGGTACCTACTATGTTCCCAGCACTATGATAGGTGCTTTATATTAGTTATCTTTCAAAATTCTGAAACCTTATACAAAAAAATTCTGAAACCTTCCTTATGACATAGGCAGTTATTAAATTTATTTTACAGGTGGATAAACTGAGACTCCCGGAAGGAAAATGAACTACCTCAAGCCACAGAGTAGGCATTCCAACCCAGGGACTTCTGATTCCAAAGTCCTTATTCTTTCCTGATTGTTCTATGTTGGGTCACAGAAGAATAAGCTTATTGTTATCATAATCATTGTTACTTCTCATCGAGTAGGAGAGAGAAGTTCTGATATGGAAGATAAGAAAGGCTGTGTTTTCCCAAAACTTAGTGGCTTCAAAGACAACAATTTAGTATTTCTCATGATTCTTCAGGTCTTGCCTGAGCTCACTCATGCAGCTGCAGTCAGCTGATGGCTCTGCCACAGCTGGGTCATGTAGGGTGGCCTCATCACATGGATGGGGCCTCAGCTGGGAAGGTTGGAAGGGATGGCTGGGTGGCTGAGTCCCTCTTTAGATGCGGTCTTTCGTCCCATCTTCTTTGCCCGAAAACAGGAGCGTTCAAAATGTAGGAAGCAAGAACTTTGGGGGCTCTCAAATTCTATAAGGTGAAACCACAGGCTGTTGGTCAAAATAAGTCATGGGGCCAGCCCAGACAAAGAGTAAGGAAAGAGACTCCACCTCCAGATGGGAGGAACTGGAAATAATTTGTGGCCATTTAAAATCCGCTAGAACCTCCGAACAGGACTGTCTGGTAGCTATCTAGTTTCTTAAGTATTTGTCACTTTTTCTTGGTTTTAGTTGTCTTGGGTTTTATTCAGATAAAGACCATCCTATCAAGTATTCTTAAGCCCATTAGAAGAGTCACATGACTAATGAACATTGGGAGAAGACAGTGCTGAAATGATGTCCTTGCTTTTTGACTGATCCAACTGATGATATACATCTTGTCTCCGAGGATGGGACTGGGGCTTCAGGGTGTCTGTATTCTCCTTGCAGGCTAAAAGGTCTTCAGTAATAAGAAGGTTCTTATGAAATAGTTTTAAAATATTTATAAAGATTTACTTGGAGGGGCACCTGGGTAGCTCAGTCGGTTAAGTGTCTGCCTCCAGCTCAGGTCATGATCTCAGGGTCCTGGTATCGAGCCCCACATTGTGCTCCCTGCTCAGCAGGGAGTCTGCTTCTTCCTCCTTTCCCCCACTCCTGCTCTCTCTCTCTCAAATAAATAAAACCTTAAAAAAAGATTTACTTTGATTTTTCAAGAATTCATAATAATAGGAAATTATAGTGTAAAAGGACATCTGGGTGATCAGGTTAGAAATGTTCATTCAAAACACTTGTGGAAGAGGAAACTGGGCAAGTTCGCATTTGTGTATGGAGAGTATAGTTTCAAAAATATTATAACGTTTGCACATCTCGAGGTAATATATTTGTAATGAGACCATATTGGTCTCAGCAGAATAGGCAGCCTGTTCAATTAAGATAATTTGAGGAAAGGCTGTTGAAGTGAGCCCTTTTATCAGCTTGAAGGCAGAGTGAGGGATGCTGCAAGGAAGAAAGTGGTATCCCAGGGGTTGACACCCTAACCCTGACAGGGAAGAGAAGAGAAGAGAAGGGAGAAGATTTCCAGAGCCTGGAAGGAGAAAACTGAAAAGAGAGGGCCACCTCAAGAGGAGTCTTTGGCCAAGGAGTGGCCAAGTTCAAGGTGATCCCAGCACCTGTTGGGGTTTTCCATTGGCTGAAACCAGCAGGAAACAGGAGGCTTGGAAGAGACTCTCGATGCTGTCTATGGAGCCACTGCTGTGGCAGAGAGCAGGGTGGAGGAGGGCGGAGAGGGACTCTGTGGGGACACAAGGAAGACAGCTTGTAGACAGACCTTCTAACTGAATTCAGGTAGAAGGCTCAACAGACCTGCCAAGGCAGCACAGAACCCTTCCCAAGGTGATGTGTGAGGCCGTGATACACAATTTTCCGAAGAAGTGGATGAACCCTAATTAAAGTGCTTTTAGGCTTCTCACTATCTTAGAAGAAATAAAAGGATTGAAATTTGGAAATAGAAAAGAGGACACATTTCGAGATGTGTGTGTCCCGTATGACTGAGGCTGAGGGGACATCAATCCCTCACCTCAAGCCCTGGGCAACAGGTTCTGCAGAGCCTCCTCAGAGAGTCGCATATGTGCCCCTTTCAGTTGGGGAGACCCTGCGTTTGGGCATTTGTTTCACTCCTGCCTACAAAATCTGAAGGGCGAGACACATGTGGACAAGCTATGTTGACAGAGAGGTCTAGAACAGGTGGCTTCCCGGAGTAGCCCTCACCGAGAAAACTGGTGGGGTAAAGCGAATGCAGGAATATTTATGTGGGTCAGATCTGAGCCACGTGCAAGAGACAGCCAGGGTACATTTTGTAATAGATCCTGCCCAAGAGGGCTGACTTGAAGTGAAAACAGAGCAGATCTCACCTGGGAGAAGCTAGAAGCAGAGCCAGCTTCCGCACAGCTGAGGAAGCAAGGAACAGGTATGGATTCCAACCATCCAGGAGTGTAGGGGAGATAACGATGCAAGAGCTCTGATGGTCCACGGGGAGCCCACGAAAGTGACCCAGCTGTGAAGAGCAGGAAGCTCTACTATGTAGGTAGACCATAAAGTAACAATGAAGTGACAATTTTTCTACTTCTCCTACCTCATCTGACTTCCTTGTCTCCAACCCCCAAAGGGTCCAAAATGACAGCAAGATGAATGCGGAGTAGAGGGGGTGGGTGGGGAAGGAATGGAGGAGAGAACCTACTGCCTCGCATCAGCAGTGGGCCTCCCTAGGGGAGGGTAGAAGCCTAACTCCATAAAAGACTCCACCTTTGACTACTAAATCGAGACTATCTTGTGGGTTGAAATGCCAGAGAAGCTTTGACACCTGAGAGTAACAAAAACATGTCCAGAAAAATCATGGGGTTTGCCTGATGTTTTTTATAGGATCAGGACAAGAATTAGCCCCACAGTGTGATCCTACACTTGCACCTTGTGAGTCCTGCTTGTTGTACGGATCTGTATTCTATACCTGCAGGGAAACATGAGTTACTGTCTTCTCCGAGTTAAGGAAGGTGGTGGTGTTCCTTTCCCCATTCCTTACATTCCTTCTGCCAGGTATTTGTTCCTTTGTGAATTCTCTCTTCTTAAAAACTGTCTTGATTTTTTTCTGTATGAGAATCTGTTGGAAGCCAAATGGAGAAGGCAGTGAAGGAGGGGGCAAACAATGTGTTTTTGCTTAAAGGCCCGTCTCCTAATGATATCTCTGGGCTTACACCGTTTTGGCTGTATGAACCCGAAGTGAAGGGATTTAAAACTGAACCATACTTGACAGGAAAGTGTGTTGGTATCAGCATGAATATTAAAAGCTGATATGTCCAGGACCAAGATTTGTGGCATATTTTAAGCATGTCATATAAAGGAGGGGGAAAAAAGCTTTCTTCTTGGAACACGTTGATAGAACTTTCCAATGATTAGTACTTTTTTTTTTTTTTTGCAGACAAATTTAAAGTACATGAAGCTTTCTTTTTTTGTGTTTAATGAAGATTTATTTACAAGTTTCAACTTTAGATATCCACCCATTGTTTGATTTTAGTTGTGGATATTTGCAAACTTTCTTCCGTTTTATGTTCATGTCCCGTGCTGGGCACTAACACGGTACACGAATTTGTTTTTTTGCTAAAAAAGCAAGTAAACATGTTAACATTTAATCTTCCAGTAATGGAATTGGAAACAAAAATCTCAGCAACTTACAATGCTGTTCAGAGATATTTTTCCACTGCCTGTTGTGAGAAGTTAGGGTATGTAAAATAAATGATGTATGGAGCCGTAGGAATGCGACTTTTCCAGACTACCTTATGTCTAAGGAACATTAAACATAGGGTTCTCGTTTAGCAAATAAATAACCATTCATTTCAATGGCTGCGTAGTCTGGACTTTCGTGCATATTTTTGCAAAGATAAGGAGAGGCCATTAGGGATTTAATATAAAATAAATCGCCAAGGGGTCTTCTTGTAGTCCTAGTCTTTCTGCCACATGGTGTGTTACTAATGTGCATAAATGGGCTTAAATGAATTTGTTATCTGTATTACATTTGCAGTATGTATATATTTATATATTATTTTTTAATTGTGTTTAAAAATAAAACATTAAATACATCATTTTGGAGACTTGAAAACATAGAATACGTAAATCAATCAGCTTCAATTAGTATTAAAAATGTCAGTATATTAGAATTGCCTGTGGGTATATTTACCCCACAGAGTTTAATATATTTTAGTTCTGTCATCTATGAGGTAGCCATATGGTTAATTTGTCACCTTATAAGAATAGACTGTTACAGTCCAAGCTCGATTAATGACATAATGCTTATGCACCGTTGAAAGAGTCCGTGTCTTGGTTGTTTTATTGATGCCCTAGGTCAGATTCTGATCATCATGCAGTATTGATGGCTTTAGCTAAGCAAGGGGCTTTGCTGCTTTGCTCTCTTCTTGACTTACTTTCACCATGTTTACAGTTACAGATAGAAAGTGGCAGGAAATGTTCTGTATCATATCAAACGATTTCATTGTACATATTACTGCATCCACAAGGTCATTACCATAAGAGTTTACCTTTGGATCTTCTCTCCTTTTTACAATAAGTGGAAATTATCCTTTTTACAATGACCAATGAAACTTAATAAATTCTAATCTGGTAAGATTTTAAAGATAGATACAGTCTTCTTTAGATGAGATTCTGGAATGATTCCAAATGGTTTTGATACCCTTTTCAAATATAGTTACGCAACTCATAAGAATAGCTTTGATGTTTGTCCCATAGAAATAGCTCTTACTAAACAAATGATCATTTTAAGAAATTATATAGTGATGACAGTTAATTTTTATTACTTTTCATTAATGACCCACCGCATGATGTTGAATTGTTGCATCCATGCTAAATTTTCTCTATTTCATCTTCCACATGTAGCATAAATATATTCTAATACTCTTTTCTGCTAATCAATTTTATTTGAGGCTACCATTTTCAAAAAGAACAAAAAACTTTCTCGATTACATGCACCCACTATTTCCTTTTCAAGCAGTCTTTTTTTTAAAAGAAGATTTTATTTATTTATTTGACAGAGAGAGAGAGAGAGAAAGAGAGAGAGAGCACAAGCCTGGGAAAGAGGGAGAAGGTGAGGGAGAAGCAGACTCCCCGCTGAGCAGGGAACCCGACATGGGGCTCAATCCCAGGACCCTGGGATCATGACCTGAGCTGAAGGCAGATGCTTAACCGACCGAGCCACCCAAGCGCCCCTCCTTTTCAAGCAGTCTTAATGCTATCCTATCATATTTCGAAATATCATTCAATTAAAATATTTATTAGATAACTATTAGACCTTGGTTGATAGCTTTCACTCATATTTGTTTCTGAACACAGATGAAATCACTGTTTTAGGGTGCCTGGGTGGCTCAGTCGTTAAGCGTCTGCCTTCGGCTCAGGTCATGATCCCAGGGTCCTGGGATCAAGTCCCACATCGGGCTTCCTGCTCGGCAGGAAGCCTGCTTCTCCCTCTCCCACTCACCCTGCTTGTGTTCCTGCTCTCGCTATCTCTCTCTCTGTCAAATAAATAAATAAAATCTTTAAAAAAAAAAAAAAAAAAAGAAATCACTGTTTTATATAATCTAATGCAAGGAGTAAGGTAGTTAGTTGGTGAGCGTGTGTGTGTAACCTTTGCATTTGGCTGCTAAGGAAAATACTACTTATTTTGACTTCTCTAAATTTGACCAATTTATCATTTGAGGGTTGTTATTCTTGCTTTTATCACTGCTTTACTGAAGATGTTTATGGGGCATAGGCTTTAACAGCAGGAGGTGTTTTTTGAAAAACGTTAAGCATGAAGTATATTTTGTAATGTATTCATATGTGATTCAGTATTTGTTTCCACTCATTGACAATGTAGGCGCACAGTCCAACATTTATCAGTGATCTTAAATAGATGAAAATCGCCTTTGATCCTCTATTAATCCAGGTGGACGAACAGACAAGCCAAGGCTTGCTGCGGAGGTGAATTCTATGTCCAGAAGACTCAGGTGTAGTGTTCTCCTTTTCCAAAAAACTAACTGATACGGGAGTTATTTAACCTCACAGAGGTTAGCAATCCATTGCCAAAATAGACAGCAGCACTTTGGGGTGATGATGAAAGATAAAAACAAAAAAAAACACGAATTGGAAAATTAATTCAGATATTTTAAATTTAAAATAATAACACCCATAAATGCCATTAAAAAAAATCACTTCATTTGCATACTGCTTTGCTATTTCCTAATAAATTATCAATCACGTCTCTGATAGAAAGACAGAGGCTGGGCTTCTAAGCTCTGAGTCTTTGGTCTCTCGGCTGCTGTTGCTGCACATTCCAGGTTATTTGCCCCTTTATTTTTTAAAAATAGGCACTTGGGCAGGAATCTGTTTTGTGCATATCACATTTGAGTATAAATAAATTATAAACTATACTAAGCAAGTCAGTATTGACTTTAACACAATTGCCACTGAACAAAACAGAGTTTATGGTATCAGTAAAGAGCCACAGCGATCGCCCCATTGTCTTGTTTGCCCTTCTAGTTGGAGCAGAACTCTTACTGCCCAGACCATCCTGGCTTACTGTGCTCACGGGTCAAAGTTCTTTAACCTTCTGACATACACATGCCCTTCCTCGGAGTCCAGCATGGTATAACATGGCCCCTCCTATGTCTCACAAAGGATTAACCCCGTCCCTGCCCAACCCTGAATTTCACAGCTTTCTCTGTTCAATATTCCATTCAGGCTCTATAGTAACAATCTGTATGTTCAATTGTGGCAAAGATACATTTACCTGATCAAAACCTGGCAGCACACTTAAGGTTTGCTCCTTACACATTCGTTGAAAATCAGTGATCTTAAATTTGAATATCATTGTCCTACATAGGAAGTCTTCGACCCTGGTGACCTAGACTGGATCTCATAGGACTCTCTAGTTCTCTTGCCAAAGTTAGCAGCAAGCAGGACAGTGGGTTACGTCCCTTTTCCACAGAGCCTCTCCTGATCTTGGCCTTGGGGGTCTTACCATTTCCAGTATGAAAAAGAATCAGGGGAAGTTGAAACCAAGGAAAGAGAGATTTTGTAGCAACCCAGATCATTTACTACAGAAACCTCCTCCTCCTAGAGGAGGGTCTGGTTGTGTGTTTAAGAACTTTCTAGTGATAAGGGCGCCTGGGTGGCTCAATCGTTAAGCGTCTGCCTTCGGCTCAGGTCATGGTCCCAGGGTCCTGGGATCGAGCCCCACGTCGGGATCCCTGCTCAGTGGGAAGCCAGCTTCTCCCTCTCCCACTCCCCCTGCTTGTCTTACCTCTCTAGCTGTGTCTCTCTCTGTCAAATAAATAAATAAAATCTTAAAAAAAAAAAAAAAAAAGAACTCTCTAGTGATAGTAGAGAGAACCAGGGAGCCTAGAGCTTTCTTTTTTATTTATTTATTTATTTATTTATTCATGAGAGTCAGAGAGAGAGAGAGAGAGAGAGAGGCAGAGGCAGAGGGAGAAGCAGGCTCCCCGCCTAGCAGGGAGCCCGATGCGGGACTCGATCCCGGGACCCCGGGATCATGACCTGAGCCGAAGGCAGACGCTTAACCATCTGAGCCACCCAGGCGCCCAACCTAGAGCTTTCTATGGCCATTTAAGGTGCTCTGGTGAAGGTCCATGAGAATATTCTGATGCTTAATCTTTAGCTGTTTTCTTCCTGGTAAGCACTTCCTATTTTAAAATATGCAATTATTGGGGCACCTGGGTGGCCTAGATGGTTAAGCCTCTGCCTTCGGCTCAGGTCACGATCCCAGAGTCCTGGGATCGAGTCCCGCATCGGGCTCCCTGCTCAGCGGGGAGCCTGCTTCTCCCTCTCCCTCTGCCGCTGCCTCTCTCTATCTCTCTCTCTGACTCTCATGAATAAATAAAACATTTAAAGATAAATAAATAAATAAAATAAAATAAAATATGCAATTATTATCCCATATTCATAGCATCACTATTCACAATAACCAAGAGGTGGAAGCAACATGAGTCCATCGATGGATGAATAGATACGCAAATTTGACATATATAATACAATGGAATGTTCTTCAGCTTTAAAAAGACAGGAAATTCTGACACGTGCTGCAGCATGGATGAACCTGGAGGACATTATGCTAAGTGAAATAAGCCAGGCACAAAAGACAAATACCTCCACTCACATGAGGTACCAAGAGTGGTCCGATTCATAGAAACAAAGTAGAATAGTGGTTGTCAGGGGCTGGGGGAAGGAGGAAAAGAAGAGTCATTGCTTAGTGAGTACAGAGCAAGATAAGAAAGTTCTAGAGAACTTCTGTTGTCGCACAAAAATGTGAATATACTTAACACTACTGAACTCTACACATAAAAATGGTTCAGATGCTAATTTTATGTGATGGTTTTTTTTTTACTACAATAAAAAAAGTCTTAACAATGCAATTGTTATATCGCTGCTCAAGAGATTTAGCTCTTTGCTCTGTATGGGGGACAGGAGGAGAGAAATGTCATTCTGAGGGTGCCTGTCAGCCTGCATGCTTATCATATCCGTGAAATATGTAAAAACAAACAAGAAAGCAAGACCCAAAGCAAAAAAAAAAAGTGAAGTGTGACCAAAAAGGTAGCTAAGGGTGTCTATGGCTACAAAGGAGAAGAGTATTTGCCAGACAATACCCATCCCTACTTTCCTTCATTCCCTGCTTGTGTATGTGTGAATATCTTAAGATTTCTATTTAAAACACCAGATGATACACCACCTCCTTCTCTCTCCTGTTCCAGTTATGGTAGCAGAACTCTCGCAGGGTCTGGGAAGTCATCTCACCCCAGGGAAGGCTCAGGGAGTTTTATGTACTCAGGAATGACTGCTGCGTTTTTAGCTGGCAGTGGCTAGGCCCCTCATGATCCTATGTACCTAGGGAGGTTTCAGGGCTTCTATGAAAGAGACATATGTAAATGAAACCTTGACATTGGCCTAGAGAACCACATTTCGCCTCTACAAATGATAAAGCAGAGTTATTATATAAAGCAGGAATGCAGATTGGTGCATGTAACTTCTAAGTATCCAGACTTTGGGAAAACAATTTTAAAAAATACTAATTATCTAGTTGTATTTCTCTTGCATAGCAATAAATAAGCACATAACTGTATTTTTGTTGTAAAACATGCAGACATTATCAAAAAAAAAAAAAGAAGATAGCTGAAATCCCACTTATCGGGGCGCCTGGGTGGCTCAGTCGTTAAGCGTCTGCCTTCGGCTCAGGTCATGATCCCAGGGTCCTGGGATCGAGTCCCACATCGGGCTCCCTGCTCGGCAGGAAGCCTGCTTCTCCCTCTCCCACTCCCCCTGCTTGTGTTCCTGCTCTCGCTATCTCTCTCACTCTGTCAAATAAATAAATAAAATCTTTAAAAAAAAAAAAAATGAAATCCCACTTATCACCTCAATCCCAAACCAAAAGTAATTGCCAGTTTGGTAAGTGGTTTCTTCTCAGTTCTTTTTCTGTGGATTTTCATATAATGTATCTGTAGAAATATATATATACATATATATATATGTATATATATGAAATGATGAAAAAAAGAAAATAAAGGAATATATTCTTTCTGGCCAGGGAACTCTTATTGCTATTGTTTTGTTTTGTTTTGTTTTTTAAAAAAAATAAGACACTTAAAAGCTAGGTAATTTTAAGAGTACCCAAGTGTCAAAAAGCCCGATCTCTCTCTCAAGAGTAACACTGTGCAGTGCTTGTGTGTGTGGTTTCATTTTGGAAGCAAGCTTAGTAACTGGAAAAAGACATCAATGTTAGCTTTAAGCAGGCGTTCTTTCTCCCCAACCATTCATAATAAAACAGATTGCCGGAGTGGCCTCAAGTATACACCAGACACTGTGAGCTGAGTCAGGGGAAGGTAGGTGGTGAGTCAGGTTCTTTCTTGGAGTCCGCTCACATTCCTGCCTTCTACGATGCTGTTTCCTGGCATGTCCTTCCTGAGGGTCCCTGGTCTCAGAAGCCACTTCTTGCTGCTGGGGACTCTGACACTGTGTGTCTCGAGCTGTGCCCTTCGCTGCCCCTTATCTCGGACCTCCCCTCACCTCCTACCGAGCATCCATCAAGTCCTGTCAGCTGCTCTGCCTAACGACTGAGGAAGCCCTCACCTCGTCCCATCTGCAAGGCTTCCACCTTAGTTCAAGTCCTTCTTCATGCCTTGGACGGTGTTGCAAAGCTGCCTTTCTGTCCTCCTCCTCTTTAGACGAGCCCCTGTCCAATCTGTCGGATTCACCTTCTCCCCTCTTAGGTAGGAGCCGCGTGCACCCGCCTACCGTGCCACGTGACCTGCAGACGAGGCTGGAGGCGCTGTGCTCTCACGGCGAACACAGCACTCACCTCCATTGCTTTTATTCCTCCTGCCCGTCTCTTAACTCCTGAGCCCCTGAGGCTCAGCGCTGCACATCCTCCTCGGCCCTCCTCTGCTTGGGGAAGAATCGGAAGCCCTGCCTCTTCGCTCTCCTAGTTCCATTTATCTTATTCTATCAGAGTGTTTATCGCTTTGTAATGAAGCTTCTGGCTTGCTTACCTGCCTCCCTCCTCCGTACTGCGCCTTTCTTTGAGTATGGAAACTTTGTTTTCCTGGCTCTTAACTGTGAATTCCCAGGACTTAGCAGAGTGTCTGCACCTCGTAGGCTCTCTGTGAACACAGGTTTCAAGAATACAGGTCTTTGACTCCTATGCTAGCTCCAAATTGGTGTCTTCTAATTTTCATTCTTTTCCTCATTCAGATCCTTTTTTATCCTTTTCCTTCCCTATCACCTTCACCATCCTTTTCCTGCTTCTCCTGTGTATTATCCTAGGGGATCTATCATAGTGATATATGGGGAACTGTTGTAGTGAGCTCTTATTTTGACAGTCCTTGCCATGTTTCTTATTTTGGGTCATTGATTCAATCAGTTCCATGACACCGTCTGCAGTCCCTTTTCTTGGCTATTTAAAAAATTCCTTTGGAATTGGCAGGATTTGTAACTTGGGTGGCTGTTAGAAGAGCATTATGCTTTCTTCATCACTTTACATGACAACATTTTATTAATGACCATGCATCTTTTGTAGAGAAAAGGACTTTGTTTACCCAAATTATACACAAACTTAAGTATTAAGAGTCTCGATGAAGCAAAAATGAGGGGGTTGAAGCATTCCGTAAGTTCCCTTGGATTTATAAAATCCTTCAATCATTTGACAGTAATCTCCTGGTCTCGATGTCTATCTGAGTCTCATTCTTTCAATATGAAAAATCAGAGTCTAGGCAGAAGTGAGTAATTCAACACTGAGTGATTTCTGATTACCATTTGATTACAAAGTCACATGTGATTTTTGTGTACACTTGAGATTTTGAATTAACGGGATATATTCACCATCAGTTATAGAACATGGAATATAAAAGCCTGTATTTTTTTAAGTTTATTTTTTTAGTAATCTCTACACCCAAAGTGGGGCTCAAACTCATGACCCCGAGATCAAGAAACACATGCTCTTCCAACTGTACCAGCCAATACCCCCAAAAGTCTATATTGGTTAAATGAACAAAATATTTACATTTTTCTCTCCTTCCTTCATCTGTCCTTTCCTGTTCTTCACTCTGTCTCTTTCTCAGACTTGTTTCCAAGAAACCATAAGGTAGAGATAATGCAGTCGCATGACTTCCAGAGAACTTACACTGACTCTCATGGGGGCTATTGGCAACTCGAAATTAGATTAGATCACAAGTAAGACAAGTTGAGTCACAAACTCTCTGTGGATGGAGGCATGTCTTCAGCTGTTTCAAGACCCAATTGTGTCTGTTAAGATGCAGTTTACAGAATAACACTGGAGGGAGCAGGAATGAGGCAGAATCTTTCTCAAAGGCAGGGGGTTAGTACGTGATTCTTCTCAATGTTGGTCTGGGTCTTGCCAGTTTGGTAACCATAAAGTTATGGTGCTTTGACAGTGTGCAGATGTCTTTGAAGCCCAGTGCCATAGATGGTAGCATTATCCAGAAGGTAGACTTGATGTTCACACACTTGTATGCCCGAGTTGCCCATAGTCGAGTCCTAGATGGAATAATAGTTTATGCTAATTCGTTCTGGAAGTTGGCCAGAGCTGCTTCTCGGCCTCTGACAGCTGAAGTCCAGCCACCTGGGCAGTTAGTTTCTTCAGTTAAACTCCCATTCCCAGGTAAGGCCTATCTATTATCTCAGCCCTGGCCATATGTTAGAGACTTTCTTCGTGGCAGGCAGAAGAACATTGGAGGATCTTTTCCTTCTAGTAGATCTAGATTAGGAGACTGATAATTTGGGGGAATAATAATAATAATTGGTAATATGTTTAATGCTGAGTAGGTTCTGGACACTGTTTAAAACTTCATGTGAATTGTCCCATTTAATTCTTATGGCCACTCTATGAGGTACTTAGTATTAATAATCCCATTTTATACAGCAGGTGCCTGAGGGTATGTAACTTACTCAAGGTGACTCAGCTAGGAATTGGTGGAGAAACTGAGATATATGCCCAGGCACTCCATGTCCTGAGGCTGAGCGCTTCGCTACCATGTTGCCTCTGGGTGCGTCCCGATGATAAGACATGTGGCCTGAGTCAGATTTTCTGCCTCTGCCTTTTACTTTATAAATACATTTATTTATTTTCTCAGAACTACAGTATCTCATCTGTGGAAAAGAGACTTAAAACCCTACTTCATAGAATTACTTTGAAGGGTTATATGTAAAATGCTTAGTAGTTCCTGATACATTTTAAGTGCTCAGTGAATAGTAGTTAGTCTTATTAAATAATTTTAGAAACTCAACTTGGTTGGCTCTAGACCAAGCAAAGCATTGTGAAGAAGCCAAAGGCTAGCTGTGATTGTCTAAAGCCCTCACCAGGTAGCTTTGTAGTATCTTTACAGGCCCATGCCTTTTGGAAAATCAGACTGGAAGGAATATCTTATTTGCTGAGATTCTATAAATGTTGTATGGAACAAAGAACCATGAAGTAGGAATTAAAAGACTGGAATTCTAAAGCTAGATTTGTGATGAACTAGCTAGGTGAATTTAAGCTAATCATGTAAACCCCCCTGTGCCTTGTTTTTCCTTTGTCGGCAAGGATGTGGAGAAAGGGGAACCCTCTTACACTGTTGGTGGGAATGCAAACTGGTGCAGCTACTCTGGAAAACAGTATGGAATTTACCCCAAAAGTTAAAAATATAACTACCCTATGTTCCAGTGATCATACTACTAGATATTTACCCAAAGAATGCAAAAATATTAATTCAAAGGGATACACACACCCCAATGTTTATAGCATTATCTACAATAGCCAAATTATGTAAACAGCCCAAATTTCCACTGACTGATAAATTGATAAAGAGCTGTATTTACTCCATGTAAATACAATGGAGTATTACTCTGCCATAAAGAGAATGAAATCTTGCCATTTGCAATGACATGGATGGAGCTAGAGAGTATTATGCTAAACAAAATAAGTCAGTCAGAGAAAGACAAATACCATATCATTTCACTTATATGTGGAATTTAAGAAACAAATGAACATGGCAGGGGGGAGAGGAGGGGGAAGAGAGAGGCAAACTATAAAACAGACTCTTAACTGTAGAGAACAAATGGATGGTTACCAGAGGGGAGGTGTGTGAGGAGTGCATGAAATAGGTGATGGGGATTAGGGTTGCACTTGTCATGATGAGCACCAAGTGTTGTATGTAAAGTGGTGGATCACTAAATCCTACACCTGAAACTAATATTGCACTGGTTGTTAACTACCTGGAATTTAAAGAACAATAAGGGCCTGAATGGGAGCTAGTAAATTGGATGTACTCTGTAGAACTTTTGATTAAGAAATTCTGTGATCCCAAATCTAAGCCAGTTCAGCTTGGTATTATGGTAGTTGAGTAAATGATGCCTGGAGTTCCTGGTCCCCTCTTGGTTTTTCTCTTGCCTGAATGGAACCTGGTCAGATATCAGAGGGTCACCATTCTGAGCCACTTCCAGGAAGCTCCAGGACAATGTGCCTTGCCATCAGTGGTCTAATGAGATGGTCCCTAGGTAAGCACAATGGACCTCATGTTAGCTTGAGTAATTTCATTCTTCTTTTCAGTCATGAATGACCCTGTCAGGAAAACATCCATCAGTCCTTAGCCCCCTGACTCTAACCTTAGCTTGTCTTCTTTTTTTTGGTGGGAGGGAGGTGCAGAGGGAGAAAGAGAATCTCAGGGATACTCCCTGCTGAGCACAGAGCCTGATGCAGGGCTCAATCTTACAACCCTGAGATCATGACCTGAGCTGAAATCAAGAGTCAGATGCTTAACCGACTGAGCCACCCAGGTGCCCTTAGCTTATCTTTTTCCTCTTGATTAATATCCATCATGCTTATTGCTTGCTGTATGCCATATTATTTACATTATTTTCTTTATTCTTTGTATATTTATTGCCTTGTGTTTCAAAGAGCGTCCTTTTATCCTACTAATTTGCAACCCCTTCCAGCCTAAGAAGCAATGGTCTGAAAGCTCCTTCTGCCTTCTCCCTTATTAGATGTTATAGATGCAGATGTACGAAACTCTGCATGGTGTAACAGACTTGGATTTGAGCAATTCCTTATCCTCACGCTTTAACTTTGGATAAATTACTTAACTGGAAGCATCAGTGTTGTTGTCTGTAAAGTGGAGAAGACCCACCTTTCAGAGACATCATGGGGTTTAGACAAAATGTCATTAAAATGAAGCACCAAGCCAGCACATAATGAGTGCTGGCATTCACAAAGCAGCTAACACAATAAGGCCCAAATCTAGAAAGGGGAAAAGAAAGCCTTACATTAAAAGACCAAAATGAAAACAAAAGTTGAGAAAATATTTGCCACTCATTGTCAAATAATAATATCATTAATGTATGAAAAATCTTCACAAATTAATAAGAAAATAGCTAAGTCCCTAAGTTAAAAAAAAAAATGGACAGAGGTCCTAAACAAATAGCTAATACGTCTATGAAAAAATATTTAGCTTTACAAGTAATGGATAAAATGTGCATTTAAACCCTAATATATACTTTTTTCTGAAGGCATTATTTATTTATTTTTTTAATTATGATGACAAGGGCGTTAGATTCCCAAGCATCAGGCCTCTTTCTCTCTGCCCAGACGATGCCACTGTGGGACACATGGGAGAATTCTGCAGCCCCTCACTCCCCCACATCCTGCCGTCTTGTGACACTAGTCTTGATCTGCCTCAGCCTTCCATGAATCCACTGCTTCTGCCCTGGCTTCATGAAGAGAATGGAAATGCTGATGTTGTCTACTTTGTTAGACCTTCTTTGGGAGAGTGAGCACAGGCCAGTGTAGTGCAAACACCTCTTTGAGGTGTTTCATCATGCTCCCTTCCCTTCCTATTTCTCCCCAGCCCTTTCTTGGGGTCCTGTCCACATCTTTCTCAAGGTGCCCCAGAATCGAAGCTTTCTTCCTTCCCCTTCTGATTCTTCACCCCTCCCTTGGTTTAGAGCTTCTGAGTCTAGTCTGGAGACGGTGGTCTGGTTCTTTGTCTCATCTTCCAAACCAGTCACTCCTTGAGTCCTTTTTCCGTTGTTCAGTTGCATCATGTTGGCCATGACTAGTGGATACCCCATGATCTACTTCTGTGAGACAGAAACCAAAAAGTTAAGTGAAATACTAGGAATGAAAAACATACTGTTTCTTGTATTAAAATTTGATTATAAGGGCCCCTGGGTGGCTCAGTCGGTGAAGTGACCAGTTCTTGATTTCGGCTTAGGTCATGATCTCAGGATCTTGAGATCAAGCCCCATATCAGCCTCTGAGCTCAGTGGGGAGTCTGCCTGAGATTCTCTCTTTCCCTCTCCCTCTGCCTCTCCCCCTGCTCACTCACTCTCTCTTTCTCTAAATAAATAAATAAAATCTTTTAAAAAATAACATTCTATTATATACTCCATCTCGTACTTCTTGTGTATGTACTAGAGGATAAAGATCATCTGGGACAATTCTTGCCTTCCTTTGGCTCTGGCTATAATGCCATAGACTAAAATATATTCGGAGACCAGCAAGGAGATGGTTTCCTTTGGTCAGTTGGGCAAACTGGTCAACCAGGGCTAACACATTTTAGAATCCACAAAAGGAAGGGAAGAAACAATGGCGGTCAAGGACAATCTGACTCCAAAGATCAGTTATAACTATCTATTAATTGAAGGAGAGAGTGAGGAAAGGGGTAGAAGGGAAGAGGGAAGAGATTTATTGAACTCAGCACCTGCTTCTGTCCAGCGCCACGATGGGGATTCCACATGTGATCCTGTTGAACCCTCACAAGGACGCTGGGCTGTAGATCGATTTTTCTCCTTCCCATTTTGGAGCACATCTGACATTGTAATTCTTTGGTTTTGCTCACCAGACTTTGTGGACACAACCTTTCCGCAATAAGCAGGGAGCAGTCTTCTTGTGGATATGAAAGGGCAGCAGCACTTTTGCTTTCTCTCCTGAGTTGTTCATTTAGAAGGACAACGAGAACAAAAATTAAAATTAAAAAAATGAATGATTGAATAAAGGGCATTTTGCATCAGAAGTAAGAATCTCTAGATCTAAGACATGAATTTGGGGTTCTCTACATATTTGTTCTAATGGATTTTGGCAATCTCCTTCCCATCCCTGCCCTATATTATTCTTCACAATAAAAATAATAGAAAAGTGAAAGAATCATTTTTAAACTTGAGCTCCAAATGACAATGAAATGTGCTGTTCTTGACTTCAAAAAGTTTGGTCATTAACTATCTTTCATTGTACTTGGAAGCCTCATTGGATTTCTAACTGTGTTGTTTCCTGAAAGCTTGCTGGATATGATGACACTCCAAATAAACTGAACAGAATTAATTCAAGAATAAAAAAACCATTTCTCCTCGTGTATCTCAATCTGATATTTGCCATATGGGAAGCTCAGCATCATTCACGCAGCAGGGTAATTTATGGCAAACACACATCCACATTCAGCGAATATGGGAAAACACAGCCTCTTTCTCCTTTATTTTTATAAGATTGACTGTAGACTTTTTTCTTTGCTTTGCCTGCACTGATTCAAATTTAATTAAATGCAGGTTTCCTGGCAATAGGGGTGGGAAGTGGGTTGCCGCTGATGGGTAGGGAAAGAATATCAACAACATCAAGTTGCATCTAAAGAGATGGAGAGAATCCCAGAGTTTTATCATGGCCTGCTTCTTAGATGTGAGAATCCAAACACCAGAGGTGACTAATGAGATGTTCTGGTGTTTCCTGGGTTGAAGATTCCCCATTGCCAATGAGGGGTCATTGCAGCTACAAACTCTGCAGTGTTCTATAGTTGAATTACCACTAATTGATCTTTCAATTAATTCATGATTTCTTCTTAACTAAGAAATAATCCCATCTATGTTGACTTTGCTTTTTGACCCTTGTTCATGGTTGCCACATATATATTATCTCTTGTAAACATGGGGTTGCACATTTATCTGTGGGCTTCATTACTTCATCCTTAGAACCAGAGAGTTGAATTCCTCACAGCAGGACCCCTGCCCAACCTCGTGCAGGAGTAGATGCCATGTGAGTGGACAGGGAAGAGCAGAGGCCCAGACAACAGTGATAAAGTAGGAAAGCCTCCTCACTGGCCAGGACTAAGGTCTCATAGCCATGAGCATGCGGGAAAACCTTGTGGAGATGCTTGGTGGTATCCAACTGAAGAGCTCTCTATCTTGCTCCCAGGTAGACTCCAGGTGGAGGGCTTTCTAAGGGATGCTGCATATTCTAACAGTCTTTTTTGTTGTGAATGTTGCTAATTCACGAAGGTCCATTTGAAAAGGGATACCTCCATATGGGAGCCTGCTAGAGTAAAAACTTTAATTTGGAGAGAGCATGATTTCCTGATACTGTGGGAAGCCCGCTGGATGAGAAGCTTGATGTCTGAGGGTTGAGTCTTGGCCCCACCACTTCCTGGTGCTGTGAACTTCAGCAAGCCCAAACTTCTTTGAGTCACATTTGTTCTCCTGCAATGTGGGAATGATTGTGATTGCTCTGGCAACATCCAAGAGTTGTGAGGTCTGATGGGACAATGGGTGGGACAAAACACCACTGTCTTAGTCAATTCAGGCTGCTATAACGGAATACCATAGACTGACTGGCTTATAAACAATAGAAATTTATTTCTCACAGTTTTAATGGGTAGGAAGTCCAAGTTCAAGGGTGGCTGGTGAAGGCCTGCTTCCTCCCCCCTTTTTTTATTTTAAAGTAAACTGTACCCTCAATGTGGGGCTCAAACTCATGACCACAAGATCAAGAATCACATGCTTTACTGACTGAGCCAGCCAGGCACCCCAAGAGTCTGCTTTTTAGTTCTTGTTATGTCCCCACATGGCAGAAGGGGCAAGGGAGCTCTCTGGGTCTCTTTTATAAAGACACTAACGCCATTCGTAGGGCTCTACCTTCATGACCTAATTACCTCCCAAAGGCCCCACCTCCTCATACCATCACGCTGGGGATTAGGTTTCACCACATGCACTGGGGTAGTGTGGGGGTGGACACACAGATGGTCAGTCTATAGCCACCACCAAAGTGGAAGGGATTATTTGAAGGTGAAGTTTCCTGATGTTTATATTGGCTCAAGCTGGCAATGTACTTGTAAGGGACTTGTCTTGAAGCTGTGCATGCAAAACATTTTCCACAGAAGTATAGAAGTATTGATTGTCCATCTGAAAATATGGGGATGTAGCCTGAAGGCAATTATGAAGAAGCTTCAAGCTTCCACTAGACCCTTCCTTGGGTATTCCCCTAGGAGCAGTTGACTCTCAGGAGTTTGTACTTTCTCTTCCCAGCGAGGCCTAGTCAGGACAACTGTCTTAACTCCATCATGAAGCTTATATACACATCTTTTTTTTTGAGAGTTAAAACAGCAAAACAGAGACTTTGATTTGGGTCCTGGTTCACTGAATACAATGAACGAAACCTGTTTGAGTGTTGACTATGTGCCAGGAACTTACTAGTTTCTCTGACCTGCAAATCTGACCTTTGCTCTCTTCTTACTATCGGATTTGTGATCCCTGTGATCTCCGGTTGCCAGGTGTCGCCATACTCAGGTCGTTATCATCATCAAATTGGAATAATCAAAATGACTAACACATCACGGTGCTTAAATTATGTCCAGCATTGCTCTAAGTACTTGCTGTGTATTTGTTTAAGACACTACACTGTCATCAACATCCCCATGTTACAGATAAGGAAGATTGAGTTCTACCTAAAGGCTATGACTAGTAAGTAAAGGAGCTTTGCAACCTGGGAAGTCTGGCCCTATAATCAAGCATGTCAGCACTTGGCCTCAGGAAGCTTTGCAAAAGGGAAATGAGTGGTTTGTGAGTTTAAGGCCCAACATAATAATTATCAACCTGGTTCACAAGATGTTTTTAATATTTTAAAAATAATGTTTTTACCTGTGCTAACTCTACCTGAGGTAAGAGCTTTGTCTCTTTACTGGAATGGATCTGGTTAGTGAGTTAACATTGGTTACTGCATGCCATTTTGACTCTCGTTTCTTTGGTAAAAGTAAGGCACTGATGACTTAGGAAATGCCATGTCTTTAGGAGACAAAAATCTTTCAAAGAAAGGGGTGCTGTGAGTTCTGAGGCTATCCCATACTATGGCACAAACATTATAAAATTGGGAAGGGCACAGAGAACTTCAGCTGCTCGTGATGGCTTCAGAAGCCAGTGACTCTTGAGAAAATTCTTGAAGGATCAAGAAGAGCCGAGTGGAAGAAGGGACAGAAGACATCCTAGATGAAGAATGTTGTGAGGCCACATGTGAAAAAAGGAAGCATGGTTACTGGAGATGACAAGGAGCCAGTGTTGCCGAGGACAGGAAGAATGGAAGGTTGTAGTCCGAGGTGAAGAGATGAGGAGGATGACTGTAAAGGGCCTTGGGCACCATGAGACTAGACCTGGGTTTCTCCTGAGTGGGTGGGAGCCTGGACTGCTGAGGGGTGCCTGTGGGGGCTGGGCGCAGGATGGTGCCATCAGCGGGCCAGGCTGCAGCTGCCCAAGGTCTGAACAAAAGCAGTGCCTGTGGCTATGGAGAAAAAGGGATGAAAGTGTGTGCTGTGTGGGCTTTCCTACCTCAAAAAAGAAATGAACAGAGATGCCTGGGTGGTGCAGTCAGTTAAGCTTCCGACTTTTGTTTTGGGCTCAGGTCGTGATCTCAGGGTTGTTGGATTGAGCCCTGCATCTGGCTCTGTGCTTAGTCTGCTTGAGATTCTCTCTCCCTCTCCCTCTGCCCCCTCTCACGTATGCTCTCTCTCTCTCTCAAATAAATAAATCTTAAAAAAAGAGAAATGAACAGAAATTAGCAAGCAGAAAAAGTGAAACCTATACCAAAAAGATAGTAATAAACATGGCCAGTGATTAATTTTTTTAAAGTCACCAATAAGGATAATTGTATACCACATTGAATAAACTGGTGTTTAAGAGAATAAGATAATAGTAGATAAGTAATAAAGTAACGCAATCTAATAATAAGATGTAAGAAAGAATAATTTGGAAGTAGAATTTTGGATAAAGAAATTTTCAGCGAGTTTAAAAAATTGATAGGACAAATAAAAAGTGTGAATTCCTAACTGGAATTCTCAGATGTAGCACATTCTGTGACTCCTTGGTAGAGAAGGGAGATACAGAGGCCCCTGGGGGACGGGAAGCATCTCAGGTCTTCCCCGGAGGACTTTGAAGGTCCAGGAGCAATCCCCTCCATCCAAAGGGGTAATCCGTCATCCTTCTGGCTTCCTCAACTGTCTCCCATCAGGCCCTTGCACACATGTACCACAAAGAGCCACTGGGTTTCTAATTTGCATGACTCCATTGAGGATCATGCTGTTAAGTGCCATCAGTAATAAAGGCAAGGGAGCAAGTCCAGGAGGAAAAAGAAAGAGAAGATAATGCGTTTGATTTTGAATATTTTGAATTTTAAACACCTAAGATTAATCTAAGGTGATAGAGCCAATAAGCAGTGTCTGTTGGAGATAATAAATACAGGTGTGGGCACACAGGTTAGTAGTGGGGATGAAAACAGACTTGAGGGTCAATGTTGTTCTTGTGGAGAAGGTCAAAGCAACAGAGAGAAGAGAGGATTGCAAGTGCTGTGTTGGGAGTAAAGATAAAGACATGCAAGCAAGGCTAGAAGCTGATGTGTGTCAAGAAAGGAGTCAAAGATGGCCAGAAGCTAGTGCCAGGATTAGGAAAATTAAATTCATGACGCTGGGCTCATTAGTGTAACTCTGACGGACAGAGATTCCTGACTTGAGCCCCGCTGTTGACTATGGCTCATGGAGACAGGGACAACGATTTCTCAAAGTTCTTTGTATCCTTGTTTCTTTTGACCAATGTGAGCTTAAATCTAATATTTCTTTGAGTCTCAGCCATTGGTATCATTTAGGGTTCTTTTTTTCTTCCCTGTAAGCATCAGTTTAAAGATAACCTCATTCATCAGACCATCAATGAACAAAGAGGCCTGGAACTTCGGAGAAATCTGTGGGAGCACCTGAGCTGCCTGGATACTCTCCAAACCTGGTAAATGATTCCTAAAAGATGAGAGAATTCAAATTCTGGCTTCCACTGAGAATTGAATATTTCCCCAACTGCCTGGTGCACAACCCCAGCTGAGACCTAATGCAAGTATTTTGCTTAAGAGAACTCGCAAATGCGAGGTGCTTCTAACAATATGTGTCAAGCAGTGTGTAGCCGATGGTAGGAGTTAGATTTATGCATATTGTGGTTGTCCATTTCCAGCTGCTTTTGTGAAGTCAAACTTTTTTTATGTTAACAGATCACATTATTATCACATTTAGCGGAGAATAATGAGATATGATGGTGATACATCATTGGCAGCTCATAGCGCCATTTGAAAACATGCTTGTTTTTAAATCTGCAATAATGGGTCAAAGAGAGAGAGGCACACTCTGGCATGCACACAGCCCTGAGCACAGCTCTTTTTTTTTTTTTTTTTTTTTTTTAACAGCTAGTCCTGAGTAACTCTTTGTAAATGCTTTATTGCCGGAGTGAACCTCAGTAGTGGCTCACAAGAGTGCCCTATTTCTCCCAATTAACGAAGGGGAAAAAGACATCTCAGAGTTGAGATGAGTGACCAGCGGGATTTGCTAAAATTCTGAGGAGCACTGTGTGTAGAATGAAATGGATGGAGGTTACCTTGAGGGATTGGCACTGTGTCGATTCTGTAAAAAGCTTGTTTGATGTTGTGAAAACAAATGTTCAAGTCACCCAATAGCTGTGGGGATCACGGGAGAACACTGTAGTTGCTGTTCTGAATTGTCAAAGTATTCTCTACAACCGGTAGTCTGTTCTCTGTTTCTCTGTGTTTTTCCTTTATCTTTCTTCCTCCTTCTCTGGTTTACCCTTGGAGAAGTATGGATAGAAGGAGAAATGAACTGTATTATATAGGATAATAGAAGGTTCTCCCTGTCTTTGCCCCACACGCCAAGCTCTGGACACATTTCCCCTGTGGCTTTTGCAACCCATAAATTTATCTGAACCTTTTGTAATCAGGTTGTACTTTCAGTGTGTGCTAGTTTGTGTGATAGTGAATCCCGTAAGTGTTCCTATTTGGCATGAGGTATGATACTCGATTTAGTAAAAACTTTACATCATTCAAGATCTAGGAGATGAAGAAGAGCCTCTCAGGCAGAGAGAGTAATGTATGACTGACATGTCTGGGGAATTAGGAATTAGAGAGATTTTGCTTGAGCTCATTGAAGGGCGTGCTGATGGTGATGACAAATAAGGCTCAAGGCTGCAATGGGGCGAGGTCCTGGAGAGCCTTAGTGCAAGACCAGGCATTTGAACTTTCTGCTGGAAGGAAACAAAGGGGGAGGGATAAAGGACTCAATCATCTTCAGATTGTCAAATGCCAGTGGTATCCCTCAGGAGTTTTCTGGTTCCAGCAGTGGATTATTTAAAACTAAAACCATTTGCATAAGGATGTGAAAGATAGAATATGTAATTAAATTCCCACAACTGCATGTAATGTTGAATTCTTCCAGGGTAAAAAAAAAAAAGTTGATTGGGTAGATAGTAAGTGGAATGACATTTTCAAGTCTTGGAAATGGGCATACATGTGAAAAATGAATTTTAGTGTGTATGAAGGCACTTAAGATGATAGCGATTAGATCATTCACTCCATAATCATCATGCTATGTGCTATCGAATAGCCTTGGGAAGGTCCTGAGACTCGTTACAGAGGCCTTGGGCCAGCACTTCAGGAAAAAGTCAGCCAAATGTTGGGCAACAGGATGAATACATTTTATTGTTTTTCTTAAAGATTCTATTTATTTATTTGAGAGAGATGGAACACATGTGTGCACATGGGGGGGGGGGGACAGAGGGAGAAGCAGACTCCCCGCTGAGCAGGAAGCCCGACGTGGGGCTCAATCCCAGGACCCTGAGATCATTACCTGAGCCAAAGGCAGACGCTTAACTGACTGAGCTGCCCAGGCACCCTTATATTTGGTCTTTGAACCAAATGGAAAATGTTATTCTACCAATGTAGAAGGGCCACAGTGGAGAGCTAGGAGCTAAACATTCAAAATGAATGTGGCTACATACATGGAGAGTGTTGGCACCAGGGCATCCAGAGAGACCAAATGTTATGATGTCTTTGTTTTGCAGGTTCAAAAGTGGAGGCTAGGACATATGAAAGACTTGGTCATGGACACACAGTTCAGGTGGCAGGGCCAGGATCCTGACCTTGTAACCATGGTTCTTGCATCCTCTGCTTGCCCACCTCATGGTCAACACAGGGTTCAGTTAGATTTGTTATATGACTTGTGAAACCATCAAGATTTTCTTGCCTATTTCTCTTTCTCCTTGGTAATGCTTGCTTAGTGACTGCATTTCAAACCCTGAGTCATTGTCAAATAAACATCCACAACAGGATCGATTTTCCTGTTTACCCCTGAGAGAACATAGCAGTTTATGTTCTACTGTTCTTCCCCACAAGCAGAAGGTAGGCATAGGACAAGACTTGTTGATGTCACAAGATGGCTGCAGCGTACCTCTCCCTGAGATGCAAAAGTGAAAGACAAATACAGGGCAGGGACTGAGCCAAGGTAAGGAATCCAGATTCTGTGAGGATAAATCCAAGGGGGCAAGACAGACCATGGGATCCCAGAGAATGGGCAGTGAATTCTGGGAGGCCAATGACTAGGAAGCATGGAAATGATCAGAGGAAGTCCAGGTCATTTCTGAGCAGGAAACAGGTGCTCAGTGTCACTTTATAAAGTAGTTATTTCTGTGCTTCCTTTTGTATTCATGTATGGGGTACTTAAAAGGGCTAAAACATATGCAAAAACATATCATTCAGATGTTATATTTTCATCTTGCTGTTTCCAGTGACATCAGTCACCTCAGATGCAGCAGATGTGTGGCTTCAGTTGGTAAAGTCACCAGCCCCTCTTATTTTCCTCCTAGAAACGTATGCCAGCATTTGAGGTGACAAATGACAGATGTCAGCCATACCCTGAACTTGAGTCAGGAACTACCCATGTTGTAGGCTTCTGGGTCTCACAAACACTTGTTCTATTTCTTCCCTGAGCACACAGAATGTTAGTACTTAAGTCATCACGGGGCTGTTGGCAGGAACAAATGAGGTAACCTTCGTAAAGCTGTTCTCGCGGTGCCTGGCACATCCTTGGCCCTCCACACATCATTCTCTTGAGCTCCCTGAATAGATCCCTGAATAGGTCATAGGACTGCTGGTTAAGGAATGTATAACCAGACACAACTGATGTTCATTAAGTGTCTACTTTGTTTCTGGCTCTGTGCCTTTCTGTTGAATCAGTACAATACCTACTATGTGCACTGGTTTGGGCATTTTAGAAGAAAGCAAAGAAATATAAGACACATAATTTGGGGGACTAAGAGGAGTCTTAGGTGAGGTCGCACAGCTCTGTAATGGCAGGGCTACGGTTAAAAGCCAGGACTTCTGGTTTCTGGTCTGATCCTCATTCTACCACGTTACTCATCGAGCCATCAAGATGTCCAGTAGTCTTCGGTGCATTGACTAACTACTCAGAGAAATAGTGCAAGCAGTGTGTAGCTGATGGTAGGAGTTGATAGTAATGACTATTAATCTAAAACCACATCACTACCAGGACTCAGAGTGGACTAGTTCTTTGCTTATTGGTCTTGGTGCTTATTGAGACACTAAATATGTGTTATAATTAATTAGGATGAAAAGCAGAAGAACCCAAGGAAATATCTCCAAACCAAGTTATACTGCTCATAAATCCAAAGTTTTATTTTTATATAACATACGTCTATAGACCCTAGCACGTGGCAAGTACTCTTGGATGGGTCTTATAACAGTGAACTCATTTAACTCTGGGAAGAAGAAGTACTATTGTTATCTCCATTTTTCAAATAAAGAAGATGAAGCACAGAGAGAATAAGAACTTTCCCCAAATCATATAAATATGAAGAAGCAGAATCTGGCCCCAGAATTCATGCTCTTAACCACCTCACTTTACTGCCTCTCAAAAATGATCAAATGTTTCTCCCAATGAAAGCA
The DNA here is from genome assembly GCF_004348235.1 of Phoca vitulina. Taxonomy (NCBI): domain Eukaryota; kingdom Metazoa; phylum Chordata; class Mammalia; order Carnivora; family Phocidae; genus Phoca; species Phoca vitulina. Next base: position 16,191,386 of record NW_022589740.1, on the reverse strand, counting down.
TTGTTTCACTCATTCTCTCCCTTTCTGGAAGTTCTATTTCACTTCTCCTCTAAGGAACCAGAAGTCCATTCTGATTATCTTGCCTACCTATATCATGACCCCAACATCTCCATCCTGAGCCCAACATCTTCATTTTCTTTGCTGTCTACATCAGTTACAGGGAATTAGAGTCCAGTAGGGTAAAAGGTGGAACACCAAGACATTTTAACTGGCACCTTCATCTGTCCTATACGCTATATGCTAAGTGGTAAGGATAGAGGGAGAGGAAATACACACAGTTCTTATCCTTGTGGAGCAGTCTGTCTAGTGGGAGAGCTAGACATTAAATAATCACACAAATAAACATATATTTCAAGCTAATGTAAGTTCTATGGAGAAAAATATAGGGTGCTGCTTTGAAAAAATATAATAATATGGGACACCTGGTTAGCTCAGTTGGATAAGCGTCTGCCTTCGGCTCAGGTCATGATCCCAGTGTCCTGGGATCGAGTCCTGCATTGGGCTCCCTGCTCAACGAGGAGCCTGCTTCTCCCTCTGCCTTCCACTCCCCCTGCTTGTGCTCTCTCTCTCTCTGGCAAATAAATAAAATCTTTAAATATATATATATGTACATAATAACATAACCTGATTTACATTAGATGGGGAGGTTGTGTAAAGCTTCCTTGAAACTAATTTTTAAGCTTATAAATCAAGGGTACACTATAGTAGGAGAAGACTAGGGGTAAATATGTGGGCAAAAGGAATAGCAGAGCAAGACTCTGGAGCAGGAATAGATCGGCACATTCAGGAAAGTGACAGAACATCCATCAGGAACTGAATGGATCACAGTGAGTGTGGGGAGGGGAGTGGCATGGAATGGCTGGAGAGGTGACCAGGTCAGATCCCACAAGGCCTCCCAGGCTAGAGTCAACAGTTTGGATTTTATTCTAATTACAATAGAAGCCATCAGAGGACCATAAAGGTGGGGACATTGCAAAGAATCAATGGGAAGAAAGTAAGAACTCAGAGACCAGTGGAGAAGAGACAATGACCTGAAATAGGATGGGGGGGGGGGGGCGTAGAGTGGAGCAGTGGTAGGACAAAGTGAAGACATACTTTTGAGTTCCGATCAATGGGGTTTGTTGATGGACTGTCCATGGTGATTAGGGAGAAAACAATGTCATGGGTGAATCTCTGGTGGGGGAGATTTGGGGGATGCACAAGATCATTAACTGAGATGGAAAGCCTGGAGGTCGGGGTGGCAGGCACACCCCAGCTTTGCAGTGCAGTCTGCGTGGCTGACAACTCCACACGCAGATGACTCCTGATGCCCCCGTGAGCTGACTGCGCTGTAATCGCAGTGGCTATCTCCGTGCCAACAACTGCGCATGCCTACAAACACCCATCTTTTTTTAGCTTCACCTTGTGCCTTGGTTTTAAATAAATCTTAGATACAGGGTGGCCCCATGAAATGATCTCGCAACTTTTCTTCCAGTTTAGGAGTTTTGTTTTTTGATAGATTTCACTCATTTCTACAAATGTGTGTGATTCCGAATTAGTGGTGCTGGGGACTATTTTATGATTGATTTACTGGCTAATAATCAGATAAAGATAGAAAATATAATTGGATCATGTAGTTATCATTAACTAGGTGTTTTTGTTTTTTTTTTTTTTTTTGGATATTACGTAGGCCTGAAAGTTTAATCACACCATGCTGGGAATGTCTTTTTATGCATTTGTTGAATTAGAAGCTAACAAATGTAACTCCTTGAGAAAATACCATCGTTTTTCCTAACAATGAAATCAAGGCTCCTTGTCCAAAGGTGAAGTTGAGTAGTTATCAGAATCTACCTACTCTTATGGGTTAGTTTTTGTCATTTCCTGTAATAGACCTGCATTTTCTCAGCGGCCCTCATATGATTTCTTTGTGAAAAATATTTCTCTGTGGAGAAGAAAGTTTATCATTTGGAATGTTAAATGCAATTATATTGACATATGGTGATAATGGGATAAAGCATACGGGTTAAAGGTTGCGGGAACCATGGCTTGGCAATTAGCGATGTAAATGAAACATTCATTATCCATCATGCTGAGAAGTTGATGAACTGTACAGTAAATCTGAGCCCACAGTCAGGACTGAGATAAGTCATTTCAGACAATACAGTGGAGTATTTATGAGCACCAGGGACAATGTTGCAGATTCCTGTCATGGAGATTTCTTTACCTTATAGTTTATCATGAATAAAGAACTTACAGAGTCCAGACCACAACTCTTTCCTTCCACAGGAATATATATGAGATTCTAAAACTTTCTATTAAAGTCAAGTATTTTGAGAGCTGTAGTGACTAAAGATGGACAACTGAAAATTTCCCTGAAAGTCCATTCCATAGCAAAGATGTACAATAGATTATTTGTCCTGAAGAAAGGCTCTGATGTCTTTCTGAATAGAACCTGGACTTTGGAAGAAAACTATACATTTAGAGATCTCAATCTTTCCCCCAAAGAATCTCAGTCCTGCAGGTTAGATTATGCAGAAGTAACGGCTGTTTTTCAATCCTCTATCAAATGACAAAAAGAACATTATGATGATACCTGAAAAATTGTTTTCTAGGCTTTTTACTCTGCCTATTGCCCATTTAATTCTCTTGTGCATATTCTAAATTGTTTCTTGTGAGCATGAGAATTTTCCATCCAGAAAATGTGAGTCTACATTGACTTTATATTTCATTGACACCTGTTCTTCTCAAGTTTTTAAAAATTGTAATCATATAAAATAGCATCTTCAAAAGTGAGAAAGAATCGTTGAAGAAATATTAAAACCTTATTTATGGTAACTGGTGACACAGCTGAAAAGCTCAAGAAGTCAACTGGAAAGGAAATGTTGTAGAGCCATGGTGCTCAGCCTTTGCCCAGAACCAGAAATTCTTTTGTTAACAGCTCAACATGGTTGAGGCTCAAGTAAGGACAAATCAGGTCAAAACAGTGAAAGCTAATAATCATAATAACATCTGATGTTTCTTAAATTTGACTTCATGCCATTTCTCAATTCTCCGCCATATATGCTAAGCCAGACATTGTTCTGAGCACATAGAATAAATAATTCATTCTTTTAATAACCCAGCAAAGTAGGTCATACTATTTTTTTTTTTTTAATTTTTGGAGGAGGGGGCAGGAGCAGAGAGAGAGGGAGAGAGAGAGAATCTTAAGCGGGTTCCACCCCCAACTCAGAGCCTGACATGGGGCTCTCACGACCCTGAGATCACGACATGAGCCAAAATCAAGAGTCAGACGCTTAACTGACTGGGCCACCCAGACACCCCAAAGTAGGTCATATGACCTACTTTATGGACGAGGAACCTGAGGCTCAGAGGTGAAAACCGTCATCCAGTTATCCAGGTTCACCCAGTCAGTAGACATTTGGGTTAAGCCTCAGATCCAGCCCTGTGCAATCCCAAAGTCTTCATCAGACTGCTTTGCTATTGAGCTTGCTCCAAGCTGATCTCTCCCACCTCCCACCATCTCATTGTTCTAGTTGTACTCCAATTTGGAGACTTATTTTTCTACACCAGTAGACATTCAGTGTCTTCCAGTTTTTAATTGTCTCCTTCTATGAAAAAAGAGACAATTAATCTTTTTAGACTTCAAGAGAAAATCATCCATGCCAAGAGTTAATTTGCTGAATTTGTGCTGTGTCTTCCTGTGGGGTGAAAGGCTGCATTTCTGCCCTAAGAGAATGCTAACGGCCTCTAGAAGAGGTTGGATCAGCTCAGTCCTCTGTTCAAAAGCACAGTGGCCTACAGCAGTGGTCCTCAGCTTTGACTCACCTAAGAAACTTAAAAACTTTATATTCCCAAGCCTACCTCCAGAGAGACCCTTTCCCACTTCACAAGAGGTCCCTGAAATCTTTCCCTGATCCTTTGTCCCTGGCAGTCCCAGATGCCTGGGGTCTTTGCGTGTCTTTGCTTGTTCTCTGCCTGCTTCCCACTTCTCTCCTCTCCATACCTTCATTCCTCAGCAGTTTGCAACCTCAGGGGCCATGGGGCAGGGAAGAAAGAGAAGGGCCCTACAGGAAGCTGGCCAGATGGCAGTGCGGCCACAGATTGGGAACCCAGACCCAAGAGGAATAGTCTACGAGTGCAGAGAATCTCAGCTGAGTGGGAGAAAGATCCAGGCCCCTTTTCAGTGTATGATGACAATAAGAAAGGGAATTCAAGGGAAGTTTTGATAATTCTTAATCATACAAAAAACTTTATAGAGTCAGGAAGTTACCTCCAGGAAACAGAACCGAAGACAGCAGTGTAGAAATCCCAGAATCACAGGTTTTGACTCCATTTGTGGAAGTCCTTTTATACCACTAGAATTATCTAACAATATAATGAATTATTCTGGTTCCCCTGTAAGAAAGTGAGGTCTCTGATTATGGGGGACATTCAAAGAAAGGATAGATGACCATTGCCTGGATATGATGTGTGAGATATTCCAGGATTAGCTGACAATCCGGGGTGTCATTAAAGCCTTTCCATCTTTAGAATGCTGTTAATCATTGATTAACAAGATATAAGAAAAAAATCAATGAACCATAAGGAAATTATAGATATTTGTGGGCAGCAGCAGAAAAATAAAAATTTGATTCTCTGGTTAAAATCAGTATCGCTTTCTGGGACTCCTTAGCATTTCTCTTAAATTCCTATATTCTAGTGTTAAATTTTTATATGCCAACAACTATATGTTGTATTTGATTACAAACGGGAATTATATTCAATCATCATCATTTGTTGATTACTTAGGGGGTCTTCAGTCCATCACTTCAAAAGAGTCAGAAAGAACAATGACCTGAATAACAAAGATCCTAGTAGTTTTGGCCATTAATCAGGACTAAGCTTCTGAAAGTTAGGAAAGGAGTGTTTATGAATCCATTCTGAATATTTACATCACTGTACTCTGTGTAATGCTTTATGTATTCTACTGAATCAATATTTCATTTGTATTTACTGAGTTATTTTTTCCTCATGAGTTGATTACTCTGGAAAACCAGACATTGTTTTTCAGAGTTGTGAAGAAGCAATGTTTAAAAGTGAAGTCAGGGGGCACCTGGGTGGCTCAGTCGTTAAGCGTCTGCCTTCGGCTCAGGTCACGATCCCAGGGTCCTGGGATCGAGCCCCACATCGGGCTCCCTGCTCGGCGGGAAGCCTGCTTCTCCCTCTCCCACTCCCCCTGCTTGTGTTCCCTCTCTCGCTGTGTCTCTCTCTGTCAAATAAATAAAATACTTTAAAAATAAATAAATAAATAAATAAAAGTGAAGTCAGTATTCTGGTTCTTATCTCTTCCAAATCTGGTACCTAGAAAACTGATTTGAATTTTTGGAAAGGCAGTAAGAGAGTATAGAGCTGGGAATGTTCCTTAGGAATGGAGGTAGTCGGATTGGGGTAGTGATGACAGTCACAACAGATGTGGTCGGACCTGGTGTTGGGTGGAGCCAAGAGGGAGAGCATATCTCAGAAATGGACTTGTGTAACTGGCCTGAAGACCAGGTGAGCAGTCCCTCTGCATTTTCCAGAAGATATAAGACGTAGGAGGATATGCCTGAAATGGGATGATATAAAACCAAGTTTACACCTAAGAAAGCTTCAGGAGTTCAAGGGCAAATGTAGAGATAATGTAGGCCTTGCATACCCGAAATGTGGTAGAGGAAGAAAATGCTTTTTAAAATGACAAAGTATAAAATGGTCCTCTGCTAGTGATACTCCTCTTTGTCACTGCAATGAGGTGCATTCTAGCTGGATGCTTTCATCTATAGGCCCCATGTCCTGAGACTTCTCTTTTCAGTCCTCCTGTCTTTCTCATGGGTGTTCAGTGAACAAGGCCATTTTTTCCCCATGTAAACTTGATTTTCTGTCTAATCCTACTCATCTCCATTTGGCAAGTGACAGAGAGACTATTTCTTCCTCTTTGGGACTGAAGTATTATTTTATAATTCACTGAGTGATCACAGTGTACCAAAAACTTGTTTCTTATAACCTCTCTGTAGACCGAAATTAGCATACCCATTTTACAGATGAAGAAGTTGAGGCTCAGGGACAAAAAGTCACTCACATCTGATAACAGACTTGAACTGATGTTCTTCTGTCACTATAATCTGAAATCTCTTCACTCCCCACAGGCACTAGATCCCATCTGGCGTCTCCATTTTTATTTATTTATTTATTTATTTATTTATTTATTTATTTACTAACTAAAGATTTTATTTATTTGAAAGACAGAGAGCTTGAGTCGGGGTGGGGAGGGGCAGAGAGAGAAGCAGGCTCCCAACTGAACAAGGAGCCCAATGTGGGGCTCGATCCCAGGACCCTGAGATCATGACCCGAGCTGAAGCCAGACACTTAACCGCCTGAGCCACCCAGGCGCCCTTGGTCCCTCCATTTGAACTTAAAAAAAAAAAAAAAATCTTAATTTCTCCCTGATTTAGAAAAGTAAGACTACCCCTTTCCCTCTTTTCTGCCCAAGTTTTCAAGTAGATAATCTAGTTATTATTTGAGACAATCTAATTAAGTTTAAAAATACTTGTCCTTTCCTAGCCCTGCAGACTTAAAATAGATCTGTCTTCTAAATAGTCATTTTGTTTGGTTTACATTCACCCCTTCTCTTTATAATTCCCATTTCTGTACTTGCTTTATCCCATCAATTGCTTTCCACCTTCTTTCTGTAGGGTTACTTGTACCAAAATTAATTAACACATGGGGTCTCCTAAGTAAGTTTCCTTGTTAAATTCCCTTTACCAACCAGTCGCAGCATAGTAACAGGCAACAAAAGGTTCTGACGTTATTATTGCACATATTTATATAAGGTATATTCTTTTGTGTGTGGTGTGACCCACAGGGTGAATGTATGGCAATTAGAAAGCCAGACAACATGGATAAAGAATAGATTGTCCAACGTAGATCAACTTTTCTTCCCGTTTTTCATTCTGGTAACCTCCCAGGGTTCCCAAAGATTTCTGTTCCTTCAGTGGGAAAGGTTTGTGGGTACTGTGAGCTGTCTCTTTCATTCTTTCTCAGTTGGTACCTATATTAATTCAGAATTTTTTCTTGAGCTGGATGAATCCCAACAGTGACAACAGAAGATCACTTTGTGAAAGTAAAATTAACTTGGGGGCACCTGGCTTGCTCAGTCAGTAGAGCATGTGACTCTGGATCTCAGGGTTGGGAGTTTGAGCCCCATATGGGGTACAGAGATTACTTAAAATAAATTAATGAATTAAAATAAAATGTAACATATCTTTAAAAAGAAAAGAAAGTAAAATTAACTTGAGATATAAGTATGTGCTTAAAGTACATAGAAAGTAGAGGAAGGTGGTGGGATCTCAGATAATAAATTCTGATTTAAGAAATTATATTGTTGATTTGATTTGATTTGATTTTTGTTTCTTCACATAAATTGTTCCTTTTCCCAGATGGGAAGGTTTGGGGGCAAATATGAACTTTTCCAGTTAATGGAAAAGAGCAAAACTTGACTTGCTTATGCTTTCCACCTTTGGTGAGAGTCACCTAGTTTTTGAAATCCTCATGTGGCTGCCTATCAATAACTTATATCATCAAAAGTGGCATTTAGCCTTCCCCAGGAGAGAAGACTTCTGTGGAGTCATAGAGGCTGTCTTTGATTTGCCTTGAAGAATTTGCTAGAGCTTAGAGACCAGTAGTTCCCAGGGTCTCAAGGCTATGTATGAACTATAACAAGAGGTTGAGGAAGCTCAACCCCTGTCTCGCTATGGTTTCAGATTTGTTCAGATGGTTTAATGTTTTTACACAATTAAAATAAATATTTTTGACAAAATGATCATGAGTGTTGAATTGAAGAATCCGTTCCTCAGAGGGCATCCCCATACCAGGAGCTAAGAAGCTGTGACGACTCCAACTTCTGTAATGGGCAGTGGTGTCTACGCAGGAAAAGAGCATTCCCTTTGGCCCCAGAATAGAGTGAAAACAACAAACAACAGACAAGAACATCTTTTTCTTCAGCAGCCAGGTTGCAGAGGGAAGGCCTTTCCCAGCTGCCCCTCTCCGCCTACCCCCCCCCCACCCCGCCATGGTCTAAAGCCAGGAGTGGAAGTCAGGGATTCATGGGTTAAAAGACAGTGCGTGTGGCACCAAGCACTCTGTTCTCTGACTCCTTGTGTGGCAGAAAAGCTGCAATGTTGCTTTGTTTTTGGCCGCAGTATACTAGAAGGATCTTAATGAGCTCACTGAGTCGCATACTGTTTGTATTGTCCTTATCACAAAGTGAATGTTTGCACGGCCTTTTAATCAAGTAAGCTGGAGTGGCTTTTTCTCCCTCATTCAGCACCAAGTCTGCAAACCACACCTGAGTGGGTTGTGGCCTTTGTGGGCAGTACAAGGAGTGTGGTGGCTTCTCCCCTCCGGAAACGACTAGAAATAAAAACAGAATGCATTAGCAGACTCTTGGGTCGCCTCCAGCTGGAATGACATTTAGGTTTGGTTTTCCTGTTTTCTGGCTCTCACTGGATTTTCTGAAAGTCATTTTGCTGAATGGACATTTCACAGATTTTAAAAATAATGTGATTTGCCACAAACTGTTTTGATGTAGGCGTTTTACAGCCCTTCAGGACTCTGCTCAGCATTGCCTAACCCCATCCTTGAACGCTCTTGCTTAAAATAACCACTCCCTTGCGGCCACCCTGGTAATCCCTCACCCTGATCCCACCTTCATTTTCTTCATTGCACTTCCCACCGTGTGACCTTGCTATGGTCTGTGTCTGTCTCCTGGCTAGCATGCGCTTTACCTTGAGTAGGGACTTGGTCCCCTTCTGTAGCTCGCACTCCTAGGAGAGTGCCCAACACATAGTAGGACTTCATTCGATCTTTACCGAATGCTTAGATAAATAATTCATATTGAACAGCTTTGGAAGATTTAACTTGTGAAAACAAGCATGTATTGTGTTTGTAATTAAAATTTTTGACAAAGCAAAATGTTTTTGGTAGGAGGAATTATGCAAAGTAAAGCTTTGCCAGTTCTTTTTTAAAGCCTAAAATCCATGCAGAGTGTCACACCACACAAATGTCCCACGATTTACGATCAAATCATAGAGCGATCCAAACTTAGATGATAAGAAATTCGAAGGAAGTGGTCAGAGTAGGGGGAGGTGACTTACACATTTTTTTTCCCAAAGTGAGTCTTTTACAAGATGGCTTCCATTTCAATTTCCTTGGCAAGCTGAAGGGAGATAGAAGACCTGAGAGAAAATGAGAAGTGCTGGCTGGAGATAGAGATTTGGGAGTCTATTCACACTGAGATGCTAGTTCAAGTCCAGAGTGTGAACAGTGTTCCCGGGAGGAGAATCGTGCCTGTGTGATCCTGCTCTGCCAGCATGACTGGTGGAACTGCAAGGAGGCGGGACCTCCTCTCACCTGCCACTGGGGTGCGTGTAGCTGGACAGCAGTTCCCAAATCATGCAAGAAATCATGCGCAAGGTCCAAGAAATGGGACTGTGTAATTCATCATTACCTTCAGCTGCTCTTGATCTTTCAGGAGCCTAAGCGAGGAACCAAGGGCATTGGGAAGCCAGGGAAGAAGGGAGTAGCAGAGGGACTGAGGAGTAAATGGAACAGTCGTCTGAGGGAATACAGGAGCCAAAGTCTACTTCCATTGGCTGGGTTTTGTAGCACTGCTAGTGTTGTGCTGGGCAGGCTGGATTCACTTAAAGACTCATGAGGGACTGTGTAATACACACAGAGAAAGCTGATGAATCTTTCAAGTCCCCCGTATTAGGAGAGGAGAAGGAAGAGAAGTCAGCAGAAGAAGCAGGGATTAGGAGACAAAAATCAGTCTCCGCTCTAGACGATCATATGTCAATGATCCCCAAATGTTCATCTTCTGCTGAGCTCAAAACCTGCATCTCTACTTTGGTTACTTGACATCTCCATTGAAATGTCTAGTAGGTATCTCGTATTTAACACATCCTAAATAGAACTTTTGACTTTTTTTCCCTAACTCTGCCCTGCACCGTTCTTCTTGCTCTTGATAAATTCATTCAACAGCATTTAGTAAGTGTCTTCTGTATGCAAGTTCTATTCTAGATACAGGCAACAGAGTGGTGAATGAGACAGAAATCCTTAAGGATCTCATGGAGGCCAAGCAACGGCTAGGTCAATCCCAAAAGGCCTGGGCCCAGCCACCACCTCTTACCTTGGTCAATGTAATAACCTAACTGGTCTCCCTGTTCCTACTCGTCTGTTGCCCAATCTCTACATAATGACCAGAGTAATTTGTTTAAAACTCATATATAAACATAGATTTTAAATTGACTCCCAACTTAAAACCTCTAGTAGCGGGTGCCTGGGTGGCTCAGATGGTTAAGCGTCTGCCTTCAGCTCAGGTCATGATCCCAGGGTCCTGGGATCGAGTCCCACATCTTCTCCCTCTGCCTCTCTCTCTCTCTCTCTTATGAATAAATAAATAAAATCTTTTAAAAAAAAAAAAAACCTCTAGTAGCTTCCCCTCACTCTTTGAATAAAAGCCAAGCTCATTCCTGTGACCCACAAAGCTCTGTGTCATGGAGACCTTCCTGCCACTGACATCTGCCCTTTGCTGTCTTGGTTGCTGCCACTCCAACTGTCCCTCTGTTTCTCTAATGCGCAGGTTTGATCCCAAACCCTTTGCACTTGCTGGTTCTTCTTTCTGGAATTATCCGACCTCAGAATGTCATCTTATGACTGGCCAGTTCTCCCCATTTAAACCTCCCTTTTACCTCATCCTGATATTTCCCATCACATATGCTACATACTCCTTGGCATTTACCATTATTAGAAATTATCTTTTTGATTGATTTATTTACTTACTGTCTCCGTGCACTAAAATGTAACTCCATGAGAGCAGTTGCATGGTCTGTCTTGTGGGTTATCTTATGATCGGTGCCTAGAACAGTGCCTGACGGAGAGAAATTGTTTGTAAATATTTGCTCTGTAGACCAGTGAATAAATGATACTAATGAAGGACGACACTGATCCTACGCTTGCCTAACATGTAATCTTACAAACCGTGTGAAGTTGATACCCACAGTTCCTTCTAGTGAAGCCTAGTCCGAACCAGAACGCCCATCTTCAGTAGTATCTCCCGAACTAGGTAACATGCATCAAGTGCACAGCCCGTGGCAACTCACCGATGTAGCCTTTCTTCTCCTATTCCTTGACTCATGGACACCGCTCACTGTGTAACCACAGAAGAAATCTTCCTCTACCCCACAATGTCCCCTCCCCTGGTCCTGTCCCACCTTCCCATTCAGTGCTCTCTTTTTCCATTCTGGGACCCCCCAGCATATCCCATTACTGCTATAACATGTAATACATACCCCACCCCAACTGCTCTTCTCCGGTGGCTACCAGCATGGTGTACAGTCTTACTCCTTAGAGCAAGGGAGGCAGGGAAGCTAAGGAGATCACACCCAAATGTTCCACTGGGGATGGAGGATATGAAACCTCACCTGTTCATTATTTTTGTTCCATGACAGTCCATTGGAGGAACCGGGCAAGTCAACTGTGAACTTCTGGTAGATGTTCTAAATATTATGATTGGGTTTTCTCTGGGGGAGAGTAGAGAGGAACCAAATTTAATTTGGACTTGGGGTAAGCACTCCCAGGTAATGGCTAACACTTAAGTTATAGCACACTTAGTTTCTTGAGCTTCCTACGTAATTTACCAACACCTACATGGCGGACAGTACAACAGGCGCATACTCAGTCCTTTTCAGGTGACTTGTTTAAACTTCACGTAGCTCGGGGGCTCCTGGGTGGCTCAGTCAGTTAAACATCTGCCTTCGGCTCAGGTCACGATCCTGGAGTCCCAGGATCGAGTCCCGCATCGGGCTCCCTCCTCAGCAGGGAGCCTGCTTCTCCCTCTCCTTCTGCCCCTCCCCCTGCTTGTGTTTTCTCTCTCTCTCTCTCTCTCTCAGATAAATAAAGAAAATCTTTAAAAAAAAAAAAAAAACCTTCACATAGTTCTATGAGGCCAATATTCATATTATTATCCTGTTTGATAAAGAAACTGAAATTAAGTAACTTGCTCAAGAACTCATAACCAATAAATGACTTAACTGGGCTTCAAACCCACATGGCCTTAAACTTGGGTGCCTGGATGCTTTATCCTTACACTCCAATAGTACCCTGGCAGAGTTCAGTCTTCAAATCCCTTGAGATAAGCCTTGAAGGAAAAGTCGTTTGTCAGGTGGAGAAGGAGGAGATCGTGGTGGGCCAGGTGGAGATGACAGAGGTATGTCACACAGGCTGTTTTATAAAAAAAAAAAAAATTTCAAATCAGAAAGTGAATGTGGAGTGTTTGCTGCTCTCGCTTGAAGATTGCTCTGGGATTTATCTTTCATGTAACAAAAAGTGCCTTGTGTGGTTTGCCTGGAAAAAGATAGCCAAATTGCTGGAAGACCAGTGTACCCCTGTAGGCTTCTCACATGTCAGCAGTAGAGCTCACGGTGCTCAGTCTGGTCTTGTCTTCAGCTGGTGTGTACCTACTACACCTACACCTACATAGAGGAGTCAGGACGAAAGGATGCGAAGTCACTCTAGATAGCCTACATTTTGAACACGTCAAAGAAATGGGAAAAACTTGGGAGATTTGGAAAGGAGTAGGCTAGGGGATGGGGTAAAATTACCATGAGCATCTCACAACCTCTTTCTGAATTTGTTAAGAGATGAAAGTAATATTCGTGGAATCTAGATTGACGCAGGACTACTAGGTATTAAACATGGGTTTTAAAGATAGACCTCCTCCAGAAATCTCAGGCCAAATAGATAACATCTAGATTATTGCTGGTGATAGTCACTCTCTCTGCACATTTCTCCACATGTCACTCCCACTTCCTTTATTAATAGGTTATCTGGGGATGACTTTGGATGACATCATCCTGTATTAATACACTTTAAAAAAAATTTATTTTAGAGAGAGAGATCGAGCACGTGAGCATGAGCAGGGGGAGTAGAGGAGGAGGGAGTGAGAGGGGAAAGAATCTTGAGCAGACTCAGCACTGAGCAGGAGCTTGACTTGGGGCTCAATCTCAGGACCCTGAGATCACAACCTGAGCCAAAACCAAGAATCGGACGCTCAACCAACTGTGCCACTCAGGTCCCCCTTAACACACTTTTTGATGAGAAATGGGAGTATTGGGGCGCCTGGGTGGCTCAGTCGGTTAAGCGTCTGCCTTCGGCTCAGGTCATGATCCCGGGGTCCTGGGATCGGGCCCCGCATCGGGCTCCCTGCTCGGCGGGAAGCCTGCTTCTCCCTCTCCCTCTGCCTGCCTCTCTGCCTACTTGTGCTCTCTATCTCTCTGTCAAATAAACAAATAAAATCTTTAAAAAAAAAAAAAAAAAGAAATGGGAGTATTGCCATTAAAGATTTGGAAATACATTAAATCCTTATACAACTCAAATGCAGCATTTTTTATGGATGAAGTAGAACTTAGGGCAATAAATAACTTTTCCCAATAACACCAGTATGGTGATTTCCAGATTGGCTTAAAGATCTTTGTTCCAACAATTCTTTTTGTTTAAAGTTATCAACCTTAAAAATGATTTCAGAATTTGTTCCAGACCTTTCACAGGCTGTTAATGTATGGCTAGGAAAGATTTTAAGGCAGTTAAAATTAGATGACAATAATTTGAAGTCTCCTTGTAAATGTGATAGACTCAATTGTTTGACCACATGGGATACATAATATGTTACAGCTTCAAAGTAACATTATTTAAATAATAGTTTATGAATCATTTTCAAATTGTACCTGTAACCAATGCAATAGCTATAATTTCATATAAAGTTAAAATGATGTATTTCAAAAGCTAGATAAGGTAGATGGACAAATATATCGCTGTTTGGAGCTTATGTGGCTTTTTTCTTTTTTTACCTTGATTAATGTTCTCAAGTCAAAAATTGTTGAAAGAAGTATTTTTAAAGTGTTTGGAGAGAATTGCATATTTTTGTCAATGTTTTCTAGATTTTTATTTTCCAATGGAAATTCAGAGCCACCTAGTGACCAAAAACAAAATGTCTAAGATAAAAAACATGACAGCAACAACAACAAAAAAAACCCTTCTAGCAAAAGAGAAAATCAATCATTTGACCTTGGTCTTCAATGCCTGAGGATAAAATTACACCCAGCTCAGGTCTACAAAATGAGAGTTCCCATAAATTCGATAGACTAAGTCTTTGGTTCATTTGGGGGTTAAAGACTCCAAATATAGATTTGAGATGGTATGTATGATGAGTTTTTGCAGTTTTAGTAAAAATACCACTTTATTATATGAGATATGTGTGACCTACACAACTATAAGCTACTACTCCCCACAGACTCATATCCTCTTTCCTGATAATACCTTCTACTCTGAAGCAGTCTATGTATTTTATCTCCTGAAAAAAAAGAGAAGGGGGTCCTACAGAAGATAGGGCTGATGGTGGAAGGAATGAGGAGGATATGAGCAAGTTAACACTGCCTCATTGAAGCTTCTGATTCGTATTCAATTTTAAGGATTCAGGCAATTCTATTCAATTGGGTTTGATGAAATTCAGCAAACCTCTACTGAGTCTTAATATGTACAAGTTTCTTGCTAGGCAAGGATGTGGTAAACCTAAGCTGTGTTTAGGGAGCCAGAGTGTTCAGTTTGGTTGAAGTAGAGTAAGTCTGGAAGAACATAATAGGAGTCGAGGGTGGGAGGGGTAGGGTACCACCATGATGTGGAATGCTGTGGCACTTTCTAGGGACTTTTGACTAAAGTCATGGTAGGATTTCTGAAGATTAAACTGGATGCAGCTTGCACACTATAGAGATGGCAGGAAGAGCAGTGAGGTTATTTCCATAGTTTGGGGCAGAATTCATAAGCATACAACCTAGAATTATTAGAAGGGAAACAATGGTCACACAAAAGAAGAAGAATCTTGGTACTGATATGGGGGAGTAGTGGAAGGTATTAGAAATAGAAATAGAAATAAGGACCCCAGGGAAGTAGATGGCATGTCGTGGGGAGAGTACGAGTTGGTCCTGGACGTGCATTCATTCAGAAGAAGAATGTATGGAGGGCCCGCCACGTGCAGGTGCTGCAGAGACATCAAGAGGCTCCAACCAGGGAGGAGGACGCCGGCTCCGCTTCTGCCCCAAGCGGCCAGATTAGATCCAAGGGCCAAGCTCTTTGCCAAGTACATCATCATATTTTAATTAATGTATTTAAAATCCATAACAACTCTGAAAGGTAATTATTATTATGTTCATTGGATCAAGGAGGCGCTTCAAAGTCAAAGAGATGCATCGATGAGTTTACCGTCACACCAGAACTCTGTGACAGAGGCAGGCTTCCAAAGCACTCCTACCATTGTCCCCAGGGAGGGAGACCCAGACAAAGAGGCGAGCATCACGGAGGGCCTCTCTAGCCAACAGGTCTACCTGTGCCCCGTCAGCTCAGCGACCTCTAGCTAAAAGGGGCATGTTCTTCCAATCTGGGCTGCTTCTCCGGCTCTGCCTTGCTCTAGAGCATAGCAGGCCTTACAGTACTTGTCCCTGTTTGCCACCTTCTGACCTGCTCCCTCCTGAACTTTCTGAGACCTCCCAGGCTTCACTGCCTGGACTGGACCCCTGGTCAAGGGTGACCATGGCATAGAGAAGGGTCAGAGCCTTGGCTTTGAGTTCTCAGCCATTTGCTACCTGTGATTTTTTTTTTTTTTCCTGGACAGATCACAGAAAATCCTCAGGGCCTCAGCCTTCTCATCTGTAAAATGGGAAAAATACTACCTGCCCCTGAGGATGGCGAGGGTTAAATGAGATAATGTGGGTGGAAGTGCTTTCAGGGGGTGTAAAGTTCTTTGGAGTGTAAGATGCCTGCATCCCTTCCGAATACCCTGACTCGACAGAACCTTCATCCCCTCTCCTGGTTATACCCACTCCATTCTTCTGCCATTCCGCGGCACTGATCCAGCGATCACCCGCAACACCTGCCAGACTGCAAATGCATGTGTATTCCTCTGAAACCAAACCAGTAACGGCCAGACAGGACAGAGGGTTCAGTCCTACTTCTTAGTTTCATCAAGCCTGCATCTAAAGAAGTGCTGCTATACCATTTGCCCCAAAAGCTTTGGTGCAATCGCACACATGAATGGTGTCAGAAACATAAACCCTATAAACTTAAACGTAGAACTGCATTTGGAAATACAGTTATTTTCCTTTCTTTTTCACTTATGTAGTTTTGTTAAGTGTTGGGTAATCTTAAAGCTTTCTATTTTCTTTTAATCTGATTAAAGTTTGCAAACATTAACTGGAAGAAAAAAACTATAATTAAAAATAATTTTTTTTCAAACTTACAGAAATAAGTAAGTGTAAAAGGAATAAAATAAACTTCCAAATGATGTTTTATGTACTTTTTAAAACATGTACTTCTGAGGCCATTACAGTTCAAAAGTGCATTAAGACTTGGGGGATAAATTAGACTTTATAACCTGATGCCATTTTTTCTTGGCTTTTCTCAAAGTGTGGTCCATGGATGACCGGCACCAGAATCCCCTGGAGTGCTTGTTAAAATGTGAATTCCTGGGCCCTGACTCAAACCTCTGGGGCAGGAACCAGGAATTCACATTTTAAACGCATTCCTTAGGCGATTCTTTGTGAACCCGTGAACTAATATTTATTTTCAGTGCTATCATCTCTCGATCATTCCACAAGAAACAAAGCTAAGTTTCACAGATACATTCTGCCTCGCCTCGATTCTTATCACAATGATTCCTGCCAATCAAGGGCTTCCCTCTGGCTGTGGCTTTAGTGGAATTCTTGAATATTAGTCCTCTCCAGCAGAAAAACTCAGGATGGTTTATGCGTCCAGTAGTTCCAAAAATTTTCGCCTTGATTCCGGTGTAGGCCCCTTCCTCACTTACAGAAGAGTAAAAGGCAGTTTTCAACAACTAGCGTCATTCAGAATGTAGCCAAGAAATCAATAAAAAATCTTCCCTTTGAGTTCACCAGTTGACAATATTTATTCTGGAAGTAGTTAGTATATCTAAATATTAACTAATTACTCTGCAATATTCACTGCTGGTTGCGTCGAATGAGGTGGGAGTGGGTCAAATCTACAGACCATTCACAGTCTCCAAAGGCAAATAAAGTAGCATTTGTTTGTAGGTGGAACCAAATGATTATAAATGAATGGCGGGCCATCTCCTGGGATCGGACATAAAGGTCCTGTAAACGGAGAATTGTATCAACAAACAGCTGTTGGGAAAATACTATTATGCTGTAATAGCTGCTATTAAAATCCATTAGCAATCTTCATGGCCTGTTTGAATTGGATGCATCATTTGCTCTGAATAGCATTTCTTCCTAAAGTTTTGTGGTAGAATTTATGCAGATTGATAGGCAGTAGCAGTGACATTCTGGGAGATTAATACCGATTGCACACTGCCTGCGCTGGCTAATCCAGCCTTGAGAAACGCCGCAAATACTACAGATTAAGTATCACTGGGGGGAACGAGACAGCTTCAGGACACCCCCCAGGGTCTTCGCACAGCCGTTTTGTTTCCATGACAAACGTTCGCCCGCTGTAAGCGGGTCCCCTGTTTCCCACTTTTTAACAACCCGGGTTTCCCTCATCCTAGTACCTTTGCCAGATTCTGAGGAGTCCCCCAGCGCCCTCGGGACATACACTCGGAAAATATTAGCTATCTAATGAGATTTTGAAAAAACGCCTGTGTTGTCAAAGAGAATGCAGCTGTTCCGGGGGTGGAGGGAGCGTGCAAACGCGGGGGTGAAATTGGAGGGGCCCGGGCCGCGGGGAAGAATGGGGCAGTAGCGCCATCTGGCGGGTGAGCGAAGCAGAAAGCTTCCAGGGGCTTTGTTAATCCAAACGCGGGAGCGCTCCGCCCGGATTGATGCCAAAGCCCGGAGTTCCTGTGCGTGCGTGCCCGTGTGATCGAGGATGCAAGGATACGTTTCACGCAGATCACAAGAGAAATCAGGGCAAATCTATAGGTCCAGTGAATGAAATCAAAGTGTCATTCTGTATCTCAAAAAAGCAATTTATTTTGACACATGCCCTTACTAGACCATTCGTCAGCTGGGAGATTTTCAGATTTTCACTGAAAAGACTCTGAAAAGAGCTGCATGTTAAGAAGACCCCGGGTGTTTGAAGGCCCGTTCAAGCTGAAGAGGCAGGCTTGAGAGGATGAGACAGTTACCTGTCCCCTCAGTGAAGGTGCCAAACAGAGATTTCAAGCCTTAGTGGGTATTTTTTCACTTTTTTCTTTAGATTAACTCTCATATAACTCTCACTAAAGTGATATTTATCAATATTTTATATGAGGGCAGCAAAGCATTGACTTTAAATACAAATTTACTTAAAAGTAGCCATGATCAATTTTTTAAAGTACTTTTTAGCCAGATCTTATGTGTGCACCTTGAGCCAGTTCCCTCCCAAATCTTGGAGTATGGGACTTCGAGTCTTAGAATTCAGATTTTTATTAGTTGAGAGCTTTAGTTTTTTAATGTATGCAAGAAAGAAAACGGTAATTTTAGGGGCTCCTGGGTGGCTCAGTCAGTGAAGCATCTGACTCTTGATTTCAGCTCAGGTCCTGATCTCAGGGTCGTGAGATCCAGCCCTGGAGGTCTGTGTCCAGCTCTCGCTCAGCTCGAAGTCTGCTTAAGACTCTCTCTCCCTCTCCCTCTGCCCCTCCTGCCATTCTTTCTTTCTCTAAAAAAAAATCTTAAAAAAAACCACACCAAAAAACTGGCAATTTTAGAAGTTCTTCCTTTTTTTCTTTTCTTGAAAATTGAGTTCTCTTCTTAAAAACCCTTTGTACCCTATAGTCCCATAGTATCTGCTCAAGTTGTAAGTGAATAACAAGCCAGCAGTTGGTGGGGCACGGGGGAGTGCGGTATTTCATTATTTTTAAATGAAATTGCATTTTGTATTTAGCATATTATTCTAAAGTGTTTTCTCAATTGTTTGGGGTTAAGGGACATTGAAGGATAAGAAAAGGACACAAATTCAAAACACCAACTAGTTTCGGAGCTGCTTTTGTTGGGTTCAAAGGCTGGGGGGGTGGGGAGGGGTGGTCCAGGCAAGGAGAGTCTTCCCAAGTTGTTAAAGAAATTTATATTGTCAGCTGGTTGGTACCTAAAATCATATTATAGAGCTCTAAAATTTTTTGTAACTGCTATTCTTTATTGAACACTTATAGTCAGTTCTGTAATGCCAGTTTTGAAAATGTGAATTTATTCCAATGTGATGAATATATTAGGGAACAATTTTGAGCATAATGCAAATTTCACATTTGATTGTGCATGATTTTGTCCTTAAGAAACACCGGGTGAACATAGGAGACAACACCTAACTAACAGAGCCTTGTAGGAATATACAAAATGCACATGTGCACGCACGTGCACGCGCACACACACACACCAAACACCTATCAGCTACCGCTGTTCATGGCTGTGTTATGAGCCACATCCAGCCATGTGTGGTTTTAGAACTTTAGTCCGATTTCAGATACCCCTCCTACCCTAGTAACTCACAAGCTGCAACCCTTCCAATGCCCATTTTTAGAAGCAAGACTTTAGATTTTTTCAAGGTAAAGTGCCATATTTATTATAGTATTTGTTAACCACTTAACATGTGCACAAGTGTGCTACCATTTTTATTGGGTTTCTCTCCTTTTTTAAATGTGTCACTGATAAAGTTAAAAGTTGTGCCCCATCCCTGTTTTTCCAATAAATTCTGGTTTTTACTGTGCAATTTTGCATTGGGAATTTTTAGGAATCACGTGCCACATTCTAGCAGAACTCACTAGTGGCTCGGCTAGAGCTACATATAGATTAATTCGTTTATTCCTTGCAATGACTTAGTGAAGTAATTACTTTTTTATCCTCCTTTTATAGAGGAGGGAACTGAGGACAGAGAAGTGAAGGAAACTACCCCAGGTCATTAATATATAAATGAACCAAGATGACCTCTGTATATTAGCCAGCCCTCACTCATGAGGTCTGTTCTTGACATTAAAAATCAGGTTTCAGCCAAAGTGGGTGTTTTCTCATCACAGAATAGATGAAATCACTGTTGGGCCTCAATCTGTCAATGAACTCTGTTTGGAATATTCTGAAATCTCCACTTCTGTCTATTCCTCACTGCTCAAGAGTCCTGCCCTTTGCTCTCTGTCTTCCCATTGTTAATGTCGGGCCCAGCTTGGACACTGGCCAGATTCTTCTCCTTCACATCTCATCTCAAGAATTAGCTTTGTACTACTGGATATTTACCCCAAAGATACAAAAGTAGGGACCCGAAAGGCTACGTGCACCCCGATGTTTATAGCAGCAATGTCCACAATAGCCAAACTGTGGAAAGAGCCAAGATATCCATCGACAGATGAATGGATAAAGAAGATGTGGTATATATATACAATGGAATATTATGCAGCCATCAAAAGGAATAAGATCTTGCCATTTGCAACGACGTGGATGGAACTGGAGGGTATTATGCTGAGCGAAATAAGTCAAACAGAGAAAGACATGTATCATATGACCTCACTGATATGAGGAATTCTTAATCTCAGGAAACAAACTGAGGGTTGCTGGAGTGGGGGATGGGGTGGGAGGGATGGGGTGACTGGGTGATGGACACTGGGGAGGGTATGTGTTCTGGTAAGCACTGTGAATTGTGCAAGACTGTTGAATCTCAGATCTGTACCTCTGAAACAAATAATGCAATATATGTTAAGAAAGAAAAAAAGAAGAAGAGGAATGTAGCAGGAGGGGAAGAATGAAGGGGGAGAAATCGGAGGGGGAGAAGAACCATGAGAGACGATGGACTCTGAAAAACAAACTGAGGGTTCTAGAGGGGAGGGGGTTGGGAGGATGGGTTAGCCTGGTGATGGGTATTGAGGAGGGCACGTTCTGCATGGAGCACTGGGTGTTATGCACAAACAATGAATCATGGAACACTATATCTAAAACTAATGATGTAATGTATGGGGATTAACATAACAATAAAAAATTAAAAAAAAAAAAAAAAAGAATTAGCTTTGTGAGGGAGTTTTCCCTGACTTCTCCAGGCAGGCTCCCAGATTCTTTCCCCTCTGTTCTCAGTGTTCTTTGTTCATCCCTCTACAAGATGGCTCAGCATCTTGTATGCTTAGCTGCAGTAAGACTGCAGACTCCTGTAGGGCAGGAAGCTCAACACATTTTTTTATATCACCAGAGTCTGGCATGTGGTATTCACTCACTCACCCAACCATCCATCCATCCATCCATCCATCCATCCATCCATCCATCCATCTTCTCACTTCTCACATCCATCCATTTTCTTATCCATTCACTCACTCACTCACTCACTCATTTGTTAATTCCTTCAGTAAATATCTACTGAGCATCTACCACGGGCCTCCAGTATTTTAGGTATCAGGGATACAGTATAAACACAACAAAGTTTCCTGTCGTCATGGACTTAACATTCTGTTGGGGGCAGGGGAGATGGACAACAAAATAAACAATTAGATATACAATATAAACTCAGGCTTTGAAAAGTGCATTGAAGAAAAATAAACCTGGGTCAGGAAATACAGAGAGCCTTCAATAAGTATCTGTCTAATAAATAGTTAAATGGATAAAACAAGATAAGTAATGAGGTAAAAAAGAATAAGAAGGAATGATATAAATCTTTAACAGGATTTTAAGAACCAGAGTAATCAATTTGTGACATGTCCCGTACAAGTGATGAAATTAAAGGCAAGTACATGACCTGCCGGGATAGCTCTGCAAGAATCCAAAGGAAGGAAATAACAAGAGGGGTTTGGCCTGTAAAATCTAACAAGAAGTTGAGTTAATGTGAGAGCTACTTGAGAGTACTTTAAAAAAAATGATGCTCATGTTTGCCCATATAGAAAGAAAAGTCCATGATTCACTAGGATATGCTAGAGTATTTCTGTGGAAATAGTAAGGTTGGAATATCCTGGGACATTTTAATTCATGAATAAAAGAGTGAAAGCTCACAGGGTTAGTGTTAAGGTGTCAGGAACTGGTCTGTTAGTCTGCTTCTTTCTCTTCACCAGATCAGTATGTCCTGTGTAGTCCCCACTTGCGTTGGTCCTAAAGCTAGCGTGTCCTTCCCACTGCAAAGGGCTGGCTTTTTTCTTTTTTTTTTTCTTGAGGAACTACGTATTGGGAAGAGATGCTGGTAATAGTGCATGTTGGGAACAATTCCAGATTGTTTGAGTCGTGACACCCAAGTTCCAATCCTACCTTTTGCCTGTTAATGGCCACGTGACCTTTTATAGGTTTGCAGTGTGAGACATGACTAGTCACTGATCCATGGTTCTCAACCCTGATGTCGCAATGGAATAATTTAGGCAGCTTTAAAACACTACTGGTGCTTGGGTCTACCCCTTGCCATTTGGATCAGAATCTCAGGAGAGAGGTGGGCATGGATAGGCATGGTGGTCATTATTCAGAAAGAACCCTCAGGTGTTCTAACCTTCATCCAGAATGGAGAACTCTTGGATCAGCTGTTCCGTAAGCTTCCTTATTAACTCATGACAGAGAGTAAGAGTGCTTTAATTTTGTTGCTGCCCAAACATAGGTTTATTTTTTTATTTTTCTAAAGATTTTTATTTATTCATTTGACAGAGAAAGACACAGTGAGAGAGAGAACACAAGCAGGGGGAGGGGGAGAGGGAGAAGCAGGCTTCCCGCAGAGCAGGGAGCCCGATGTGGGGCTCTATCCCAGGACCCTGGGATCATGACCTGAGCCAAAGGCAGTTGCTTAATGACTGAGCCACCCAGGTGCCCCAAACATAGGTTTATATAAGGAGATTGCTCTCAGTTCTAACGTAATTTTGTAGGTCTGATATAATTGCATCCTTTAGTAAAAATATATATAAAAACATATCCTTTAAAAAGTAATACTTTCTTTAGAGTAAATAGATCATTTAAATATTTAATTGTAGATGATGTTAAAAGCTACAGTTGTCTTTTTTTTTTTTTTTTTTTTTACTAGAATTTTCAGAGGAAGCCCAATGACTCTCTTCAAACACTCTCAAAGATTCAGTCACCCAATCTTTTGGTTGGGTGTTATATGTAACTAATGAATCATTGAACACTACGTCAAAAACTAATGATGTACTATACAGTGGCAAACTGAACATAATAAAAAAATAAATAAAGTATAGAACTTGGACTCTGGAGTCAGTATGCCTGATTCCAAATCCTCGATCAATCACTTTTAAAGCATGTGGTCTTGGGAAAGTTATTTAACTCTTCTGTGCCTCAGTCTTCTTCCTCTGTAGATTGGGAATGATATTAATATCAATATTAGCCTATCCCAAGGATTATTTTGAGTAATAAATTAATCCATTATATGCTCAAAGCAGTACCTGCCTGTTGTAAGCACTCTATATTCATTGTTGTTATCAACATTCTATTTGGAGACCCAAAGCCAGTAAGAAAATGTTTAAGGAGACAGTTTGCCTCTGTATATGGGGAAAACTATCCAATAGAACTATCCAGAGAAGGACTGAGTCAGCTCAGGTGGTCACGACTTTCCCATCTGTACAAGTGTTCATAACCACAGAATGAGGTAGAAGAAATTCAATAATTGGGTGGGCGATTGAACTACATGGCCTTTAGGGCCCATCTCAAACCTATCATTTAATTTTCCTCTCAGTTTAGTTCTAAAATTATAAGATTCTAGGAAGAATCCAGCCAATCTACCTCTCTTGAGGAGAAGAAATTTCAGTGGATGCTCCCAAATAGTATCATGGGTTGTTTTTTTTTTTAAGGTCAAGATTCGATCGTTCTCTACATTTTAATAGTAGGAGAAAAGTCCACTGTTTTGAAAACCACCACTGGTTTTTTGATTTATAGAGTTTTATAAAGAATATGATCTGGATACTCATATTTTCTTTCTACCATAACAACTATCTAACCAAATCTTTTTGGTTATTCATTTGGGCTGGCGGTTGGAGGGATCAGTAAGAATGTCTAGTCATATTTTTTACGAGAGACTTTTCCAAATATGGTGATTTAAACAAACAAACATTTTGCCACATTCCATCATGGATTTCTCAGGTATGCTTCCCAAGAAGACACAGATCTAAAGTTCTTCTAGTCTCTGTGACAAGGGCAGAAGGGAATCTAAGGTATATGGGACAATCACTCACTGATCTGACTGTGACAAATTTTCTCTTACTCTTTAAAAGGGAAATATAAAATGGAAAGCATTTTTGTTCACAGCAACTTTCCAAAATAAAACCTGCTGACATCGAGCCCAGAAGAAACACACACTTAGGTTTTTAATTCCAGGCCTTTCTTCTGACTCTAAATTTTAGCAACTCCATTGATGAATATCACTGTTATTGACCTTACTAAAGTTTCTGTGTGTGTGTGTGTGTGTGTGTGTGTGTGTGTGTGTGTATGTACACCCTAGGGGATTGCTGCCATCTGTCAGTGAAGAATATCTAGCATTCTTGCAAAGAACAGCTGTTTGTATCCGTCCAGACTGCTTAGCAGAGTGCATGAGAAGAGGCTATTTGGGAGGCAGGAGGAAAGTTCGACTTCTTTTGCATTATGTGTATGTTACCGGTTTAGATTTAGGTGGGCTAATGTGTGGAGCCAATAAGCTTGGCAAATTGATCCAGCAGGGACCTTCTGTTGAACATTAATCATTTCTTCCTTGCACTTTCTACGTGCCTCCTAGTACAGCTCTGTAAGTAACAATGAATGTCCGTGCCTTTCACGTTTTGCAGCAGAGACCCAATCTCAGCCCACGTCCCCGTAAACTATCCTCTGGGTATGCATTAGCAACTTCCAAATTATATTTTTAGACCCAGGCTTTAATTAAGTTTTAGTCACATCAGGGTATCTTTTGAAGGCTCTCATACACATAAGCACCTCAGACTCCACGAGGCCAATGTGAATTTGTCCCCTTCTCTCTAATCCCATTGCCACTGGCTTTGTTCAGTGCCTTGTCTTGTCTTTTCCAGAATATAGCAATTAGGACGGCAACTAGCCCGTGGGCGCCATTGTGCGAATTAGGGTAAGGCCCCTTCCGTCAGTCGATAGCCCCACCCCGCAAAATGACTTTGTGAGCGGGTCGCGGGTTGGATTTCAGTGCCACTCACCCCTGGTGTTGGACAAGCTTTGGCCCTGGTAGGGGGTTCTTGTGAACCATGCGCATGTAACTGGCTTTTTGATCTTGAATACAAATCATCTCTGTGCCCTTCCCATTAAAATGCAAATCGAATCGTACCCTGCCTCCTTCTTAAAATCCTTCAGTGGCTTTCCATATTTTTCCAGGTAAAGTAAAACTGCCTTGCGGGGCAGACAAGGGCACTTAACTATGATCCTGGTACCAACTTGTACCTCCTCAAATATCCGGATTCCTTCTCATCATCTTAGGGGAAGAAGGCCTTCCTGGGGATAGGAAAAGTCTGGCCGTTGACCAGAATTCCTAGCACCAGCCAGGTGAAGAGTGTGGAGAGAGAAAGGTGGGAAATAAGGAAGACGAAAGAGTCTTCAGAGTCCCCCACAAAGGGATTTATTGCTTTTGTAAAGCAGTATTGCTGGGAATTCTTTCAGGAATCCATTTCTTAAGGGGACTGATTGATTTTCTTCCCTTAGAGAAGCTTCTTCCCACATCCAGGAGCTAATGTTGTTATGGAAACCCACGTGGTGAAACGGAGGGCAGGGCCTTGTAGTCCAGTAGAACTGAATCTGAAGGGAGCTCCTGACGCCCTGTGTGACATGAGGCAAGTTACCAGTCCCTGCTGGGCCTCTGTATCCTCACCGATAAAATGGGAAATATAATGGGATTGTTGTGGAAGATAAATTAAAATGAGATAATGTGTTTAAAGACTCCAGTACAATTCCTGGCACATTGAAGATTCCATAGATACTAACTTTTGCATTCATGAGGATTCTGGTTTTAAAGACAGAAAACCAATATGACTCTATTAAGCAAAATAAATTTTAAAATAATTTAAATAAATAAATAAAATGTTTAAGTGGGAAGGGTTTCATTGGCTCATATTACTAAGCCATGGACTCTCTTCCACCTCTCTGGCTTTGCTTCCCTCTGGGGCTCCCTCAGTCTCCCCTTCTGGGCATAGAAGCTCTCAACTGCTCTAGACGCTATCAGAGCAAAGAGCTTCTCTCCCTAAGCTCAGAAAGACATTGGTTGTTGCTTGTAGGGACACGTACCCCTTCCCTTTACCTGTCACCAGGGGTAATGAGAGTAAGCTATTATGATTAGTCCAGTTTGGATCCCCTGCCCATTCCTGTGGTCAGAGAGGGGTCTGCTAACAAAAGGAGAGAAAAGATGCTGGCCAGACAAAAAGCAACAGGTACTTACTACTATTTTCTGTCCTCTTTGCTATAAGGTAGAACTATAAGCCAAAGTCAGGACTCGCCAAAGCAATGGCTGAATGGTCTTAGTAAGATAAGTTGGTGGGGAGAGTCTGTGGCTTGACTTGAGAGCGTCCCCTAGAGAATAGCGCCCTCTAGGCGAAGCCCACCCAACTGTGAGGGACCAACTAAAGAGGTTCATGGAGCCATAGAATTGTGGGCAGCATCATTTGATCTGCTCTCTGCAAACGAGGTCCAAGACAGAGTGGTTTGGAGCCCTGGCAGATGGGTGAGGCATAGTGATGGTGAATGGGTGGTGAGAACTCTCAAGAGTCAGAGTGTCTTTCCCAAGCAGGATGAAACAAACCCCAGGGGTTCATGGTAGGTGTAGGAGTGGCATATAGGGAAAGGAAGAAAGAGATTATCCACCATGCAGGGAACATTGTGGAAACTTGGATGGCAATGCTAGGGTGTGCCTTTGTAATACCCTGCAGTGAGTTTCAGTGAGTTCAAATTTAATTCCATACCTTCACTTAGAGCGGAATGGGTATGGGGGCTACTTAATTTTAACACAGAGTGTGCAAGAGGAGTGATTAGGGACAGCTGTGGAGAGGCATGGAAATGTTGCAGGAGCAGATCACCCCATCCTTGAGGTAGACAAAGCGCCCATCTATGTAATCCCCCAAGTCCTGAGACCTTTGCTCTCCAACCCATCACCAGTGACGCATCTCCCCACTAATGGAAGTCTTCTGTGGTCCATCCTTTATTCCAGAAGGAATTTTTCCTAATCACTCATTCAGTGCTTTTAACTTCAACCTCCTTTATTGCTTTGACCTTGGAAAGTTTGGTTTGCCTAGTTTAAATCTCACGGGATATTTGCCAACTGAATAAACGACTATAATAACACAGCCTCTGAACTTGGCATAGGAGACACATCTGCAGAGTTTTTTTCTTGTATGGGTAGATAATGACTTATATTTCATTCAGGAGGAACTGACTGTTTAACAAATGAGTTGCTAACGGCGGCTCAGTTAACTCTCCTAACTACAAGTGCTTATTGGTGCACTTAGACAAACTTGGGCGTGTTATCCAGACTCTCCCATATAGAAATCTCATAGTTCTTTCTATTATTCTCTCATTGTCCCTTTATCTAGTTTTTAAATTACAAAAATATACATGCTTGTTTTATTAAGAACAGTGATATGAAATATATAAAGAAACATGCACTCCTACACCCTCGATTACCTTCCCCCAGTGTAATTAAAATTAACAAATTCTATGTTACACAATCACATACAGACACATATATAGAAGTATATATATATGAAAATATCAAATATGTGCTTCTCTCGATGTATATGGTAGGATCATATAATATACATTATTACGCAATTTTCTTTTCTTTTTTTTGTCTCTTAACAGTATGTCAAGTAAAGATCTATATCTAACTCAGTCTTTTAATATCAAACAATATTCCTTTCCATGGTTGGATGGGGCATGACTATCCTATTACAGGGAGACACTGTCCCCTTAGAGAGACAGTCAGACTATTTCTAACTTTTTGCCACTATGAAACAATGCTGTGTTAACAATCCTTGTACACTATGTCTCATACTATATATATACATGTATATTTATATATATATGTAGTTTTTCTTTTATATTATAGAATAGTTTCTCAAACTACTGTTGACTCATAGCTATGTTTCTTTTTAATAACAATGTCAGATTATTTTCCAAAATGTTGTTGTAATCCACACTTTCACCAGCTTTATTTGAGAGAACTCTTTTCCTCTATCCTTAGCAGCCCTAGATTTTCTTTCCCTTTAAAATTTTAGACATCCGATAGTAAAACTGGTATCTCATTTTTGCTTAATTTCATTTTTTCCTTGATTACTTGTAAGATTGAACCTTTTTTCATATATTCATTAACCATTTACTTTTTTTTATCTTCTCAGATTGCAGGTTTATTTCTTTTGGCCATTCTTCAGTGGGGTTATTTGCCTTTTTTCTTAGCAACTTTTTTGGAAGGTTATGTATGTTAGAGATTAGTATTTGCTTGTCCCAAGTACTACAGGTAATTTTCCCAGTCCATTATTTATCTTTCGACTTTCTGACATGTTAACACACAGTTTTTAAATACTTAAATCTTATGTAGTTAAATATGTCTCTTTTGCTTAATCGTCTTGGAATATTTAGTATTTTAAATAAACTCTACTGAATACACTATTATAAAAATAATCGCCTTTGATTTTCTTCAAGTAGTTTTTTTTATCCAATGTTTTTACATTTGGATCTTTAATCCATCTGGAATTTAATTTTAACATTATTTCTTCCGAAGGGTATCACTTATGTTGACACCATTTATTAGTCAAAATGTTCATTTCCCACTGAGTTTGCAACACCACCCTTGTCGCGTATTAAGTGCCTATATATGCTTTCTGGATTCTGGAATCTGGTTCATGAATGTAGTAGCTGGTGCTGCTAGCCTGCATCTATTCCAGGACACTCTTTTTGTGATCATACTAAGCATAGCTCAGCAACGCCAAGAGAGAGCACTACTATAATACTGTAGTTTAGCAAAGAATCACATAAAGAAAAACATAGCCTTGTGATAGTTGAGAACTAACACTTTTTTAAAATTCCATATTTATCTTCGTTTTTGCAAGGTGATGAAATGGTACAACAAAGCTCATTGAACTCAAAACCCACTTCACAAAATTAGACTTGGTTGCTTCTATTTATTTAAAGCAGGAAACAGATTAAATATTACATATGGTATGATTTTAACCTCTTTACGTTTATAATAATAATCTATCAGAATCATGGCAGATAAGCTTATGTTCTCCAATTTATCTCATCTATCTCTAGCATATATCAAATATCTACTTTAGCTTACAAAATTACCACAGAAATTGCTGCATCCAATACACGCATTAGACAACTAAAAGAAAAATGTTGTCATGTCTTTCAAATATAAAAATAATCCCACTGGAAATAATCTG
Organism: Phoca vitulina; assembly: GCF_004348235.1. NCBI lineage: Eukaryota > Metazoa > Chordata > Mammalia > Carnivora > Phocidae > Phoca > Phoca vitulina. Next base: position 16,162,027 of record NW_022589740.1, on the reverse strand, counting down.
AATTTGTTTTAAAACAGGCTAAGCATCTCAACAAGTGTAGAAGAGGAGGAAAAAAATTACAGATGGAAGAACAAATCAAAGCAAAATTGCAATAGCAGAGATTTATGATGCAGCATGTTTTCCTTCATCTCTGGGTCTTTGATTGGAACACTTTCCCTATCTGGCCCATTCCCCACCCTCATTCCCTTTATCTGGCAAACTCTTGCTCATCCTCAGGACCTGAGACCTAATACTGTTAGCTTATCTGATCTAAAAACTCAGCTGATGGAAGAATGATTACTACCTATAGCTACAATTCATCTACAGGCCATATTTGTATGTGATCGGCAAATATAACATACTGAATGGAATACTCTGGGTTGTGCACATAAAGAAATTACTTCAAAAATTTTTATGGGTATAACCTGAACCATCAAGGCCAGAAATCCACAGCCCCAGCTCCAGGAAAAGAATCCATTTGATATAAAGTTCAAACCTCACTAATTTAGATAAATGCAGAAAAAGCCAACAAGAGAGATGTGAATTAGAGATTATTTTTTCAATAAAAGTAAGTTTGCTAACTTTCAGAAACATAGAAAGCTTGAATCAGCCAACAGATAATCTGATAATGAGAGGAAATTGGGGCATCTCTTGGTCACTAGCTAAGAGAGATTTCTAATTAAATGCAAAATTTTAATTTTAATTAATAGCAAAAATGTTTAATTACATATAAAGGTTGTTTTTTTTTTTTTAAAAAAAACAAAACCTGTTTTTTTTTTTTTTAAGATTTTATTTATTTATTCATGACAGAGAGAGAGAGAGAGAGAGAGAGGCAGAGGGAGAAGCAGGCTCCCAAGGAGCAGGGAGCCTGATGCGGGACTCGATCCCAGGACTCTGGGATCATGACCTGAGCTGAAGGCAGACGCTTAACCATCTGAGCCACCCAGGTGCCCAAAACCAAACCTGTTTTTAAATAAAAAATTTCTCTTGCAGCATTTGGGAACCACTAAATGTTTTCACTGAGAAAGCAAATGTAAATTTTGAGCTGTCCACCATTTGAATTAATTAGTAAAGTTTGTATTAATGAGATTTTACATTAATGCCTTTTGGCTCTCTCCTTTGAATTGACTCATTTGGTGGTCAACTAGATGACCTTCTAATGCTTAATTCTAAATTTATCTCAAAATGTATTGGAAGTGATCTCTGCTCTTTTCACTGAAAAATGGATGTTCAATATTTAACATTTTATTGAAAAATAGTCCAGGTCTATGATCCCTCATCTGCAATTCTGAAACACAGAAAGCTCTGAAAAACCCTAGGGTTTTTGAAAATCTTTGACAGTGAACTCCGACATGGTATTTATGGTCTTTATCCCACTATCTACATTTTGTTGCATAAATATTTGTGTGTCTTAGGGGAGCAGCCCTAGCATATTATACATTATATGCATCATATTACCTTTCCCAAATAAAAAAAATATGAATTATAAAGTATATCCACAGGGATTTCTGATAAGAAATTATAGACTTATATTTGGGGAAGACTAAGTGGAGTTTTTGTTGCCATTATTAATGATGGCATTAAAGAATATTAGTAGTATCACTTATTGAGTACTTACTGAGTAGACACTGCTTTAAACTGAGAGCTTGAGGCCATAACTCTTCACTTTGAGACACATAAAGACAGAGCTATGTTGAATACAGCTAGTATCCCAACCAGGAATTCCAGCATTTACTCTACTATCTTCTGTATATTTGCCCGTGAGATTTTTCTCTTCACCTGTGGGTCCCTGTTTCATTCCTGCAAGTGGGTATTCTGTGCAGAAAATAGGATTATATACAAAGTCACATCTTAGCTCCAAACCCACAAGTATCTTCTTAAAGGCAAAGAGGTCAATGACTTTCCTCTTGGTTTCTTGAGGCACTTTGATGCACTCATCTTTCCTGAGGATGAGAATAATGGACTAGCCTAAGGAGTCCATTCATAATGCCGTTTGGTCAAGGTCCTTAAATGCTCAGCTGCTTCCCATCTCAGTTTCCTCCCTATAAAATGGGCTCAGAAGCCAGCTTTGCCCATTTCACAGAGTGACTGCAAGGCTCTGATGAGATCACATATGAAGGGCTGTGAAAGGTAAAATGTGGTCTGTGACACATGATGACTTTGACTTCATCCCCCTACAAATACCTTCCCAAAGCAAAGTACCTTGACTTCTGAAATGTGATAGTCTACAATGCTTAATGTTCAGGGTTCTAAACAGAGGTTGCCCAGAGTTGAACCCTCAAAGGAAGAAGGAGAACGATGAAAGCCAGGGTGACTCTGAGCGGGCCCCAAAATACATTCCTCAGCTCCCAGGAAAGTTTAGGCCAAAGTTGTGGCTTGGGAACTGGCCATCTTCAGAGAGTGTCGCTGAGCTTGCAGGCCCGCAGTGGTTAAATCAATAGTTAATGATGTTCGTCATGTAATTTGAGCCTCTAGTTTGTTTATGCTAGACCAACTTTATCCATACTCCAAACAAATTATCTCTTATAATTACCAGCCCGAAGATAAATCTCTAAATGTTTTTCTGATGATAGTGCTGTGGTTGGCAGGTGTTAAAAGTGCCTCCCAGGGACAAAGATTGAAGATGAGCTTGCTTCTGCAAATCCTTCAGGCGAGGATGTTGAGCTTTCTATCCTGCTATGTGCAAAGGAGCCTTGTATGGTGCCCCATTAATGAAATCTAATAGGCAAAGGTCATATATCTTTACAAAGAAAAATGCAAAGCTGGTATGTGATAAATGGGCTCCATGGGGCTCAGTGGACAAGGTTTGGTGAGAAAACCCGTGTTTAAACGTCAGTTGGGTTTCTCTCTGATGTTTACACTTTAAATATCTCCTTGTGGTGATTCTCCTCACCTGGTAGAATGGTTAAAATAAATACAAAAACAAGAAATTTATGTGTCTTTAGTGCTTTGAACCAAAGTGACTGGCCATCAATGTTAACAGTAAACATTAGCCACCAGAACCAACAGTTTGTGTTATGGAAAGCTGTAGATCTTTAAAGAAATCCTTTTTTTTTTTTTTTTTGACCTACCTAATAGCAATATGCTTTTAAAGTCCCTTAAAGGAAGAGGTCCTAGAATCTATATGCTTCGATTACTGCCATCAGAACACTAAACAATGCATGTAAATGTGCAAGGTTTTATCCAAAATTTGTACTGTTTAGAAATACACTGAAAATCAATGTGCATAGAGCTAAAATGCAAGAACAAGTTAAATCTGGAATTACAAAGAGTTAAAGAAATCAGATATTGTTGAATTGAATCGCTGCTGGTTTTAGGAGAAGTTACCAGTTCATTTGCTGTAGTTGTACTGCTGAGCTCAGAGACAGTTCAATAAATCAACTCAAGCTTGATGGATTCTTCAATTCATTGAAATGAGTGCGTGGAAGAGAAAAGAAATCTTAGTATTCCCTCTTTGACAAAAGGGTATGCAAAGAGCCTGAATGGATGAATGGTTGATTAATTTTGCCAGAAATTTTCTTGACAGCAGGAAATGTGTTTTTGCATTACTCTGTTTGCCTGGGATTTATTTGGTAGAATATGAATTATTGCATGTAAATTTGTACCTGAGGCTATGTTGCTAAAGTAGATAGCTCCTGGTGAGGTTTCTGACTATGGGATCTGTAATATTTTTGTATGGTCTTGTACGCTACACCCTTACGGGTTGCCCTATAGCGGTTTATATAAATGTCTGCTCTCACTGATATTAGTAGTAAAGTCAAGCACTTCCAGTGATTCAATATTGAGCTTGGTTTGAGTGATCATCTGTGCCCCTCTCAAGAAAGGATGGGGCTGGAGGCAACCAACTGCCAAAGCTTGATAATTCCTAGACTCATCAACCTGGCAGTTTCCTTATAGACTCTTACCTTTAAATAAGGAAGAGAAGGCACAAGGTATCCCCTTGTGCTTCTATTTACAGAAAGCCTACAAATAAGCATGTTTCTTAGTTTTATCTCACCAAGAAGGGTTACAGCTACACAGGAAAAGACCTAGGCTGCTCTCAATGACAGCTGAACTTTGTGAGAGTAGAACTAGGGATAGACTGTCTCCCTTCCACTTCATATCTTCCCCATAAAAGGCCACATGTGTGACCTTTTCTGGGTCATTGTGAAGGGTAGGACGGCTTTTGGTTCTCAGAACCTCTGGGCAGTTGGATGATGCTATAAATGTTTCCATGTAGACCTTCTCTGCTACCACATTCAGACACTGGAATACTGGAAAGCTGAAGGCTGAAGCCAGTCATAAATTACGTAGCAACTTCCTGTTCATTTTGTCCTTCTAGCAGTTAGCACCGCCACTCCCTCTTTCTTTTAGATACCAGACCAGAGATTATCTATGGCATAAGGCACATCATACAACATTTTTCCTAACTTTGCAATATGTGGATGTTTTATTCACACACCAACGCCAAGTCTCCTGAGTGTGCTTACCACCACACTGCTTATACTGTTTTCAAAAATAAATGTATAGAGAAATTCTCTGAAAAGTTTTCAAGTGTACATGCACGCATGCACACACATACACACTCACACACACACACACCCTGCTAAGCCATTAGGCTGCAAAATAATTTCAACAACTATCCAAATTTGGCTTCTGATATTTTCTCCTTAGATTACAATAAGAGAATGAGAAGTGATTAAAAGAAAGATGATGTTAAATTAGTTTCCTTTTCTGTTCATGTCAGACATGGCACTCAACCTCAAATGAGGACAAATGGCATATACAAATGAACTAGAACAAAGCTCAGAAAATCTGGGTTCCAGTTCCTGCTCTACCATCAAATAATTATGTGTGACATTGGGAATATTCCTGAAGCTTCTTGAGCCTCAACTTGCACATCTATTAAATGGATACCACTAATTTTTATCTTGCTACCAGCTAGAAAATTAGTAAACATCAATTAAGATTACATTGAACATGTATAGAAAAGACAGTGTTGCTCTGTAGACATAAAATTTTACTCCCCCCTTAAGTGTCGTAACACATTTAGGTTAACATGTTAACTTTTGTTCAATGATAGCTTTCTAGGCTGGTGCAGCCTAACAGGAGATCCTAAAGCCTTCCACGGTCAGTCTTCTAGTTACTTCTGCTATTTCCCTGTCCTTGGCTTCTAGGAGTCCAGCTGGTAGGCTCCCTCAGCAATTTTGGTGTCTCAGTGACTTAATTTTCAGCCACCATGAAGCTATCCACCAGTTACGACTAATGAGAAAAAAAAAATCCAACTTCAATAAAAAGAGAGGCTCTGTTTCTAAAATGTAAAAACTAATGATTTAGAAACAAAAGACTTTCTCTTTTTTTAAGATTTATTTTAGAGAGAAAGAGGGTGCACATGGGTTAGGAGGAGGAGGGGCAGAGGGAGAGGGAGAGAGAAACTTAAGCAGATTCTGCATTGAGTGCGGAGCCTGATGTGGGGGCTCGATCTCATGACCCTGAGATCATGACCTGAGCCAAAACCAAGAGTCAGACACTTAACCAACTGCACCACCTAGGTGCCCCCCCATAAAAGACTTTCTTTTGAAGCAGACTCTGCTCCTGCGAATGTCCAGTTCTAGTATTATAATCACTTTGTAGGTTCTCATAAATTAGAGATTTGTCCCTCTATTCATGGTTCTTCGGTTGTGAGTGACAGAAACTCAACTCGAATTTGCTTAAGGTAAACAAGGTGCTAATTACTCTGCCTTTGTAAGTGGTAATCCTGGGTAGACCCAGCTTCTGAAACTCTTGGACTCAAAGTCAAACTATGTCATCAGAGCTTGTCTCTTTTTCTCTACCTCTTGCCATTGTGTTTCTCAGTGTTGGCCTCATTCTCAGGTAGCTCTCTCCATGATCCCCCAAAATGGTCATGGGTAGCTCCAAACTTATGGTGATCCTTAGATCTCAAGATCTCAGAGGAAGAGGGAGCTTCACAAAACTTCTATAAAGGTGCTAATTGACCTAGTGTGGGTTACATCTCATTCCTGAAATCATTATGTAGCCAAATAGGTGTAGTACCGTTTGGCTAGGTCCGACTCACCTGCCACACCTAGAGCTCAGCTTGGGAGAAAGGACAGCTTGACGTCAGCCACAAGAAGTGAGGAGGGCTCTCCCCCAAAGGAAGGACTGATGGTCAGACAAAATTGCTTATGTTTATGACAAACTAAACTCCTCTTTTTATTTGAAACTGAATGTTTATTATTTACAATATTCCAAGCACTGTGCTAGTATTTTATATGAACTATCTCATTTAATCCTCAATAAACTATGAAGTAGGTATTATTAGTATTATATTTTTTTGATGCAGAAGTTGAGGCTTAGAAGATAAGTAACTTACCCCAAACTGTGTAACTATTAATGACATAGCCAAGAATCAGATCAGAGTCTGCCTTGTGTCAGGACCAGGGGTCTTCATTGCTTCACTATGTTACCATCTTTTCTCATGTAAGTCCAATCATTTTAAAATTTAAACATTTTTTGTGCCTTTATCACCTTCTCTTCTTTTTTTTTTAAGAGACAGAGAGAGGGGGGATGTGAGCGGGGGAGGGGCAGAGAGAATCTTAAGCAGGCTCTGTGCTCAGCCCAGAGCCTGATGCAGGGCTCAATTTCACGACTCAGATCATGACCTGAGCTGAAATCAAGAGTGGGACGCTTAACCGGCTGAGCCACCTAGGAGCCCCTCTCATCTTCTCTTCTGTCCCTGATAGACCCTAGCTTCTGAACATCCTTTCATCTTCGAATTATTATATCACTGAATATCACAACTTGATGAAACGTACAAATACCTACCTTATCCCCTCATTTCGATGGAAGGAAGGGAGATCATCTGGAAACAGAAAAAAAAACAACTCATTTTCCTGATGCCTTGACTTGATTTGCCCTTCTACTCAATAGTACTTAACCTGAATCCCCTGCATAAGAGGCCATCAGTAAACACTTTTCTTTGATAATCAAACTAGCTTTTAGCAACTGGAGTACTTAATTCATTAATGCTACCTGTGCTTCAGAAAGAGAAAACCTAAAGCCTTTTAGAAACAGACTGCTTTAGGGAAGAAATGACTTTATGGATCAAAAATTAATAACAACAAAAACCCTAAAAGAACAAAATGACACTCATTATGTCTTATAGTGCTGGGGAGGAAATCATGTAAAGATAAGGACAAATCAGTCATCTGACCTCTGACATTATCAAGAATTCATAGGATTATCCTGAAGCATTGTAGGTGAAGATATTAATTACCTTAAATGTCACCTTATTCACTTAGGCTCTTAAAAATTTAAAGAAAGCGGGTGCCTGGGTGGCACAGTCGGTTAAGCGTTCAACTCTTGGTTTTGGCTCAGGTCATGATCTCAGGATTGTGAGAATCAAGCCCCATTGGGTTCCACACTTAGCACAGAGTCTGCTTAGGATTCTCTCTCTCCCTTTCCCTCTGCCTCCTCCCACCAACATGTTCTCATACTCTCGCTCACTCTCTTTTTTTCTAAAATAAATAAATAAATCTTTTAAAAAATTTAAAGAAAGATCTGTAGTTTTATGATGATTCCAGAGAAACTGTATAATGAAGTAACAAACCCATAGGTTTCTAGTTTGGAACAAGCTGTTGGTCAGCAGTATCATTTTAGTTCTTAAAGATGCTTGCTGTCTATTCTTCAGATGTTGAGGTAGAGCTGTTGTATGTGTGTTGGGATGGTACTGGAGGAGGTTGGGCCCAGCTACACAGGAGGCAAAAAGCTTGCTTCTAGTCCCCTCCCAAGGACTCACACCTGTTGGTATACTCAGTCAGGTAGAATAAGAGTGGTCTCTCTCAGCAGGTCGAGAAATGATCCTACTGTTATTTTCCCAGCTATCCAGCTGTGTAGCTACTTTCAGAAATTTTTAAAATATAAATGATTTGTATCTCTCTGATGATTAGTGATCTTGAACATCTTTTCATGTGTCTGTTGGCCATCTATAGGTCTTCTTTGGAAAAATGTCTATACATGTCTTTTGCCCATTTTTAATTGGATTATTCATTTTCTGGGTGTTGAGTTTTATAAGTTCTTTATGTATTTTGGATACTAACCCTTTATCAGATATGTAATTTGCAAATATCTTCTCCCATTCTGTAGGTTTCCTTTTAGTTTTGTTGATCGTTTCCTTGAATTTAAGAAACAAAACAAACGAGCAAGGAGGAAAAAAGAGAGAGGGGGGCAAACCAGAAAACAGACTCTTAACTATAGAGAACAAATTGGTGGTTACCAGAGGGGGTGGTGGGTAAATAGGTGATGGGGATTAAGGAGGGCACTTGTGATGAGCACCAGGTGTTGTAGGGAAGTGTTGAATCACTATACCATACACCTGAAACTAGTTTTACACTGTATGTTAACTAACTGGAATTTAAAATAAAACTTAAGAAAAAATCAATATAAATGACAGAGATGAAAAGAGAAGCAGAAGTCCCAATTGATCTTGAGAAGTATTTTTTTTTTAAAAGATTTTATTTATTTATTTGACAGAGAGAGACACAGTGAGAGCAGGATCACAAGCAGGGGGAGTGGGAGAGGGAGAAGCAGGCTTCCCGCCGAGCAGGGAGCCCGATGCAGGGCTCGATCCCAGGACCCCGGGATGATGACCTGAGCCGAAGGCAGACGCTTAACGACTGAGCCACCCAGGCGCCCCGAGAAGTATTTTTGTAGATCTCCTCTTTCCCCCTCAGCAGGTGGAGGGCTAGGCTTAGTGCAGAAAGCTGCCCAGAAGCCTTATCTCAGTTCTTAATCGGGAGGGTCAGTGTTCAAATGTGAAAGTACCATGGTCACTACCTCATATGCTGTGTCAAACATCTGCCTTGAGATTTTAAGCTGTTTTATCCAGACTTTAAGAAATGCTGGCAATTTTCATTTGTTTTCATTGGACAATATATTCATTTAGATACTTTTAGCACCATGAAAAGAAGAGACTTCAGAGGGCACAGAAGCCATCCTAGCTATGGTCCTTGTTCGTCAACTAGTTTTACACAGGTCTCAGTGGTTACTGGAGATCTACTTCTCCCTCATTCAGTCCACCTCAGAAGGAGCTGTGTTCCAGAGACGTGCTGGAAGCCGGAAGTAGGGAGGATGGATGCTCTCTGAGCCTCACTAATAGACATCTCAAGCCGCAGGAAAAACTAGACACAGACAAACTACACAACCGAGCCGCTGCACATTCTTAAGTGAGCTGGGCTGCTATCCAGACTATGGAGAACTGGGTTGCTTGTCTTTGCAGCTGTATCAGAAATAAAGAGGCTTTAGCGGTGGTCTGATTCTAAAGTTAGGGCAAATGAAAGGCAACAAAATAGGAAAATTCAAAAGTTGTGTCAAAAATCAAACCAAAGTGTGTGTGTGTGTGTGTGTGTGTGCACGCTCGCACGTTGAGGTAGGGTGGGAGGATTCTTAGAGGTTCCAGACCAGAATAGAAAAAAGAGAAGCTTGCTGCTCCAGGTCACTCCTTTTCCCAGAGAATGTGTCTAAGTGCAATTTTCTATGATAGAAATGCCTGCATCAGGACCCCTTAGGGGACTGGAAGTTTGCTGGTGCTGGGAGTGGTGGAGGTGTCTGGATATAAAGGTTTGAGTCCTTTCCAATAAGCAAAGGAGGTTTGCTTTGATGCTTAATGAAATGTATTTGCAAACCACTATTCTCTTGCCATATTCTCAGCTTGAAATCACTTCCTCTCTCACATTAGGATCCTGCACTGTACTTAGATAAATCCTATATTCTCTAGACTTCTCATTTTTCAAACGAGAGAAAGATGTTAAGAATAGTCAGTATTGGGGCTCAGTCATTTAAGCGGCTGCCTTCGGTTCAGGTCATGATCCTGGAGTCCCAGGATGGAACCCCATGTCAGGCTCCCTGCTTAACAGGGAGTCTGCTTCTCCCTCTCCCCTCCCCCGCTCCTGTTCTCTGTCTCTCTCTCTCAAAAAAGAAAAAGAAAAAGAATAGTCAGTATTTCCTTCCAGATTCACTGTTAGCATCATCCTTTTTGCTTTTCCTTTCAGGATGGGCCCCTCCTCTTTTATAGCTTCTAACAGCAGTGGTTAATATCATGCTATTCAAAGTGTGGTCCACAGACCAGCAACACAGACATCATCTGGGATTTTGTAGAAATGCAGAATCTCAGTCCCTGTCCTTGACCTACTAATTGATAATCTGCATTTTAACAAGATTCCCAGGTGATTTGTATTAAAGTTTGAGAGGCTCTGGGTTAATATGTCTTATGACTCGAGATCTGTAGTTTTGAGCGGTGAGGAGGTAGGGCTATACATCTTGACTCTGATAGTAGAAGCTCTTGATCTTCCCTTAACTAATGTGCTGAACTAAACACATTCTCCTTATGCTCTGTGATATATACTGACTGATAACCTCAGTTGAATGCTTCAAACTCACTGAAAACTCTCTATGCATAGGGGGGTGTGTCCCCGTTAACTGAATTCAGTGTTTACCAAGAATCAGCTGTGTTTGTTCCTAACCCTGTTTATAACAGTTGTACTGGTTAATATAATCACACACTTTATTTTTTTTAAAGATTTTATTTATTTATTTGACAGAGAGAGACACAGCGAGAGAGGGAACACAAGCAGGGGGAGTGGGAGAGGGAGAAGCAGGCCTCCCGCTGAGCAGGGAGCCCAATGCGGGGCTCGATCCCAGGACCTCGGGATCATGACCTGAGCCGAAGGCAGACGCTTAACGCCTGAGCCACCCAGGTTCCCCTATAATCACACACTTTAAATAAATTGAAATAGGAGTAGGAAAGATCATTTTTTCTAAGATAAATGCTTTAGAAAGACTCAGTGAAATGAAACATACTGTCAATGAAAATGTGCTTTCAAATTAGGGCAGTATGACTATCAAAAATTAGGAGGGGACTATAACAATGAAGAAGGAGTCTGCATTTAGATCATCTCACATATGTCTAAGATTTTATCCTATTTTAATGAAACTGAAATTAGAAATTGAACATTATACTTTATATGTATGACTTATGCAACAAAGAGGATGGGTGGCTCCTATAGACCCTGCTCCAATATTTTAAAAGGTCTTGACCCTAATTGAAAAGATTAAAAATCAATACATACTCTTACATTTGAAATCAAATGAAATTGATCTTATTATAAAACATTTATTTTTTTTTAATTTTCCTCTTTAAAACTGCAAGAGAAACTAGACCACTTTATTACACTATACACAAAAATAAGTTCAAAGTGGATTAAAGACATAAATATGCAATCTGAAACTATAAAAATCCTAAAAGAGAACACAGGCAGTAACCTTTTTGACATCAGCCTTAGCAACTTTTTTCTAGATATGTTTCCTGACGTAAGGGATACAAAGCAAATATAAACTAGTGGAATTAGATCAAAATAAAAAGCATCTGCAAAGTGAAGGAAACAATCAACAAAACTAAAGACAACCTATGGAATGGGAGAAGATATTTGCAAATGACATATCCGATAAAGGGTTAGTATCCAAAATATATAAAGAACTTATTAAAACTCAACACCCCCCAAAACAAATAATCCAATTAAAAAATGGGAAGAAGACATGAACAGACATTTCTCCAAAGAAGACATACAGATGGCCAACAGACACATGAAAAGATTTTCATCATCACTCAGCATTAGGGGAATGCAAATCAAAACTACAATGATATATCATCTCATACCTGTCAAAATGGCTAAAATCAACAATACAAGAAACAACAGATGATGGTGAAGATGCAGGGAACCCTCTTGCACTGTTGGTGGGAATACAAACTGGTGCAGCCACTCTAGAAAACAGTATAGAGGTTCCTTAAAAAGTTAAAAATAGAAGTACCCTACAATTCAGGAATCGCACTAACTGGGTATTTACCCAAAAATACATAAACACTAATTCAAAGGGATACATGCACCCCTATGTTTATTGCAGCATTATTTACAATAGCCAAGATATGGAAGCAACCCAAGTGTCCATCGATTGATGAATGGATAAAGAAGATGTATACACACACACACACACACACACACACACACACACACACACTGGAATATTATTCAGACATAAAAAAGAATGAAACCTTGCCCTTTGCAGTGACATGGTTGGAGCTAGAGAGTATAATGCTAAGTGAAATAAGTCAGTCAGAGAAAAGAAATACTATAGGATTTCACTCCTGTGGAATTTAAGAAACAAAACAAATGAGGGGTGCCTGGTGACTCAGTCAGTGAAGCATCCAACTCTTGATTTCAGCTCAGGTCATGATCTCATGGTCATAAAATCAAGCCCAGCGTCGATTAAAGAAGAATACATAATTTCAGCAGGAAGTCTGCTTGAGATTCTCTCTCTCTGCCCCCTCCAGCTCATGTTCGCTTGCACTTTCTCAAAATAAATAAATAACATCTTTTTAAAAATATGAGCAAAGGGGAAACAAGAGAGACAAATCAAGAAGCAGACTTTTAATTATAGAAAACAAACTGATGGTTACCAGAGCGGAGGGGGTGGGGGATGGGGGAAATAGGTGATGGGGATTAAGGAGTGCACTTGTAATGAACACCGGTTGATGTGAAATTGTTGAATCACCGTATTATACACCTGTAACTAATATAACACCATTAACTAAAATTAAAATAAAAACCTTAAAAAATAAAAAGAAATTTCCCTCCTTAACCAAATTTTTAATTAATTAACTGCTTTTCTTAATCCTATCAGCTAGTATACATAAAAACATAAGTAGAGGGGCGCCTGGGTGGCTCAGTTGCTTAAGCATCTGCCTTCGGCTCAGGTCATGATCCCAAGGTCTTTGGATCCAGCCCCGGGTCAGGCTCCCCACTCAGCAGGGAGTCTGCTTCTTCCTCTCCCTCTGCCCCTCCCGCTGCTCATGCTCGCTCTCTCTCTCAAATAAGTAAATAAAATCTTAAAAACAAAACATAAGTAGAAGGCTTCTACTGCAGAGCTTTATTTTTAAAGAGTCAAGGAAAGTAGAAGCAATGAGTTTTATGACTTTAATAGACTCTTTGCTTTTCAGGTTAGGAATCTGAGGTCCAGAAAGGGGAAATGTCTTGTTTTGGATCAAGGTGTGGTTCTCAAAATGTGGTCTCTATACCAGCCATATCAACATCACCTGGGAGCTTGCTGGAAATGACGATTCTCAACTGGCCCCAGATCTATGGTATCAGAAACCCTGGGAGTGGGACCCAGGTGTTTGTTTTCAGAAGCCCTCTGGGTGAATGTGATACAGCTAACATTTAACACCCATCAATTTACTATGACCACACAGTAAAATCAGAACCTGGAGAAGAACCCATTTCTCCATCAATCTGGACCGTTATGCTATCTGGCAAATTGGTCAGGCACTTTCTCTAAACCTGACTGTTCTTTTTTTTTTTTTTTAAGATTATTTATTTGAGAGAGAGAGAGAGTGAGCAGGAGGAATGGGCAGAGGGAGAGGAAGAAGCAGACTCCCTGCTGAGTAGGGAGCCGGACGTGGGACTCGATCCCAGGACCCTGAGATCATGACCTGAGCGGAAGGCAGACGCTTAACCGACTGAGCCACCCAGGCGCCCCCTGACCCTTCTTTCAATCAGAAATTTGAGAGCTCACATGATGTAAACAGTGGGCTACAACAAAAGAATCTTAGATAAAACAGGACTCTTTCTAACTGACACCAGGTAAAGAGATAATTTGTAAACTCTACCTAAAGATGGATAATTTTCATTGACCTAATTGACAGAGAAATTCGCCGTTAAAATCATTGTAGCTGTTGGTCCTGCTGCTGCTTCACTAGCCCGTACTGACGGTTGACTCTCCGAGATCCCGGACGGAGCGTTATAGAGATTAGCTCGGTTTGTAAAGTAGGTTTTACCCTTATTTTCCAGATGAAAAAACTGAAGCTTAGCCTGATCCAGTAACTTGCCCAAAGGCGCAGAGATAACAGGGTATGGAGCTAGGATTTGAATTCTGGGTTGTCAGATGTCAAAACCCATGCTTTTAAGCCCCGCATTTTAATATCTGCTCATTTGAGAGAGTTAGATCTACTTATTTTACAAATAAAATGGGAACATATATTTTTGGAATTTGTGGTTTCCCAGTGAGTATGCAAGTTCACTCAATGGGTAGAGAATAGAAACAAGAACCACTGATAGAGAAACTGCCTACATGGCACGAATTGAAAATTGTTTCTTTATATCACTGTTCTGCACCCTACTTGCACATTAGAATAATGGCTTGAACTTTCTGGAAAATACATGGGTGCCCAGCCCCCCCCTTAAGCCAATTAAATTTAAATTTTAAAAGGTGGGGTCTGAGTATTTGTTTTTTTTTTTTTTTTTCATGGCTTCCTGGGTTATTCTAAGGTACAACCAAGGTGAAGAACCAGTGCTGTAGACATACAGTTTCAGATAATTCAGGCTCAGAAATGGATTTTGATTAATTTTTCCCTGTAGTCTGTTATCAGACATGGATGCTGGCCATTCACTGAATACTCACAATGCCCCAAACATGTTGCATTACCCTCAATACCCACCATATTTGGGGGTTACCACAACAGAGTTAAAAGATAAGTATGCATATCATTTTCAGGCATCCCAAATACCAGTTTTGGTGTTTAAAAATGCCTTATTTATCCATAACTGACCTGGGCTAATAGAATTTTTCTAGACTAAAAAAATCTCTGGAAGATACCCAGAGAAAAACTATTTTCCTGGCACAGGAAGTTGATGTTTTAGTAAAATCCTGGCTTTTTTTTTTTTTTTTTAAGAAAATCATCCTGCTTTTCCTTTGTTTGAGCAAATCAAAATGCTGTTTATTTTACAAGCATGCTAATATAAACTAAAAGACAATTGATGGGAATTTTTAATTTTTGCCTGCTTAGAAAAAGGAAACATTTGGCTGATGAGTGCCATGTATTCATGTAGATGCCCTCATCCCTGCATTTTTTTTTTCTCCTACCTCTTAAACCAAATGGAATTAAGGGTATGTCTTGCTTTATGCAGTAATGTTTCTGAAAAAGTTGGATGTGATTTGAGTTATTAAGTTTGCAAGATACTCCCACTATTATTCTCTAAAGTTGTTCTTAATTAGGGCATTTTTTGCCCCTTGGGGACAATTGACAACGTCTGGAGACGTATCTGTCACAACTGGGGGAGTGAGTTTGCTATTGGCATCCAGTGGGTAGAGGCCAGGATGCTGCTAAATACCCTGAAATATACAGAACAGCTCCCACAACAAAGAATTTTCCAGCCATAATGTCCATAATGCTGAATTTGCGAAACCCTGCTCTAAAGTTATTACTTTTTTACCTGTTATGAATTCAGATTTTGCCCCCCAGCATTTGGCCTGCTTAAAGCCCTTCTATAAATAACTCTTGTATAAAATGATAACATATAAACACAACTGTCCCAAATATGCTTTGCCTTTTAGGCAGGGGTTGTAGATCATTTCTCATTTGTATTTAAAGCATAATGGTGTCTCATATGTATGGTGCAAATAGCAATGGAAGTTTGACCATTATAAGAGAGATCAGAGCATCTGAAGACATCGGGTGCCGGAAAGGGGATTCCTCACATTGACCAGAAAGGATAAAGGTGAAGGAGGCTTGGTCTCTTTTTCCTGGGTTCAATAGCTGGTACTATGTATTTTTGATTGATGAAGCATAACTTATATTTTATAAGCTTAACGCTTTTGTAGATTTGCTTTGTCACTCCTTTTTTATAATACCTCTCTTAATTGGGGTCCACACCACCATGAAATGAAAGTTAACGAAATCACTTCACTCAAGTTAACTTTCCAAGCATTGTATGTCTCTCCCTGTGACTTGGGCTTGGTTGGCTGGAAAGAAAATGGGGATTTGGGAAATTATCTGGTCTGTGTGAAAGAGACAGAGAGAGAGAGATAGAGAGAGTCCTTTGTGGTTGGTAGCTAGGGGGCCCCCCGTGTGATGATCTGCTCAGCCTCCTCTTCTAGGAAATGACTCTTACCCATCCTCTTCGTCGTGATGAATGCCATATCTCTCTTTGTGGTCTTTCCAATTTTCCTCAGTTGCTTGGTGCAGGACCAGGCATCCAACCCAAAATGGGAACAACCAGAATTTCTTCTCTGGGGTTTTCAAACTCGAAACCAAGAGGGAATGAACATTGACTGAAACTGAAAGGTCTACCCTGGAGCTGCAGGGGCTCATGTTTCCTGGCACATAGAAGACGCTAGTTGGTCACACGAGAGGAGAATGAAGCCAGAAGAGAAAGGAGAAGCACATCCCCGGCAACCCGTGCCCTCCTCCCAACTTGCTCCCCAGTTCTTCCTTTGCCTTTTTGAGAATGCTCCCCAGATCCTTCTGACTTTCTTTCTCTTAAGTTGCTGTAAGTTTCTGTGACTTGGGACCAAGAGAGTTATGACAATACAGTGTCCTTCCCTGAAAATGAATTCCTTGAGTTCCCCACACACAGACGTCTCTAAATGAAAATAAAACCACAAACCCCAGAGTGTATCTGTTTGCAGGAGGGGGTTTCTGGTAATTAGCTTAGATTGCAACAAATGGCACACACAGACTGTTGGCTCTGCATGTGTGCTCTAAGATTGGTGTTTACCCTATTAGATTCCAATTTAAGAATGTCATAAAGTTTATCAGTGAGCAAATGGAAACTAACAAAACACATATATAAGTGGTGAGAGGCGTGTGCCTTGATACGTAGATTTTTTTAGACTTCAAAAAAATCACTTTCATCGGGTTGATAGCAAAGGGGACACAACCATATTCCTCCACTTAAACTTGGTGATGGTTGGGTATTTTTAGCAAATGAGTTGTCAGCAGAAAGGCTTCATTAGACCCATCAGGATATCTGCCCATGAAGAACGAATCCCAAACTGTACTGACAGTTTCCTTGAGCCAAAATGATGAAGCACCTCTGACAAGAGCCATATTGTGCTCCCCATGTGAGGAGCATGAGGAACAAAAGAGACAGTTTGATCTTCATTTGGTCAGGTTAATATTGACACAGCTTAGAAAAATCAGGAGTGTGTGTAATGTACACGTACATCCAGTCTTCTGGAGACTTGCCTGGTGGTTTCCATAAATCAGAAAAGGGTACCCAGAGAGGAAGGGAGGTTTCCTGCTTTCTCGAAATATTGTTCAAACTAGATGATTTATTTTTACAAAGAAAAATAAATAAAGCTGTAAGTTTTCAAGCTCATGGCTCAAAACAAGCCAATGGGGATTTTTTTAACATCTACACACAATTATGGAAATAATTCAGTATTATTATCTGGTAGCTGGAGTGTTGCCCAGGCGCCACCATTTCAAAAATAAAGCATGACTAATGAGTGGGTTTTCCATTACGCATGGGTCCTGAGTTATTCATTCCCATATAGAAGTCCTTATAAACACACATAAATTCTAACAAAGGGGCCCTTAGCAGGGAACAACAGTGTAGCCCTTTTCCTGCCGAGTCCTTGCATCCATATTGTATCGAAAAGTTTTGATGATTATAGGTCTGTCCTTAAAGAAAATGTAAATTAGGCTGAGATCGTTAATGAGATCATGACTTATTTATCTTTAATTGGTTGTGAACCTCCCCATTGCAAGTATTCAATCTACTATTAACTAGTTGTGAGAGTCTGCCTAGCACATCTTCTCTATGAAGTATCATTCTTCAGGGCAACTCTCTGTGGTTGTAACATTGGTTCTCTTTATGATGGAGACAGTAAGGATGGTGCAAGACTTCAACTTGCTTAATTTCAGATTGACCTGAAACCGCTCCACTTCATTTTAAATAAGAAGTTCTTAATTTAAACCTGTGCTTCCGGATGAACTCTTTACCCTCCTCCTCCCCTTCTCTCTCTCTCTCTCCCTTGCTCTCTCTCTTCATTAATGATGTGGTTATAGGAGGTAGTAACTATTTCTCCCATGACGTGAAAACAATAATTTTCAATTTTCAGCAAACATGTGCTCTCTCCTTCTCTTCTTGAATTCTTTGACCCAAATGATGACCTTACTAGGGTGATTGTTTAAAAGACTCTTGGTTTCTCCTCTAATACTTATGACGTGCTTGACCTACACTGAAGCATCTATTTGCGGATTGATACATTATTTTGTCTTGGATGCTTATGCTTTTATAGGAGGACTTTGCTTGAAACGATGTAGGTTCTTCTGTTAACCTTAAAAATTAAAACTGTCAGTTATTTTACCAGCAAAAATGGGTTTATTCAGGAATAGTAGAGAATTGCAATCCAGGTCAAGCAAGCTATGGAAAACCATAGGCAAGTCAGCAGAACAAAGGAGAGGAACACTCTTTTACAGAGGAAGTGGGGGAGCAGGGAAGGCTGTTTGTTGTAAACAACAAGTCCATTGGAGTAAACTGGGATTTGAAGTTCATGGCTTTCATTGGCTGAGTTGTGACAGTCTCTAGGGGCTGTTGCCAAGGCAGAAGGAAAGCCTTTCTTGCTCCCGCTGGGGTAGTAAAGTAGTGTTTATGGGCACGGTCTGTCTCTTCCTGTTGGCTTTACAATTGATAACAAGCGGTAAAGTGTGAGAGCTTCCCTTGCTACCCTCCTGACATCATTCCAAATAAGGTTCCCTTTATTAATTTTTTTTTTTTTTACTTTTTTCCCTTTTAATTAATTTTAACACTTCCTATTAAGATACCCATTCCCTTCTGGTTAAAAATTGCCTCTTTTTTCTCCCCATCCATCTTCTGCAAGCCTAATTCCTGGTTTCTCTGGGCTTTTGAGCAGAAGAAACGTAATGTTGGGAGCATCCTTAGAGTTTTTATATCCTGAATGTAAATTGAGATTCTTCCATGGTGTGTCGAAGCTACCAAAGGAAGCAAAACTACATGGGGGTAACTCTGGGTAACCCGTGACCATGCCGGTTCTCCTGCTTTTTATGTTTTCTGCATACATATGCATGCCCAACTTTTTAAAAGTACATATTGCTGCAAAAATGTCACAACATTCTTCTTCATAGCAGTTCCTTTGGGTGAGTTTTCAATTTTAGGCCTATACATACCGTTAATGGTCAGCCTACACTTATATTTTAGAGAGTAGATGAAAAACTGGAAATTGGTCATAAAGCATGATAATATTGAATCATCAAAAAATATAAGCAGCTCATTATTATTAGCATTTGTTAAAATCAGGGGTGTGGCTTTCTTGTGTATAGTAACGAGGGCAAATCTATACTAAATAGTCATACATGGAGTAACAAAAACGTGTTTTTTATTACATTAAAAGCAGAATTCATTAGTAGTATCTTTGGTGATGAAGTATTTCTCATTCAGGGATAATGTGGAGGTTAGAACATGGGTTCAACTCCCATTTTTCACCTGGATGAGCCGTGTGACATCAGTTACTTTACTTCTCAGAGCCTTCTTTTTCTCTGTGTGAAACAGAGATGATGTTACCCACCTCATCAGGGCATCTTAAAGTTTAAATGAGATGATGCAAAGCATGTAACAGAGTGCTTAATGCAGACACAGTGCTTGATTAAATTACTACTGGTTTAAATGAAAATCATATTGATATACATATGTTACATACTCATTTATATAATGTAGCATTTTCAATTTTCACAAAATCTTTTCCCAATAGAGCTCTCTCTTTAGCTATGAAGAATATTATGTACTGTCTGACTCTATTTTCAAAGTATGATGTATAATATAGTTTTAATAGACCCAGTGAAGTTTTTACTACTAAAATGCCTTGGCGGGCTTATAAAAATAAGAACACTAGAGCTTTCTTTTTTTGTTGTTAAATGACATCTGGTAAAAACATGGGAAATATCTTTGCTTACCAATTAAAGAGTGGATGAAAAACAGAATAAATGAAATCTCTTAATTTATGCATTTTGTGTTCTCATAAATCATTTTCCTGTCAAAATTATCAGACTTTATTATTGCTGAATATTTTAAACATCATAATGGAATTTTGGTAGCATAAATCATAAAGCTTTCAGTTAGAACATTTGTGTACACACCTCAGCATTTTTCTTATATCTTGATGAAAAAAAAATAGTCCTCAGTCTAGAAATAAATCCATGCAGAGTATAAATGTCAAACTATACTCTTAAATTTCAGTAACTCAGCAATCCATGCTGGTCACTGTGCTTGCAAGGTAGTTATGGATTGTCAAACTATGTTTCTAAGACTCACTGTTCCCCCAAAATGAAGGTATACATGCTTCTGTTTTCATTTTGGGAATGATTTTTATCGTACCTACAAAAAAAAATACCTGCTCACTTGATTTTTCTGTTTCCTATAAGAAGAAAAGACTCTCAAACGTAATAAATCCTGGCATAGCTTGTCCATGACATTAGAAAATAATTTATTTCATTTAATAAAAGCCTTACTCAATATATTCCACTTATAATTTGTAAGAGAGACAACTGTTTTTGGATTATTTGTGTAATCCAGAAAGATGGACCTGAATTGGAATTGTTAGCATGAGGAGTAACATCTATGGAAGGGCATGTGGCACTTGGAGATGAAACAGTGGGAATGATGGAGCGGGCTCTCCCCATGGTGATTTAGCAGAAGGAGAAATCACCACGCAATTTTTTGATGCTTTAAAAGCTGTTATTTGTGTATTGGCAAACAGAAGCTCATTCACTGAGTGTAACTTGGAAATAAAGATAAAGATTCCAGGGGTGCCTGGGTGGTTCAGTTGGTTAAGCGGCTGCCTTCAGCTCAGGTCATGAGCTCAGGGTCCTGGGATCGAGCCCCGCATCCGGCTCCCTGCTCAGCGGGGAATCTGCTTCTCCCTCTTCTTCTGCCGCTCCCCCTGCTTGTGCTATCTCTCTGTCAAATAAATAAAATTTGACAAAAATAAAGATTCCATTAATGAGATAAACACTGTTTACCCAATTTTTAAATCTTATATCATTTTTAAATGACTTTGCTTCACATTTAACTTTGTATAACTTCCTCAATCCCCTCACCTTTAGAGATTTTACATGCGAGTCACTTAAGTGACTTAAAAATGTATGTGACTATGATTTGAAAGTTCATATATATTATAAAGGACATAAGGCAAGTAATTTTAATAGGAATAACCAGTTCCTACACCAAAATTTGTAAAATAGCAGCATACTATTCTCTTGTGAGACTCTTTCATAATTCGTGTAACCATTTATTTATTGTTGGACATTTAGGTTGTTTCTAAGTTTTAGTTATTAAAGTAATAATCCAGTGAATAGCTTTGTCCACAAACCTTTTGTGTACATATCTGATTATTTCTTTAGAATGTGTTTCTAATAGTGTGTGAGAATGCCCCTTAGGAAATATTTACCAATAACAGGAAAAGAGAAGATGAAATATTTTACTATCAAAGGATTTCTGTGATTATCAGTGAGCTCAGATATTTACTGGCATTTGTATTTCAATTGTGAAAGTCTTATGGTCAAATGTTTTTCTGTTGCTATGTTTACTTTTTCCCATTGATTTATAAGAACTCAATTTTGAGGACATTAAGACTTCCTCCTCCCAATTAAAAAATAAATAAAATGATAGTAAATAACAACAGTTACATTGAAAACTTTTGAGTGGCTGTAAGCAGAGAAGTGTCATGATTCTGCTTACATTTTTAAAAGCTCTCTCTTGGTGCGGCGGGAAAAGCTGATTGTAAGACAAAAGAGCCGTTGCAGGGAGACCAGTCAGAAGGCTGTCACCACCGTTCAAGCAAGAGATGATGGTGACCGTGGCTAGGACAGTAACAGAGACGGAAAGAAGGGTCTGGACTTGAACCATGTTTTAGAAGTAAAATTCACAGGATTTGCTGATGGCTGAGGAATGAGAAAAGAAAAGAATCAATGATTTCTAGATGTTCGGCTTGGGTAACTGAATGCCTGGTGGTGCCATTTAATGATATGGAGGAAACTGAGGTGGAGGTAGGTTTTGTTTGGTTTTGTTTGTTTTTTAATTTGAGATGCTTATTAGACATTTACATAGAAATACCATGTGGATAGACAAGGATAGAGTTCAGGTGGACGTAGCTTGATTGTCACTGGTAGACAGATGGTTTGAAAGCTACGCAACTGGATGAGATCCCCAAAGAGAATGTGTAGGTAAAGAAGAGAAAGAGTTGTGAAAACACAGTCTGAGGCATGAACATTTAGAGGTTGAAAAGGAAGAGGAACCAGCAGAGATGACCTAAGGGTAGCCCGGGAGCTGGGAGAAAAACAAGGAGAGTGTGATGTCAGCAAAGTGAAGGAATGATGTGTTTTAAGAAGGAGGGAGGGTCAACCTCGTGGAATTCTTTGGAGAAGTCAAATAGAGTAAGAACAGGAAAGTGACTTTTGGATATTGCCACCTGGAAGCGATTGGTACTTTTGAGAAGAGCAGTTTCAATGGAAGGATGGAGGCGGAAACCGGACAGAGGGATTCAGAAGACAATAGAGGATAGGAATATATGAGCAATGTCAGAAGAGTGGGTTTTTCTCTCCCAGGGAATAGCCACATTTCAGTACTCAAATGTGTACAAGACATTAGTTAGATCACCTTTATTTCATGCAATGCACTACATTTATTGGCACTTTATAGCATAAAGACTCAATTTTTCAGAGCAATGGAATAAGAACTAAAACAGGATTTTGTGAGAGAATGGATTTTCCCACTGCATCTGTCTGCAAACTTTCAACCACAAATGTAATAAATCTCCTGGACACTATCACCGTCACTCTCTCGGTTGTTATATGAGTTAAAGTTAGAGCCATATCATTTCTGTTCCCTGGCTCTTTGTCATCATGATCATCAATCTCACCTTAGCTTTTGGCTGGGGAATAATAAAGCCTTTTTCTCCCCACACTTCCAGGGTCTTCCAACTCATTCCAAAACTAGAAATCACTCGGGCAAAAGGACTCATGACCTCTAAAAATGTTTAATGATCGAATCTTTGGACCCATGGGTGACAAAGGACAGTGACAGGGAGCACTTCCCATTCTTCATAGCTGATATATTGGAATGGGCTGGGTTTTGTGCCAGCCAGTTAGTTCCCAGCTATAATGATTAGTAAAGTAACTTTGTAAATTCCTTGCAGCAATCTCAGGCTGAGGTCCCGCTGCTAAGGTGGGAGGCTGTATGGTGGGGGTGGTAAGTTACAGTTGGAGCTCTTCATTTTCTAAACCTTTGGCAAATTGAGTGAGTTATACATACGCGTATGTATATAATTTTAACTGAAGGTGGAGGAGACATTTTGGAGACATTTGAGCAGATTAACAAATAGTATTTGTATACATGTAACTAAAACAGTAATTTATCAGGTAGAAGGCAGATGGGGGGAATAAAATGCCAACCTCTATCTACAGTTGGGTTGTGTTGATGATGAAGTGCTGTTTATTCAGGGCCAGCCTAGCTTGTCAGCAACGTAAGAGCCGTGGTAGCATATGACTCCCTGCGTAGCTAGAAGACAATAATAAATTATCTCCTATGCAAACAGCACCGGCATAAAAGCAGAACAGGCTCTGCCTCCCAGATTCCTGAAGATTCTCACTCATTCTCTTGTTTGATGCTGTTTTCAACATGATCCTCCTGACACACTCCTAAAGTCAGTAAGATCAATTCTGGTTTGGACAATTCTATGAGGGTAGATAGGACATAGTTGTTGATGATCGCCGTTTTGGAGGTAATGTAACACGAAACATGCCTAAGTGATTTACATAAATCTTTGTTTTTTCAATACTTCATATGGTCGTATGGATTTGGGGGCCACCCAGAGGAGAACTGAGTGTCACCCAAAGGAGCTTGATCCGAATAATCACTTGAGGTACATAATGAAAATACAGAATCTTGGACCCAATCCCCGACCCGATAAAGGAGAGCTTCTGGCAAAGTGGTAGAGAAACACACACCCGCCCCGGGGTGATGTTTATGATGAAGGCAGTGTGAGGAACAAGGAGCTGAGGGTGTGAGTTAATAAAAATCCCAGTAAAATGACAGCATTGAAAGAACCCAAAGAAAGGGTCAGAGGGAAATACATCAAAGAACAAATGCCTCCCTTTTTGAAATGGCTTTTCAATTTCCAATGTGCATTCGAATCACCTAGGAGTTTTGGAAAAGGCAGTTTCTGCTTCAGTAGGTCTGGGGCGTGGCCTGAGACTCTGCATTCCTAACAAGATGCTTGGTGTTGCCAATGCCACTGGACTCGAGTCCAGCAAGAGCCTAGAGCTGCCATTTGCACACAGAAGAATCCAAACAGATTGGAGCTCAGCCAACAGTTTTGAATAGCAAATGTTCCACAAGTATGGCTTTGAATAATGCCGAATCTACTGAATCCTAATCCTGCGCTCAGTTACCAGTTACACTTGCCTTCTTTTGTTCAAGTGACCTAGCTGGGAGTCTGGTGATAATTGTTATTATATGTGAAAAATCTCTTAGAAGTGTTATATATTCTTTCAAGTGTTTATAACTGTATGTGGGGGATTTTATGTACATACTGAAAAAAAATTTGAAAGGAAAATTGCTAAGCTTTTTGGCCAACGCCTTCAGTCTGGAGGATGTGGGAGGTAAGATGTAGGTAGTTGCTGTCCATTCTTGTTCTCCTTCAGGACCATAGCTTCTTTTATAATTCATGATGGCAAAAAGCTCAGCATTGAGGTCCTCTTGAGGGACAACATCTGTGATGATCTGAAATAATTTCATCTACTGAATGTGCATTGTGTATAGTATGAGGTCCAATTTAAAAAAAAATATATCATTTTAGGGGTGCACTGGGTGGCTCGGTCGGTTAAGCGTCTGCCTTCAGCTCAGGTCATGGTCCCAGGGTCATGGGATCAAGCCCCGCATCAGGCTCCCTGCTCAGCGGGAAGTCTGCAGTCTGCTTCTCCCTGTCCCCACCCCCAGCTCGTGCTCTCTCTCTCTCAAATAAATAAATAAATAATATTTTTAAAAATATATCATTTTAAATATCTATTTCTATTGTGGGTGAATTAATTTTTTAAGTATCTTTTTAAAGATTATTACTATGACACTTGGACGATAAATAAAAAGCATGAAAACTGACAGCATGCTTTCTGGGACACAGGTTGCCAAAAGCTATTATATTGGAACATCGTAAATTTCACGGCCAAGTCAGTACAATAGGTCCTTGGTATTCAGCAACAATGTATCCTGAGAGCTTTGTGAATTCCCACCTGCAAGTCCTTGTGCCCAAAAAGGGCAATGTTCTCCTGAGATGCCTAGCAGAAGTAGACAACAACCACTCCTTGAGGGCTGGACGCTCGTGATGGGCTGGGCCCCCACACCTGTCAGGTGTCTCGTGTGGCCTCTCAGAGGCCTCATAGACCTTGACATTCAACTCAGCAGAAGGACAGAGTACGTGTGTTATGGATATTTTAAGCAGCCGGTAAATAATCTAAGCCGCAAATATGAAATCCACAGGTTTCAAAGAACGAGCACGCACAAACATAAATCTGGGCACGGAACATGCCTGCATCTCCATGCACTGCACTGTCTAGCTCCTCGTCACGGCTATCTGGGGAGGGGGTACGTGGCCCCTTCTCTTCCTATGGTACATATTTCTGTGTCACTTTAATACTTTACCAGTGGCACACACAGTTCTGATGCCTTTTATATCAGAACAAAAATTGATAGAATTCTTTGTATCTCTTGAGTGCACATTATGGTGATTTCAACTGTCAGTGGATTGTCTATGATGATCATATATATATGTGTGTGTGTGTGTGTATACATATATGATAGAGGATTATGTAGCAAAGGTTGATTTTGTGTGTCTATCTCTCCAGTCATTCAAAAACATTTTTTGAGGGGCACCTGGATGGCTCAGTCAGTTAAGGGTCTGCCTTCGGCTCAGGTTATGATCCCGGGGCCCATCTTGGGCTCCCTGCTTCGCTGGGAGTCTGCTTCTCCCTCTCCCTCCCTCCCCCCCACAACTCATGCCCTCTCTCTCTCGCTTGCTCTCTCTCTCTCAAGTAAATAAATAAAATCTTTAAAACAAAAACATTTTTTGAGCAACTAGTATATGCCAGACATTATGCTAGGAGCTAACGTATGGTCTTCAGTTCATTTCTTTAAAAAAGAGAGTTAACTATGCCAACAAAGTGGTTCTCATTGCTGTTAACAAAACGGAAAAAGGCCAGCACATATTTGAAGATGATGTGAGCCACAGGTTTGTGGTAGTGGGCTCCTTTTCCACAATGATTCACTCTTTCTTAGCTACCACATAGAGCAGGAAGATCTGATAAATCATAGCCTTCCATAAATCTCCTGGCCTCCTACACCGGAATAAAAAGCATTTAGCTAGATTCATCCTTAGGGATTCTTTTTGGCTTTATAATAATCATTGGAAAACAATTATAAAAAAAAGAACAATAACTTCCTCCTATTTTTCTAGTGATAGGTTGTTATGATAGTCAGGAGCTGTTCCTAATCCTGTGAACAATAAAAGGAAAAGTATTTTTTACAAAGTCAACGTTCGAATAAATATTTTAGGAAAGAACTGTTAAGACATTTAGTCCTTGTCTAAACTATCTTAATAATGGCCAAGACTTCTGGGGTGCCTGGGTGGCTCAGTCAGTTAAGCCTCTGACTCTTGGTTTCAGTTAAGGTCAGGATCTCAGGGTGAGATGGAGCCTCATGGGGGCTCTGCACGTAGCCGGGAGTCTGCTTGGGATTCTCTCTCTCTCTCTCCCTCTGTACCTCCTCCCCCGCTCCTCCCCTTCTTCCCCTCCAGCTCACGCACACTCACTTTCTCTCTCTCTCTCTAAAAAATAAAAAATAATGGCCAAGACTCCTTCCTTCCTTGGGTTAGGAAAACAAACAAGCAAAGGACATTTTAAGCCATAGCATGAAAGTTTGCAAACTTGTGTGTTTCTCTCACTTGCCTCTGATAATAAAGAGCTGTCACGACACATCACAACGCGGGACAAATTTGTGGCACAACTCCCCGAGGCGAGGGAGTCTGGCATTAATACCAACTGGCCTGTTGTCGTTTCAGGACTGTATGTTTCACAGCAGTGTCAGCACTGACTTGAAAGCATTTGCAGACAAGTTCGGTTTTGATGTCCTCATCCTCCTGGCCAGCTACCTGCTGGAGGAAGAGCAGCCCAGACGGCAGATCGCTGTGTACTCCCAGAACCTCGAGCTGTGCAGTCAGGTAAAGACCTCCTTCGGTCCGGCCCATGTGACTGCTTCCTAACCTGCTGGCTGTCACAACACGCGGTGGGACATGGGAACGGATGGGTGGCTCAAGGAAACAGACCCAAGAGATAAGGTCCTAGAGTGTGAATTTTAAGAAATGTTGGGGATATTTTGTACATTGGGCCGTTTGTGTGTGTACATATTTATATTTAAATATTGTTATTTATATAAATTTATTTATATAAATTATAATATCTATATTATTTAATTTGTTATTTATTAATAATAAAACATTAAAATATACTTATATAAATTATAATATTTGTATATTATTTAATATATATTATATAAATAATATAACTATATTCAAATATTTGCCTCAGAGTTTTAGTTTTCAGTTTTGAGGCTATGCCACCCAAAAATCACCTAATTAGAATTGGCAGTGAGATAAATATTGGTCCTTTTTAAAAAACTGAGGTGTAATTGAATATAACATTATATTAGTTACTGGGGTACAACATAATGACTTGATATTTGTGCATATTGTGAAGTGATCACCACTGTAAGTCTAGGTAACATCCATCACCATGCATAGTTACAGAAAAAAAGGACTTTTAAGATCTACTCTCTTAGCGACTCTCAAATATATAATACAGTATTATTAACTGTAGTCGCCATGCTGTAATATTACATTCCCAGGACTTATTTATTTTGTAACTGGAAACTTGTACCTTTTGGCTCCCTTCACCACCACCCCCCCCACACACACACACAAGGCCTTTTATTTTATTTTATTTTTAAAATAATTTTGTATTGAAGTATAGTTGACACTCAATGTTACATTAGTTTCAGGTATAGAATATAGTGATTCAGCAAGTCTGTATGTTATGCCGTGCCCACAAGTGTAGCTACCTACCACCTGTCATCATACTGCAGGAATATCATTGACTATATTCTCTGTGCTGTGCCTTCCATCCTGATGACCACATGGGCCCTTTTTTTTTAAAATTTTTTTATTGTTATGTTAATCCCCATACATTACATCATTAGTTTTAGATATAGCGTTCCATGATTCATTGTTTGTGCATAACACCCAGTGCTCCATGCAGAACGTGCCCTCCTCAATACCCATCACCAGGCTAACCCATCCTCCCACCCCCCTCCCCTCTAGAACCCTCAGTTTGTTTTTCAGAGTCCATCGTCTCTCACCACATGGGGCCTTTTAAAAGATTCCCATATCTATTTGTCTTCTAGACCAAATCCATAGAGGGAAAGAATGTATCTTTTTCACCCAAAGAAAGGCAAGGTCTCCTGGGGGTGATATTTTCTTTGAGGACTGCTACTTGGTTATACCTAAAAAAAATTCAGTCCCTGTCTAAATACCTATTTGATGCCCAGTGTTTAGTAACTGGTAATCTAATGCTTTGATCGAAATTGGCTTGTCTCCAAGTACTATAACTCTGACTGGGTAATTAGCTCCTCTTGCTTGATAACTGAATTTTTTAACCCAACGTTTTAGAAATAATATAAGAAGTAGACACAATTAATCAAAATAGGGCACCGGCTATACCAAACCAGGCATATTTAACAACTAATATGAGAACCTACATGATTCATTATAATATGGACGACATGAACACAAAGCAGTTTCATCACTGTCTTTCCTCACTAATGGATTAGACACCTGTCTATCTGCAGGTGGCTATAGGCAAAGTCTCAGGAGACTCCTTTCTCATTCTACATCCTCACTTGCTGTCCCCCAAGAGACCCATCTTGGCTGTATTGCATGTGACTGTAGGTACTCACTGACTCCTCTGTGCATTCTCAAGTCCAAGTGTGAAACAGGAAAGAGCCCCTGCTCCTGCTGCAGATGTGTTCTGTACCCTCCCTTCAGACCCTCACACACCTGTGCATTGCATCACCAACCTGTGGCTTTTTCAATGTTTTTGCTCTGCACTGGGTTTCCAAGCTGAATTCTATGTCTGGTCACTGGTTTCCTAGGGACCAACTTACATCTCCTAAGCCTCCAATATGGTGGTTTTTCAAATCGCTTTTAGTAGCAAAGCAGCTTTAAAAATTGGTTAATCTTAAACAAACAAAAGTAGAAGAGCAGGTGAAGGGATTAGAAGCCCTGGAGCCCGCTCTGCATACCTCTCCTCTTCCCCATGCTCCCCTCCCGAATCACCTGGGAGACAGTTCCTCTGAATCTTGAGCAACACAAGGTCAACACTACCCTAGAGGAAACCCTCTGTGTCCATGTGACCTTAGGTGATTAAGGGCCAGCTTCTGCAGAATTCACAGCGTGGCTCCATCATGTGTCACCTACATGGCGTTGGTCAAGGTATCTGACCTTGCTGTGTCTCGGTGTCATCACTCGCAGAACAGGGATAAAGAATCCCTACCTTGTACAGAATTATTATGAGGATTAAAGGAGATACCGCACATAAAACCCTTAGAACTGTGCCTGGCATACGGAAACAATATATGTTAATTATTATTATTACTATTAATGTGAGCTCGGAGTTATTTTCAGTGTTGTTGCTATCACCTCCACGAATCCTGTGGGGCCATTTTGAAAGCCCAGTAGGCAAAATATCCCTGACGTTTCCTAAAAATCATAGAGCTGCGGCCCGGGTTCTGGCCTCACACCAGTTGTCACACATTCTCTTGACCTCCGAGGGCAGCTTTGTCTATTCTGAGCTCCATGTTGATGCTTCCCGGGGGGCAGCAAGAGACAGTGGGGGCTCGCGTGGTGTTGGAAAGCTCCATCCCTGGTAGCTTTCTCTTTCCTATTTTCTCCTTTGCCTTATGAGGCTTTCGGAGGTAAAGGCAGGTCCTGGGTGCCTCCTCCCGCCCCGTTTCCCCTCATGCCCACACTCATCCCCGCCCCCCCACCTGCCAGTTCTCAGCAACCAGCATTATCTCTGCTTTTTGCAAACTTGAGTTTCACTCCTGTTGGAAGATGATATTATATTACACCAAGAAAAGGATTAAAATGCTTTACATCTCTTCACCTGTAACTTTCAGGAGCAAACAACATTGAGCTGCTGGATTTTGAGTTAAAAGAAAAGCCAGTTCGATGGGATTGTAGAAAGAGGTGGTGGTATGTTAAGTGGGACTTTCCGTGTCTTACATTACTCGGTGTTCCGTTGTTTGAGATCTTCTTTGTAGACTGATGCACACAGATTAATTTTATATTAAGGCAAATTAAGAAAGCCAAACTGCAAAGAGCAGAGTGCCTCAGTGCTCACATGAACCCCTGTGCCTCCCTGACAGATTTGCTGTGAACTGGAAGAATGCCAGAACCCTTGCCTAGAGCTGGAGCCCTTTGAATGTGGCTGTGATGAGATCCTGGTGTACCAGCAGGAGAACCCTTTGGTGACCTGTGATCAGGTGGTTCTTCTTGTCAAGGAAGTCATCAACAGGAGGTGTCCAGAGATGGCCTCCAACAGCCGAACGTCCTCAACAGAAGCCGTGGCAGGCAGCGCCCCACTGTCGCAGGGATCTTCCGGGATTATGGAGTTGTATGGTTCTGACATAGAGCCACAACCCAGCTCCGTGAATTTCATAGAAAACCCTCCAGATCTGAACGATTCTAACCAGGCTCAGGTGGACGGGAACGTAGACCTCGTCAGCCCGGACAGTGGCTTGGCCACCATTAGGAGCAGCCGTTCATCCAAGGAGAGCTCGGTTTTCCTCAGTGATGACAGCCCAGTGGGAGAAGGTGCGGGGCCTCACCACAGCCTCCTCCCAGGGTTTGACTCCTATAGTCCCATCCCTGAAGGAGCAATAACAGAGGAGCTTGCCCAGTCCAGAGAACACAGTGAATCCTTTGATCTCTTCAACTTTGACCAAGCGCCCATGGCTTCTGGGCAATCCCAACCATCTTCCCATTCTGCAGACTACTCTCCCGCAGACGACTTCTTCCCCAATAGTGATTCATCAGAAGGACAACCCCCCACAGGGCCTAAAGAAACCAGTGGGATAGGGATGGACATGTCTAATTATTCATCCAGTTCGCTTTTGTCAGGGGCTGGCAAAGATAACCTTATGGAATTTGATGAGGAGTTTGGTGAGAGACAAGAAAGTCCCCAGGATCACTCTGAAAGAAATTTGAGCCTGACAGGTTTTGTGCGAGATAAATCTCCTTCACCAGAAAGGCTAAAAAATATTGGAAAGAGGGTCCCACCAACACCTATGAATAGCTTTGTAGAAAGCTCGCCATCTACCGAAGAACCAGCTCTACTCTATCCAGAAAATGTGACTCAAAAAGCAACAGACACAGGTCACATCGGGCCACCACAGACCCGTGCGAGGTGCAGCAGCTGGTGGGGGGGGTTGGAAATCGACTCTAAAAATATTGCAGATGCATGGAGTTCCAGTGAGCAGGAGTCTGTCTTCCAGAGCCCCGAGTCGTGGAAAGATCATAAGCCAAGCCCAGCAGACAGGAGAGCCTCAGATTCTATATTTCAACCAAAGAGTCTCGAATTCCCAAAGTCAAGTCCCTGGGAGTCTGAATTCGGTCGGCCTGGGCTTGGCAGCAATGATATTCAAGACCAGAATGAGGACCCTTTGCAGTTTCAGAATGTGCCCCCGGAGAAATCGAATTTGCCAAATGCTTCTCCCCAGGGAACAAATCACCTGATAGAAGACTTTGCCGCCTTGTGGCGTTCTGATCGCTCTCCCACAGCGATGCCGGAGCCGTGGGGAAATCCCCCAGAAGATGGTGACCCAGCTGCTGTGGTGTCATTCCCAGCCTGGAGTGCCTTTGGTAAAGAAGATGGTGCCAAAGCTCTGGCAAATACCTGGAATCTGCACCCAACCAGTGGTGAGACACCTTCTGTGAGGGACCCGAGCGAGTGGGCCATGGCAAAAAGTGGGTTTTCTTTTCCTTCAGAAGACAATTCACCCAGCGAGGCAAATAATGAAGAAATCTGGGGCAAGAAGAACCACGCCCCCAGGGATGATACCCTTATATCTGGGAATCCCAGCTCTGATCTGGATCACGCGTGGAATAGTTCTAAGCCAACCCAGGAAAATCAGAATGGTTTAGTGGATCCAAAAGTTAGGGGGAAGGTGTATGAAAAGGTCGATTCCTGGAACCTTTTTGAGGAGGGTATCAAGAAAGGAGGGTCAGATGTCCTGGCACCTTGGGAAGATTCCTTCTTATATAAATGTTCCAATTACAGTGCATCCAACATGGGGGAAGATTCAGTGCCTTCCCCCTTAGATACCAACTACTCCACGTCTGACTCTTACACTTCGCCAACATTTGCTGGAGATGAAAAAGAAACAGAAAACAAACCATTTGCTCAAGAGGGAGGCTTGGAGTCAAAAGATGCTAACTCTGCCACGGGGGAGCCTGAAATGCCTCCTCGGTCCCCAGAGCAGCCACCCAGGAATCGAATTAGCTCAGGTCCCGGGGACCTAGAAATGTGGGGTTCCCCTGATGCAGATAATAGTTCTCAAATAAATGTCACTCATAGCCCAGATAAAGATTTCCTCGAGACGGAGCCCCCCAATGATAAGAACATCTCCCTGGAAGATGACGTCGGGGAAAGCAGTCTGTCCAGTTACGACGACCCCAGCATGATGCGGCTGTACAATGAAACCAACCGTCAGCTCACGCTTCTACACAGCAGCACCAACTCCCGCCAGGCGGTCCCCGACAGCCTCGACTTGTGGAACAGGGTGATTCTGGAGGACACGCAGTCCACTGCGACCATCTCCGATATGGATAACGATTTGGACTGGGATGACTGCAGTGCTGGTGTGGCGATCTCCAGCGATGGTCAGGCGCAAGGATACATGGCTGAAGGTTCCGAACCTGAGACCCGATTTTCCGTGAGACATCTGGAACCATGGGGTGTGGAGTATCAGGAAGCAAATCAGGTAGACTGGGAACTCCCTGCCTCTCCGGAGCAGAGCAGGGACCCTCCTGCCAACGAATATCACAGCCTGAATGAAGGAAGTGGGCAGCTAATCGCGAATAATATTTGGGATTCCGTCATGAGAGATAATGACATGTCTTCATTAATGTTACCAGGCCCATCCTACGTTACAGATTCTGAACAACACAAATCACCTCCTGAAACTCCCAACTCATCAGAAAAAAGTAAGGACGGTTCTATCCCAGAGGTGCTCGAAGCTTCTGGAGCCAATGAGTCAGGAGCACTTGATCCCGAGAAGCAGAACACGGGTAGAGGAACCCTGCCAAGTGATGCAGCATCCTGGGCAACCACCCTTGAGAATCCAGGGCATTTTGCACACTCAGATCCATGGGAAGGTCCTAGCTATGGACAAAGCGAAGGTGAGGAGGAAGCCCGTGGAGCTGTTGCAAGGGAGCGCCTCAGTGAGGAGGAGATGCTAGACAGAGCCTCGGGGATTTCTGGAAAAGGGCCAAGTGATGGGGAACACTCCTCCCCAGTGGCATCTCAACATCAGGAAATCTGCGATGAATCGGGCAAAGTCAGCTCTCTTTCACTCACTTCTAGTCCTCAGACTGAGGAACCCCAGGAGGTTTTAGAGCATGAGAGGGGGTCCTACAATCCAGATCCCTGTGATGGGCACACAGAGGTGTCCACAAACGACCCGCAGGCCCAAGAGACCTGCGAAAAGCACCTCATGTATCACAGAAATTCAGGTGAAACCACTGAAATTTCAGGTGGGCTGAATTTAACAAAAACTGTATCTTTACCTGAAATGGATCTTGAGAAAACTGAAAAATGTAACGTTCTGGAGCCAGAGAGAGTGAACCAAGAGCCACCCCATGAATGTCCCCAAAGCCTTGACATTTGGGATGCCTCTGTAGACAGTGACGTGCAGGTCAATTTACCAAGTTCTGAGATAACTAAGGATCTTGAAGTCGAGAGTACTGAAGACAACCTTCCAGGAGCTATTCCATCAGGAAATTATCGCAGAGATAGTATTTCTAGTGAGTATACACATTCCAGTGCATCGAGTCCTGGCCTATACGATTCTTCAGCTGCATTGCCTTCCTGGGACCAGAGACCCAATACAGGGCATCAGGAGCAGCATCAAGATGATTGGAGCCAACAGAATCACCAAGAATCTGCACTAATTACTACTGACAGCCAAGTAGAAGTAATTGCTGAAATGAAGGACCTGGAGAAAACCAGAATGGACAGGTTGGAAAAGAGCTTAGATCACAAGGTTCCTAAATTTTTAGAGATTTGGAATGACTCCATAGATGGCGATTCCTTTTCCTCTTTATCCAGCCCTGAAACAGGCAAATATTCAGAATATTCCGATGCCTATCAAGAAGGAAATCTAGTGGTTAGCCATCAGGAGAAAAACGACCATGACATTTCTAAAACTGTGCAGCCAGAGGATGCCAGGTTCACTGCAACAAGCTCAGGTTCTGATGACGACAGCATAGGCGATGAAGAGTCAGTGGAGAGAGAGATCCATCTGGGCACTTGCCAAGCTGCTCAGAGTGAACCCGGGGCTTGGGACTCACTGAATGAACCTAATAAGTTCTTGGCCACAGCTGATCCCAATGATGAATTTTCTGCCTATGGAGGCGGTTCAGAACCAACAGAGAATAAGTCAACCCCGTTCTGTGACAATCAACAAAACAGTCCCGATCACTGGAATCTCTCGCCACTAAAGGAGACTGAACTACAGATCACAGCAGTGGATAAGGAGATGAGATCTCTGGAAACAGCGAATACAGGAGATACCCCATGGCAAATCTCCCCCCAAAGTGAATCGAAGAATGAGAATTATTCTAAATTGGAAATGCTTGGCTTCTCAGCCGAGAGCACTGAGTGGTGGAATGCCTCTCTACAAGGAGGACGACCAATTGAGAGTGCATTTGAAAGGGAATTACCTAGCTCAAGTACTGTGTTAGAGATGAGTTCTTCAGTGTACCAAAACGTGAGTCCTTGGGGAGCGCCCGTTCAGGGTGATACCAAACCCATGGAAACGCAATGTACCAATCCTTTCACCGAGGAACATCAGTCCCCCTTCCTGGATAGCAATGAGAACTCCCATGAGCAACTTTGGAACATTCAACCAAGGCAGCCAGACCCCGAAGTTGATCAGCTTAGCCAGCTGATAATATTGGACCAAATTAAAGAAAAGGATTCCAGAGAGCAAAGCTTCGTGTCTTCTGCTGGTCAAGAACTGACTCCAGAAACACCTAACCAAGAGCAGCAGTGTCAGAACACAATGCTGTCCGTCTGGGATCAGCCAGACCCAACATTTACTCACACAGATGAAAATGGATGTGTGATATCTAACGTCTCAACAGTTGAGTGCCAAGAAACAAATTGGTGGGAAGAAGGAAAATCATATCCCGGTGAAATAACGAATTCAACCATTGCCTCAGATTTCCCCGCTGTCAGTTCTCCCACCCAGTTGATAAAGAAGTCAAGCTCTGAATGGGATGTCTCTCCCCCTAGTGAGGGCCCCCAAGGCACATTTGTTCCAGATATTTTACATGGCAACTTCCAAGAGGGTGGGCAACTGGCCTCAGCTTCGCCTGACTTGTGGATGGATGCTAAGCAGCCCTTCAGTTTGAAAGCAGATGGTGAGAATCCAGATATACTGACTCACTGTGACCATGACAGCAATTCTCAGGCTTCCAACAGCCCTGATATATGTCATGATTACGAAGTAAAGCAAGAGACTGAGCTGCACATCAAGGCTGGAGTGGGACCTGAAGGGGAAGCTGGTGAGTTATATCTCACTGAGCCGAAGATGGATGAAGAACCCAATCCGGAGCCTGGGCGGGAATTTGTCCCATACGATTCAGAACTATCTTCTGAAGACGTGATTCCACTGCCTCCCATCAGTGATCAAGCGAACACAAGGGGCTCATCTCAGCCTGCCTCTCACAAAGGTTCCCCTGAACCTTCTGAAATCAATGGTGGAAATAACACAGGTTTCAAAGCATCCGAGAACGGAGTTTCCCCAGATACAGCACCAATTCTGCAGCTTGTGGACAGAACAATCTCAATGACTGAAAACATGGGAACCGGTATTTTTGTAACTCTCCAAGAGCCAACTATGGACAGCAACAGCTCGCTGATGTCAGAGGGCTTTTCCCCGGAAAGTCAGACAGATGCAGGAGCCTTGCTGGACCACGAGCAGCCTTTTGCTAGTGAGAATTCTGCCCCTGGTCATGACGCCTTGCTAGCCTCCGACACTTGTCTGGATGTAAGTGAAGCTGCTTTTGACCACAGTTTCAGTGATGCCTCAGGTCTTAACACATCCACGGGAACGATAGATGACATGAGTAAATTGACATTATCAGAGGGCAATCCCGAAACGCCAGGTGATGGGGATACAGGGAAGCAAGACATCTGTTCATCCGAAGCCTCGTGGGGTGATTTTGAATATGATGTCATGGGCCAAAATATCGATGAAGATTTGATGAAAGAGCCTGAACATTTTCTCTATGGTGGTGACCCTCCCTTGGAAGAAGATGCTCTGAAGCGATCTCTGGCGCCTTACACACCCCCCTTTGATTTGTCCTATCTCACAGAACCTACTCCTGGTGTCAAAACAACGGAGGAGGCTGGGTCTCCAGAGGATGAGTCTCTGGGGAGCGAAGCAGCCAAGATCCTGCTTTCTGCCCTTCCTGATCAAAGGAGCAAGGAAAAGCACGAAGGAACCCAAAATAGCCAGCCCGGACAGCTGGTTGTGCTGCATATTCATGAAGATCCTGAGTCGGTCTCTTTGCCAGAGGGAGCCGACTCCAACCTTGAGCTGTCTCCATCAAACATTGACTGGGAAGTAGAAACAGATAACTCAGATTCACCAGCAGGTGGAGACGTAGGACCACCAAATGGTAAGAAACAACCGGGTCCTCCACCCCTCCCACCCCACCCCACCCCACCCCCACTCCCAGAAACTGCTGCTTTCATGCAATTAACATATTTGTAAACCGAGCTCTTCCTACCGTTGTGGGTAAAAAAGAGGAACTAACTGCATTTGCAATGCATGCTTCACCAAGTCCTGCATTGCAGCCGTAAATGTCTGCTCCTTGTTAATACCTCTCTTTGAGGGTGCCTGAGAAAATACAACAGCTCTACCAAAAAAAAACCAAATAAATAAAAATTCTTAAATTATCTCTCCTTAAATGGATCATTTGCAAACATCACAAATCACATAACGTGTTAATTCAGCCTTGTTCGCCCCTTCTCGCCTTCATCTTCCACTTCTAGGTACCACCGAGGGAATATCAGAGTTGGAAGAAGAAAAAGTAATTCCTGTCAAAGAGCCTGAGCAGCTAACACCAGAATACAGGGAAGTAGTGTACATGGAGAAGAATGAAGATCATCATGCACTACACATGGATTACATACTTGTAAACCATGAAGAAAATTCACCCCCAACTCCGGGGCCCAGTGAAGCCAGAGAATACATGTGTGAATTAGGAGAGTTTCACACAGGTTCTGAAGGAACAGGGCTGCCAGGAACTCAGCTAGCAGGCTTCCCAGATTCCTGTCAGCCTGCCTCCTTAAATGAAAGAGAAGATTCTCATCCTGTAGAGAGAATGTCTCCCAAAGGTGATAAGAGATCATCTCTTGAGAGCCCTGGGCAAGACCAGAGCTGGATGGTCTTGGGCCATGGTGAGGTCGGTGATCAGTCACTGGAAGCTAGGAACTCGGGGCCTGGATGGTCTGGCAAGGTGGTAGAGCTGACCTCCGCTTGTGGCTTGGGCCAAGGTCCCCAAATGCAGGTTCTAGGAGGAATGAAGCCTGTGGAATCTTTAGCACTAGAAGAGGCCCCTGGTCTGGGCAGCCAACCCCAGAAGAGCAAGAGCCGAGGCAGGGCTGGCCCAGATGCAGTTCTGCGACAGCCTGTCGCCCATGACAATGAATGGGAAATGCTGCCACCCCAGCCTTCTCAGAAAAACAGGATCCTTGAAACGGAAATGGAGGAGGAGACAGAGTTTCTGGAGCCCAGAACAAGGAAACCGAGGCCAAACGGGTAAGCGCAAAAGCTAGATTTATTTATTTATTTATTTTTCCTGAAAAATACTGTGTTAGCATCTGGGGAAAAGGTGAGGGATTGTGGAATATGAAGAATAACTAGATGATGACGGGAGCTTTGCTTCTATGTATGGCCAAGCGTACCATCCGTAAAAGCAGCTGCTAGATAACCATAAAGATAATGACGATTTGTGTGTATTTTCAGCCAAAAAAACAAAAACAAAAACCCTTCAGTTTCCATCCAGAGTCTGTACTTACCCTTCCGATACTTACACGTACTCAACCTACTCAATCCCTATATTACTCTTAAACAGGCAGCTGGAACCAGAGAAGGGAGGGCACTAACATTTTTTCATAGAGCGCCAAACAGTTTGCTCACATCATCTCATTTAATACTTACAACAGCCCTGAGGTGGTAGGCATTATTACCTTTACTTTCCACATGCTGGTGGGGGTGCCTTGAATTAAGGAACCAGAGTGAACGCTCTGGAATTCAAAGGTTTTCACCTCCAGAGTCCATGCTTTTCCAGCAGACACACAGCCTATCTCACGCAAAGGGCAAATCTGGTTTTATGTCCTACCTCACTTACGAGGAGGGCTAACTGAGGCTCAAAATCTTCGCGTGAAATATTCACTCCCCAACTGGCTGAAAAATTGGCAAACAACCATCAAACTAGGGATTCATTCATTCATTCCCCACATGGTGTCAGAGAGTCTGCTCTGTATGGAGTTTCTGGGTAGCCAGTGGATATATGGCAGAATGTCATGGAACAGAATGTCATCTCTGCCCTCGAGCTTCCCAGACCCTGTTGACACCATGAAGGGTTGTTCGTTTCTCTTCATTTGTCCTGATGGAGCCCTCTTGCTCCCAGGGACAAAAAGGCAAATTGGGACAAGAAGAAGATCATGTTTCCTCTTTAAAATGTAGTGGAAAAAAAGATCTCTTTTTCCTACTCATTTCAGGAGTATAAAAGACTGTGCATACCACATACTCACTATGAGTCAAAGACTCTGGATTCCAGCCTGGCTCTGCCCTTACTGGCCATGTATTTGGGGATTAACCCTAGGCTTACATTTCTTCCTCCATAAAATTGGTGACTTGGGCTGGAGGACCTCAGGCCTTCCTCAAGCTCCCATTTGTGCGAGCTTCACTTGCGTACAAACAGAATGTGTCCGTGAGAGCTTTGGTCTTCGCAAATTGCATTTCTCCAGGAAAGGAATAAGAAAACAAGAAGGAACAGCAGGAATATATCAAGGGTTAGTAAAGTGCCATAAAGAGTTAAAAGCTCAGATTCAAGGTCAGCTTCCTAAATCCAGACCTTTTCAGTTGGCCTAATCTGTCTTTCGTCCTGTCAAGCTATTTCCTTCCAGAGAGACCGCAGATCCGTTATCAGAAAGAGAGTAGCAGATGGATCCCAGCAGCCCCTCTGACATTGTTATAGATTGAGCTCAGAACTCAGGCAGCCTCGAGTTGGCTGAGCCATTGTTTGGCTTCTTGTCTGCATTTTTGCACATGCCCCTGCAATTCAACAGATGAGACTGTTCAATTGTATCACTAGCCCCCTTTCTTTCTGGAAGATTTCTTTGCTCATATTTTTCTGCTCAGCCCCTGCAGTAATGACAATTTTCTCACAATTAGGGGAGGGGGCAGATTTTCCCGCCAGCATTTGTATTACCTTTTGCATAAATAATTTACTCTTGACTGTATTTGAAAGGGTCCCTCTGTGCTAGATTTTGAGAGGGTACGGAGTTGTGGGAAACAGTGATTCTCTGAGTGGGGTCCTAAAACCAGCAGCCTCAGGGTGCCTGGCTAACTCAGTCGGTAGAACATGGGACTCTTGATCTGGGGGTTGGGAGTTGAAGCCCCACGTTGGCAGTAGAGATTACTTAAAAAAAAATTTTTTTTTTTTTTTAAATAAAACCAGCAGCCTCAGAATCACCTGGGTGCTTGCTAGAAATGCAAATTACTGACCCTACTCCTTACTCTTCCTGAATCAAGAAATCGAGATGGGGTCCAACCATCTGTGCTTTAACACGGGTGATTCTGGTGCATGCTTAAGTTTGAGAACCACTGGTCTAAAACTTCCTCACAGCCCTCTAGTTTAAGAAGGGAGTTAAACACAGGTAAAGAGGTAGATAATAGTGTAACATGTAAATCAAAGTAATTAATGACCAACATATGTAGAAATATGAATAGCTACCTATCATGAGCATTTGCCACGGACCGGATACTAAGCCCTATGTATGCACTACCTCATATTACCCTGGCAGGGATTACACAAGGAAGGACACTGATGTTTAGAAAGGTTGAGGGGCGCCTGGGTGGCTCAGTCAGTTAAGTGTCTGCCTTCGGCTCAGGTCATGATCCCACGGTCCTGGGATCGAGCCCCTCATCGGGCTCCCTGCTCAGCGGGGAGTCTGCTTCTCCCTCTCCCTCTCCCTCTCCCCTTGCTTGTTCTCTCTCTCTCTCACTCTCTCTCTCAAATAAATAAATAAAATCTTTAAAAAAAAAAATAAAACGGTTGAATCACTTGGTCTGGTTTCCAGTTAGAAGGTGAAGAAGCTGGGATTTGAATTTAAGTTTTTCCATGTCCAGAGTGTGTGTTCATGCTAGTGAATTAAGAGGGGAGGCATCTGCATAGGGCACCTTTACAGGGGAGGAGCCTGGGTGGCTTAGTACCCACCCGCATCAGGAGGCAGAGTGCCCAGGACCCCCAGGAGTTTAAAGGGCCCACGTGAAACTTTGAATTTCTTTTAACATCTAAAGAAAAAAAATGATTATGCTCCTGTGTGGATTATATTTTTCCCTACCAATGCAGAGGTAAAATAAAGTTTTGGAATTTTTTTTTTTAATGAAGGAAAGAGCCCGGGAAAGTAACAGTGCCTAAGGCCCACCAAAGGCATAATGTGGCCCTGAGAGGTGTAATTCGAGATGGGCATTAAGGGAAGGTCATAATTTGGAAAGGCAAAGAAGAGGGTAAGAGATCAGCCAAGCTGTCTAGGAAGAGAGAGATGAAGGAAACCATGGACACAGGAAGATCATCACAGAAGCAATATAAGATAGTCCTATTTTTCTGACTAAAAAGCTGGAAACATCTTCTGACACAGAGTTTGGTCATAGGGCAGAACCAAGACTGTCCTGAAGTTTGGGCTTCAAAAAGAGAAGTAGGCTGATAGTATATGCAATATGATATACAAGCTACAAATTGGCTTCGAACCCTCCCCTCCCCCTGCTGCACCCCCTCACTCAAGTTCCCACACTGGTTTGAGAGCTGCAAGCCATATTGTCAAAATGCAAGGAGGCCTCAGAAGGTGGTTTTTCTCCTTGTACTTCACCGACTTCCTCTTGTTAACAGAACTCGTTATGAGTGTGGGGAGAGAAACTCTCTCCCTTGAGATTAGCAGCGCTGGGTCCTGGTTCCTAGGATCCATCTTCCCTCTTCCCAGAGGCTTTGCCAACACCTTGGTCATCCTCCAGCTATAGACCCGCCAGCTCAGGATCACACCCCAACTCCCAAGACGGTGATGGATATGCCCAATCTTTCCGATGGGGTCACAGAGAACATCGGCACGGTAATCTGCACCACACACAATGTTCTTAAAATAGGAAAGAACTAGTTAATAGGTTTCTTTTAAAAAAGACATGGTTGCAAGAATGTCCTGCAAAAAAAGGGTCATTTGGTTATGTACTAGTCAGGGTTCTCCAGAGAAACAGAACTAATAGGAGCAATAGGAGCTATCCATCTATCTTTGATCGAGAGAGAGAGAGAGAGAGAAATTATTTTAAGGAATTGGAATTGGCTCACCCAGGTTTAGGGGCTGGCAAGTCTGAAATCTATAGGACAGGCCAGCCGGCTAGAAACTCAAGCAAGAGTTGTTGCGGTCTTGAGTCTGAATTCTGCAGGATAGTGGGCTGGAAACAGGCAGAGTCTCTGTGTTGCAGACTTGAGGAGAGTTCCTTCTTTTTTGAGAAACTTCAGACCCTGCTCCTAAGGCCTTCAACTGACTAGACAAGGCCCACCCACATTCTGGAGGATAATCTGCCTTACTCAAAGTCTGCTGATTTCAGTGTTAATCACATCTGAAAAAAATACCATCCCAGCAACACCTAGACTGGTGTTCAACCAAATAACTGGGCACCATAGCCTAGCCAAGTTGACAAATAATATTAATAATCATAGGTTATATTCAAAAGCCTGAACTAACTACATGCTCAGTGAACATGAAACCATTAACATTTGTAAACTCACTACCATCTAAATTATATAAAAGTGGGTTGATCAATATACAAATATATTGGCTTTCTCTGGGTGTGGGGTAAGGAAGTAGCTGTGAGGGGTGATAAATGGAAATAATTTCCAAGAGGAGGAAGTAAACTGACTCTACTTATCTGGTCTCTTGTAGATACACGCAGGGGTGGGGGCAGGGCAGTGGGAGGCAGAGGGGAGGAGGACGAGGGGGAGCTCTGGCACATGTGCTTTTGAAACAGTATTTAGAAATAACCTGATCCAGGGGCGCCTGGGGGGCTCAGTTGGTTCAGCGTCTGCTTTCGGCTCAGGTCATGATCTCAGGGTCCTGGGATCGAGCCCTTCATCGTGCTCTCTGCTCAGCAGGGAGTCTGCTTCTCCCTCTCACTCTTCCTCTGTGCTTGCTTGCTCTCTCTCTCTCTCTCAAATAAATAAATAAAATCTTTAAAAAAAAGAAGAAATCACCTGATCCTTATATTTGTGGAGCTACAGTTCCTAGCCCTGTGAGGTGAGTTATTTGGTACTCCCTAAAATAAAAATGACCTTCAAACGCAGTAGAGTCATACTGCATACAACCTGCTTCTTATGGTCATCGCTGTGCATTCTTTCTTTTTAAATTAGTGACGCTGGCCTTTTTTTTCTGTCTGACAAGACTGTGGGAAGTAACTCCCTTTTCTCCCTGTGAGTGACCCCATTAAATCTTTATACAGTTTTCACGAGACCCTCTAAAACCAGACTTTTTCTGTCTGGGACTTACAGCTGAGGAATTAGTACAATGGGTCTTAAACCCATGTGAATGCTCAAAATGAAAAACAGGTAAAGAAATAATCTGTCGACGCTTTCTCTCGACGTTGGGTAACGATATGTTTGGGCAAGCAGAAGAATCAGGCTCTTTGAGCACATACTACCCCCTCTCTGGGTCTTGCTGTTTGGATGGGCTGCATCCCAGTTCCAAACGTTCGCCTTTTCTCCAAGGTAAGTTGATATTCCATAAACGACAGCTGTCCCTTGTTTATTCACTGTTATTTGGCTTTGCCCTGAACCAAACTTACAACACCAAACTTGGCATTGACTCTGTGTTCATTTATTTTTGTAATTATATTTG
The DNA here is from genome assembly GCF_004348235.1 of Phoca vitulina. Lineage (NCBI taxonomy): Eukaryota > Metazoa > Chordata > Mammalia > Carnivora > Phocidae > Phoca > Phoca vitulina. Next base: position 16,118,649 of record NW_022589740.1, on the reverse strand, counting down.
ATCACTTGATGTGTTCAGTTTGGTGGCGTGGTGGCGATAATTAAATATCATTCAATGTTCTTTAAATTTGTACTTGGACTCAGGCCTTAGTCTCCTTTTTGGGAAAAAAAAATTTTTTTTTGGTTTTTTTCCGCGTCTCCCCACCAGCCCGTGTTAGCTCTCCACTACTGGCCAGCCTTACCCAGGACAGATGTCAAATAAGTCTGGTCCCACCCAATCGCCAATTGAGAGCAGCAGGGCCAGTTTTATTATGCTTACTTCATAGATAAACCAGCTCAGTAAATGAGCCGTTAATGTCATCCAGAAATGAGACAGTGGTAACATAAGGACTTGAACTTCTGTCTTCTCCCTTCCAGCCCAGTGCTTGTCAATAAGACACAGAGGCCAAATCAATCATTTTTTACAAAGTATTCTACAGGTTGATGTATTTCTTCCTATTCTTCCATTGTCCCATTGAGAAGTGCATCGCGTTTAATAGCCAAAATTCCCAGAGTGTTATTTGGAGAATAACTGAATCAGAACTCGCCGCTGAGCCTTCACTCTGTCGTGTGACCTACTGAGCCCTTCCCAGGCCTGAATGCACATTTTACACCACAGCTCATTTGTGATGGTTACTGCCCTGTCAGTGGGCTGTTCCCCATCTGTGGTTTGTGGGGCCAACTCAAGTGGCCAGAGACCAGAGAGGGGTGAGGGAATCAAAGCCCCTCAATGTACGGCTAAGTTTTCCAAATATTTATAGACATGGTATTTTGTGGTAAAGGATTTTATAGTAAGAAAAGGCCATGAAAACCAAGATGAGGTGGTACAAGTCGGCTGTCCCATGGGAGGCACACCCACAGAGGAGCCCTTTTGTGTTGTGTTGGCTTCTAGTCTGAGGAAGAATCCAAGGTATTTCTCCAGCTGGAAAAGTGAAATGTCAAAACTGATGTCAGGAATAAAAAATAAAAAAAAAAGACTTCCATGAAAATTGATGGCATTTGAGGAAAGACAAGAAGTCATGGCTTACAAAAGCAGGATACGTCAGTCTATCAGGGACCCAGCAGGAGAGAGATGACACATTCAAATGAGGGTAATTCGAGAAATATTTAATAAAGGGAGTATTTACAAAGATGGAAGCAAAGTGTGAGGAGCTCACAAGGAATGGTGTAGTAGCTCAGGAATAGAAACAGTACAGCTGTTCTCGTTCCTAGGCCTCAGGGGCAAGGAGAGGGTGCTTTCCAGAACCCAGAACAAGAATGTCAGTTTTCCTGAGAATAGCCGTGGCCTAGTGTTGAGGGGCACGGCCAGCCAGGGGCCTTCCCACAGGGAGGAAGCCAGAGGAGAGCAGATCCTTGCCTCCCCTCTTCCTCCCTCTGATCTCCCACCAGGGCCCCCAAAACCAAGTGGAATTCAGAGTGGGAGGGAGCCTCCTAGGGCAGAGAGCAAGGGGGACAAAGTAAGAGAGTGAAGCTGAAGCAGCACCCAGATGTTATTCCACACAGCTGGCTGAATTAGAAAGCCGTGGAACCTCAGCTTCGGAAAAGTGTACTGAGATCTGTGAACGTACAGCGTAGTTAACTATCCCTCCAGTGCATTGGAGGACCTGGTTCTAAGATCCACGGGAGAGTTCTCTTAGAACAAGGGCTGTCGAAGAGTCACCCCAGGATTGGGTCATGCTTTGTAGAAATCCAGGCTGTGCCAACGGAAGAAATCAGGACGCTACCTTCTCTCCATGTTAACTGTTGGTTAAGGGATGTGGCTTCTTTTAATTGTCAGCCTAAGAGAGTTTTGTTCTAGGTAATGGCCCAGCAGGAATATTTTTAATTCACTCCCGTAAACTATCTCAATATGTTGATCAACTCCAAATCAAAATTTATGGAAGATTGAGTGAAAAATGTGTAATGCAGATGTTTCTTTACATGTCCCCAAATCTGCCCAGGGTTAAGCGCAAACCAGAGAACTATGTACTTGTCCCAGGTTGCAGAGGATACCATAAAGTTTCTTTGTCCTGTATTATTTTTCTTATCTCCCATTGGCTCACGCTGATGCAAGACATTAGGTCAGCGCAGTGAAACTCATCTCTTGTGCCAAGGATGTTGTTGAGAGTATGATTTTCTTTTCTTTTCCTATCTTTTCTTTTCTCTTTTCTTGTCTTTTTTTTCCTTTGAAAGCATGATTTTCTAATCAGAATACCTGTGTTCTCGTGAGCAAGTCCAGTTCAGGCTCCATCTTGACTATTAAGGAACATGATTTCCTTTAATTAACAACATTTATATAATTGCTTATGTTTATCCTTTTGAGTTGGCTCCTTGAAAGCTTTCATTTCACACACAGATGGATCACTTGCCCGTATCAAATGTATAGAATTCTGGAATGTGTATTTTATTATATTTGTCCAAGTTCTAACTCCATGATGTGATCCTACCACTATTTTTCTTTTCCAGCTATTTTTAAGTCACGTGGTGGTGGTGGATTTTTACATATCTACCAATATTGCCTTAAAGTGGAGGTATAAATAAATGCATATATCCTCTTCATAGAACTCTTCATGGTTCCCCTGAAGAGACTTTTTTTTCCCCTTGCTTTTTGCTCTTATCTTAACACCTCCTTAAATTCCTCGATCTTCCTCCATCCTATTCTCTGCACATTGAAATGCTACTTCTCATTTAAGACCCAGACCAAATGACTCCTCCTTCCTAAAACATTCTCCAGTCTTTTCAAACAGAAGTAAGCCTTCTCTGTCTTGAATCTTCCTATGCTTTGCACCTGTTTTGTGGCCTTCCTCACATTCTGCTTCTTGTTGTATTTATTAGAGTCTCTCTTACTAACATACTTGGATGGAAGCCACTCGAGGCTGTGGTTAGGGTGTCCACATCTTTATTTCCCTCACGGCTACAAACAGTAGTTATACTCATGAAGTTGTGGCTTCAAGTCAAATATTAATTGAAGGGGGATAGCAAAGTCATTTAGATGAGTGGATCTTAGAAACCTTAGTGAAGAATCTAGTTTCCTTCTGCTGTTCAAAATCATTTAAATTTTCATAAATGACACTGGCCTGTGATCTTCCTTCATCATCTGGCTCTTGTCTAGTTTGGGAATCACAGTTACATTGGCACCATAAAACAAACTAGGGAAACTTCTCTCTTTTTTCTCTTCTTTGGAATAATTTATATAATCCAGGGGGATCATCTAATACATGAGGATTAGGTAATATTTCTAGAACCCGTCTGTGCCTGTTGCTTATTTGGAGGGATAGATTTTTTTTTTTTTTACTAGTAATGTGATTTCTTAATGATTACTGGCCTATTCAGAGTTTCTCATTCTTCCTGCATCAACTTTGCTATTCGGTAGTTTTCTAGAAAATTGTCCATTTCATCAAAATTTTCATAATAAAGTTGTTCATATATTCTCTTATTATTTTTTTCACTCAGCAGTTACATTCTTTTCTCCCTAATATTATTTATTTGTATCTTCTTTCTTTTTTTTTTCTTGTTCAGTCTTTCTAAAGATGGGTTCATTTCCTGATAACTCGATTTGATTTCGATTTTTTCTTACTGTTTTTTGTTTATTTTCCACTTTATTAAATTCTGCTTTCATCTTTGTTTTCTTGATATTAATTTTGCTATACTGGTTTTCTTCCTGTCAGTATGCTTCATGTTCTTTCTATTTATCTCAGAGGCCCCTACTTTTGCCCCTGAACACCAATTACTGTGTACTTCGGTCAGCACCTCCATATCGCACTACACGTTCATACAGTCCCATCATGCTCACGTTTCCCACTGCTAACTAACAATTCCAGTCCCAGAGAGAACTTGGAGACTGGAATTACTTGTCAGACCTGCATCTTTCATCTAACATTATTGGACATGGCCTCCTTCTCAACTTCCTATGATGATCTGGCTGAGTATAATGACCTCCCTGAGCCCCAGGACCCAATCAGTCCAGCACACACACACACACACACACACACACACACACACACACACACACTCCACTCCACTCAACCTTACATGGCAGCCCTGCCCTGGTTGGCCCACATGGATCCTTCAACTACACTCCTCTCTCCTCCTGTCAACCTGCTCCTACAATCCATACTCCACTCACAGGCTTGAGTGAGGCCTTTCAGATGTAAATATCTTCCTTTCACTACCCACTTTCTTCACACCGTCCAATGTCATTTTGGAACACAATTCTGATTCTTTACTACCACCCGTAGGGCCCCATGTGTCCTAGTTGCTGCTTACATTTCTGGTCACTGAGAGTACTCTTGCCATCAGCCCTCAGGCTTGCACACCAGACCATTTCCAGGTCAGTGACTTGACACCAGCTGTACTCTCTGTCTACACTTCTCTTGACATGCTGGCTTCTTCTTTTTTTTTTTTAGAGAAGATGTCTTTTTTTTTTTTAAGATTTTATTTTATTTATTTGAGAGAGAGCGAGAGCACAAGAGGGGGGAGGGTCAGAGGGAGAAGCAGACTCCCTGCTGAGCAGGAAGCCCGATGCAGGACTCCATCCTGGGACTCCGGGATCATGACCTGAGCTGAAGGCAGTTGCTTAGCCAACTGAGCCACCCAGGCGCCCCAGGGCTGGCTTATTCTTATAATTCATGCGTCCCCAGAGAGCTCTTTCTTCTGTACACACAATGTCACCGTGGGGCAGATGCTCCTGGCATCTAATGGATGAAGACCTCGGATGCTGCTGCACATCCTACAACACGCAAGAGAGCCCCTCACGGCAAGGGATTATCTAGCCCTAAGTGTCAGTATTGCCAAGGTTGAGAACCCTGCTCTTCCCACTGCCCTGTTTTATTTTCTTCTGTTTATTTGTTGTTGTTGTTGTTTTGAGATTTTATTTATTCATGTGAGAGAGAGAGAGAGAGCACAAGCAGGGGGAGAAGCAGAGGGAGAGGGAGAAGCAGGCTCCCTGCTGAGCTGCGAGCCTGATATGAGGCTTGATCCCTAGACCTGGAGATCATGACCTGAGCCGAAGGCAGACACTTAGCCATCTGAGCCACCTAGGTGCCCCCTTCTGTTTATTTGTTTAGTGGATTTTGTTCTGTCTCCACATGTGAGAATGTACTCTCCAGGAAAGCAGTTGCCACATAGTAGGTGCCCCAGAAATACACCTGACTGAACGAATGGCAAAGAAAGCCAAGTTGTTCCAACATAATTTGCTTTTAATGAAACGGATCATTTCTGGTGTTTGCTGCTTCCTTTTCCAAGGAACACGCGGTAAATGTAGTTTGGGAGTGACTTAGTTCAGGCTATAACAAATTCCCATAGATTAGGTGGCTTATAGACAAGAGAAATTTACTTCTCACGGCTTTGGAGGCTAGAAATCTGAAATAAGGGTGCCAGGAAGGTCAAGTTCTGATGAGAGTCCTCCTTGGTTGCAGACTGCCAACTTCTTATTGTACCCTCACATAGAAGCGGTAAGAGCGAGAAAGCTCTCTGGGGTCCTTTCAGAAGGGCACTAATTCCACTCATGAGGGCTCCACCCTCATGACCTCATCGAATCCTAATTATTTCCCCAAAGCCCCACCTCCTAACACTATCACATGGGGTGGGGTTAGGGTTCCAACAGATGAATTTGGTGGGGGGACACAAACAGTTCATAACAGGAATATGCATCTTTTCAGATGTTGCAAAATCCATCTTTCCTCTTCTTTTGAAATTGAGGCCATAATTACCTATCTTTAGTGTCCTTGTACTTCTCCTGGTATACAGTTCCTCCAAGATTCGCATAAGCGTTCAATTTCCTAACGTGCTGTTATCCACTTCCCTCAGCCTCATGGAGAAAAGCAGGTGCCCTTGTCAACTTTGCCTATACCAGTTTGTCCAGAGAAGAAAAATACTTCTGCTTAGTCATCTGTCATACTATCAACTCACATAGCAGTTGACAATATATATCTTCAAAGACCTTTTTTATTCATATTTTTCAACCTTAATTTATTAAATAATGATTTGGATGTATTGGGCTCTCAAAGCATAACTGAAACTCCCCTGGAGAATTTGATATCGGCCACACACCCTTTTCCTTTATATAATGATCAGGATGCTACTTCTTGCATTTAAGCAGTAATTATTTTCTGTTGTTTTTTTTTTTAAATAATTGTAACTGCTTCGACGCAATGAATAAAACAATACATTTACTCAAGTGCCCAGGTGACTCTGAGTTAGGGCTCTTTTGCTCTGGCACGGTCTGAGACAACATCCTACAAGGCAAAAGGAAATATCATTGCTGAAAACAGATGTCCACATTTCCCCCATTTAATAAAGTGCCCCTTAAATTTTTAAAGGTATCTGTGATTGAAGTGATGACTTAATTTCCCTATCAGCTGACTTTTAAAACAGATTATAAAATAGATTTAGTTACAGTGTCTGTTCTACAACACTTAACTCCTCTTTCTGTACCCTCCAGTGCTTTCCCAGCTGATAAGAGGAACTCCTTCTAATGAGCCAGCACTTCTCAGAGATAAGATCCCCATCTTTAGCCTTCAACCTGGACACCCAGGATACAACCAGCTCTAAAGCCATCTATGCTTCCCTGACGGCTTTGGCTCATCTTGGCTTTTGCTGAACCTCTGCCAGTCAGTAACCCTGCCAAAGTCACACCTTCCTCATGCCCGCCCCCTCTTAGGTCTCCTCCATGGCCGAAAGGTAGATGGCACATGAGAAATTATTTCATAACTGCTCATAATTCTGAAGAATTTTGTAGGCTTTTAGTTTATTTTTTTTAAGATTTTATTTATTTATTTTAGATAGAGAGACAGAGAGTGCAAGTGGGGGTGGGGGGTGAAGAGTAGAGGGAGAGGGAACAAGCAACCCAGAGCCCCAAGTGGGGCTTAATCTCACGACCCCTGAGACCATGACCTGAGCCGAAATCAAGAGGCGGATGTTTAACCAACTGAGCCACCCAGGCGCCGACTGTAGGCTTTTAGTTTAAATAAAGATATAAAAAATTTGCTTCTTCCTCTTCTCCCTTCCCCACTGCCCTCCCACCACCCCCAACAGCCATGGCAAGGAAAGAAATGCCCTTCATTTTAAGAATAGGAGCTAATATTTCTTTCTTTTTTTTTTTAAAGATTTTATTTATCTGACAGAGCACAAGCAGAGGGAGAGAGAGGGAGAAGCAGGTTCCCTGCTGAGCAAGGAGCCCGATGTGGGACTCAATCCCAGGACCCTGGGATCATGACCTGAGCCGAAGGCAGCCGCTTAACCAACTGAGCCACTCAGGCGTCCCTAGGAGTTAATATTTCTTAAGTACTTACCATGACCAGGTCCTCTGCTGAGTAATTCACTTTCCTATTTTGTTAGTGGTAGATCAATTGGAAGAGTACCTAAAACTGCCCTATCTCCCTATCATAGCCCCCTTCCCCCCAGCCCCGCCCCCACCAAAAAAACTAAAAGGTTAGGTAACATGGAACTCTGAGCAATCCAGTTCTGAGGACGGTACCCATAGTTACTTTCTGCATTGACATTTTGCCTGATGGTGATCAGAAGTCTTTGGTTTGTCTGACAAAATTTTTTTTTCTTTGGAGAGCAAACAAATGAATGCATGCCTAGCACGTAAACTTTTCATTCCTATTTCATTTACCTTAACTCTGTCAAATATTTCTGTAAGCGTTTTAAGAATTAATAACGGTATTAGTGGGTAACATTTACTGTGAGTTGATTTTAACCTAGACTCTTTAAGATTTCTACCTAGATTTATCGTTCTTTAAAGTGCCAGTATTATTATCCACCTGTGAGTTGGTGGTCTGAGGCACCAGGCACTTTAGTAACTGGCCCGAACTTGCTAATAAATAGTAGAAGTTAGATTCAAACTCTAGGACCTCTGACTGCAGAGTCCGCATGCTTTATGGCCCCAGGCCTCTGTCTTCCAATAGCCATGATTTTGTGCAAACATCATAACTTCTCTGGAACCTCCAATTGGCCTTGTTTATGTATCTCACCATGCTTCCAAAGTCCAGTTTGTTACCGTCTTAACCACTGCCCATGTGAAGAAAATAATCACGCTGCCATCTTACTGCGTGTTCTGTGAAGCTACAGGATTTTTTTTTTTTTTTTTAAGATGTTTCAGGGGAACTAGATTCCTTCCAACCTGTGCTTTGAGCCCATTCACAATCCAACCTCACTCAGGAACAGGGGTGGGAGCAGTTTTTCCGAGCAGACACGAAAGTCAAGACTCAGACTCCACAACCTGGATGAAAGAGTATTTTATGCTCCCAAACGAAACTCTGCGCAGCCCCGGCTCCATCCCCCAACCCGAGAGCACCGGTGGCGGCAGGTTCACTGGGAGATCTGGGAGGCAGGTGATCATCCTTATTTAGATGTGCCAGTGATCACGTGACCAGAAAATGGAGGCGAATGTGTATTCCCAGTTAACCGCTCCGGAAGGGGGATGCTGAGGAGCTGCAACCGAGCATCCTTCTCGCCCCGCGGGTAGCCAGCCTCCTCGCATCCTCAGGAGGTAGGTGGGTCCCGGTGCGGCTCTGGGAGGATCGGGTGTCCGAGGCCAGATCGCAATGGAGAGTGTCGTTCTCGCGGACCGGTAGATTGCTGCCGGGAAGTTGGAAGGGGAGAGAGGAGGAGGAGGAGGAGAGGATGGGGGGCTCTGCCCAGCCCCTCGCCAGTGATAGCTGGTAGCTGCGTTTCATTCTCTATCAACTCAGACTGTGAAGGCTTGTGGTCTTTGACGGCTATCCCCTGCCCCTCCCTTGGCGATCAGGTAATTAGGGAACACAGGCTCTGAACAGCTCTAAACATTTTGTCTTCCTTTCTGTCTATGATGAAAATAGAGATAGAAAATCGAAGGAAGTGACAGTTTGGAAACCCTTTAGGACTCTTGCCTAATGGGTATTCCAATGTCTGTTTAACAAGAGGAGCGGCCCTGGTACAGTGGCATTTTTATTTCTTGTATTATTGCTTATAGTTGCCGAAGCTAGTAACATACATTTCTCCTTTTTTTGAATGAATCTTGTAATCTTTAAATCTTACCTAAGTTCTAAGCTGCAGAAATAGGTCATCCTCAAAAAGGGACTTGTGTTGTTCTCTCCCACCTTTTCAAAATCCGGAGATAAAATACGCTATGGACAGAATATCGCTATTTCACTGAGATGCTAAGTTATGTGAGACACTAAAACAAAATGACCACCTGGTCAATTTCAAACAAGAAATACATGGATTATTAAATTCTTCTGTGGAAACCAAAAAAAAAAAAAAACAAAACAAAACTAGACTCCCACCTGGGAGGGATTTAAAGTATGATTCTTCCTGAGATCAGAGTACTGGTTGGTCTTGGTGATTCAAGGGAGAGGGACAGCATCTGTGTAAACCGCCCCCTTCTTTCATCTGAACTCTTGACGTGGTGTCAGTCTTATGCAAACTGCCTTGTGAGCGAGCCCAGCTTCCAGGCTTATTTCCTCCCGGAGGGCTGCCTGAAAGCCATAGAGAGAAATGGGAGCTGCCACTGAATGAGACCACTTCAAAATGTTCAATTTGATGAAAGTTTTCTTAAAATCTTAATTGATCATATTTGCAGAAAGTAAAATCTGGAATCATTAGATTAAAATTCCTGGTAATAAAAAAAATGACCCATGAAATTTCTCTTAATTGATAAGAGACTTCTTATCTGGGAGGAAAACCCTCTCCTTATTGGTAAATTACACGTATTCAGGATAGTGAAAGCTCTGTACTTTAAAATGGCTTGAACCTTGCTTTGCAACTCAAAGATGGATAAAACAAGATGAGGCTGTTGTCCCTCACAGTTATCAGTACCTAAACATCCCCAGGAGATTTTGCTTTATAACTCAAAGTAACCTTTATGTCCAAAATAAGGTGTAAAGCTTCAAAGGTACTTAAGGATAATAAGCCAGAGTCTTCCTATTAACTAGAAGCCAATTAACTTTTTTCCGTTGTGAGGGCTCTCTTTGGTATATCCCAGTAAATTTTCTTTTAGATTCTATTTGGTTTTTCATTCTTGAATGGCTCTGTACTAGGGAAAGATTGAATCTCTTATTAAAGGATCATAATACTTCCTTGACCTTTAGACTTCATACTTCCTAGCTAGCGAGAACACAAGGTGTGGGGTTTGCCCGTAGGTTCAAGTACTCAATATAGTTTATGATAGGAAAGCCTGAGTTCACCCATAGCAAATAGAAGCTTATTTTTTTTCTTTTTACCAAGTCTGGAATTGCTTGCCCTTTGTTTGATGAGCCAAGATCTTGTAAATAGAGGCTTTACAGGAACCAACTTCCTGCTAGAGTAGTATTTGAATTTGGGATGGGTTCTCAATTCTTTATCAATTCCAGTTAATAGTATAGCTGGGGAAAAGGGGAAGGGGAAGAAGGGGCAGAGGGAAAAGCAGTGAAGGACAGATTCTGTCCCTGGTATCCAGTCTGCATCAGAATTGACAAAGAACATTTGGATACAGGTCCTTCTGCATTAATAATGGCAGGAATCGTGAGGGTTTGGGGGAGATAGGTGTGCAAGAGGGGTGTAGGAGAAGAGGCAGGAGTGGATGCTCCCTGTCTGAGCACCATTATCATTTGAGGGCTCCAGCAAGCCATTTGCCTACTATTTTGATAGTTTCCTGATTCTCTGTATCATTCTCACATCCTGAGTTTCAACTGCTAGGGTAATAGAAACTGAAATAAATCTTAGAATTCATTTTCACTCACTTCTTCAGTTTACAGGCAAAAAAGAAAAAAAAAAAATAAGCCCCGGTTACAGTGAGGGATTGGCTCAAGGTCACAGTCAGTGGCTGGACTGAGATCAGGACCAAGAGGCCTAGCTCTTGTTTTATTATTATTATTTTTAATTGGAATACTTATATTTAGATCTTGTGCTCTTTCCTCTCAGCCTTATCAAAAGCCTCTCGCAAAATCTAGTCCATGCATTTGAAGGTCTCAGGGCTTAAAAAAAAACCTAGCAGTCTTCTATTTTAAGGATAAGGTGGCATTTCCTAATTCCTTGCCAACCCTTAAAAATTTGGGGGAAAGGTGAAAAAAATTAGGGGGAAGTGTAACTGAACACCACTCTCAGAGCTAGTGCATTTATTATGGACACGATGCTACCCCTAAGGACTGCACGCAATGTGAAAGTAATCAAGATGCAACCCTCACTCTAATGGGGAGAAGGAGAAAACAAATGGCTTGCAATGGGTAGAGTGAAGTCAATTCCATAAGAGGTATAACCGTGGAGCTCTGGGCCCTTAAAGATGGGAGGGCCTTGGTCTTTCTCCTTGGTTGTAAAGGAGCAAGTTCAGGCTTCACGGGTAAAGTAGATTCAATAGTCGGGGGAAGGAGCACTTCAGCAGAAGGGAATATAAACCAAGCTGTAGGGGCAGGAGAGCTGTCAGCAAGACTTGGGGAACTGGGAGCTCATTTTGTCTGCAAAGTAGAGCATTAGGGGACCCATGGGGGAATTGATCTAAATGCTGGAGAGCCCTGCGGGTGAAACATAGAAGTTGGTGTTATGTGTATCGGCAGTGGGAAGCCAGAGTTTTCTGAGCTGGGTGTTGTGATTGGCAATGGACTGGCATTGGTGTGGGAGAGATGGGAGGCAGGGTGGGAGGTGGTTGTCCACCTGAGATATCATAGAGGCTGGAACTCTACCTAGGGCGGAAGGAAGGGAGGCGATCCCAGAAGGACAGACATGGAAGAGAGGTAGAGTGCTTGCAAATTGAGGGAGAGGGGCCTGGAGAAGAGTGGACACATCCGGTGAGAGGTTACCGTTTCATTCCCCATGACTGAGAGCCTGTAGCTTTGCTGCGCTTGACGCAAGTTGACATAAGCAAGGTGAAGAAAGCGTGAATGCCCCCCATCCAAACAAGATCGAGCCAGCTTGGGTGGAAGCACTTGCAGAAAGCTAAATGCACATCTGATTAGTCAGCATGAAGTCCTGGTCCCATGCTGGCCTGTGGTCTCTATGACTACACTTAGCCGCTGTTGCCAAGAGCACAGGCCTGCAAGTCTCTGCATCTACTGAGGTGTCCCTACTGGGCTGGGATGTGAAGGGGATGGTGACATTTTCCTCTAGTCTTCCTCTTCCCTGTGGGGCAGCGGCCAACTCAAATCTTACAAGGAGAGGAAGGAGAACTCCCAGTTAGAAGACAGGAATCGGGCCCAATGGAGACCCTGACAAGCTCCGAGAAGATTCTGACTCATACAGAGAAAGAACAGAATAAATCCTGATTGTGGATTTGAGGGCTGAGGACAAAGTGGGGAGAAAGGGAACAGGAGTGCTCAGATGTAATCTATCCCCCTCCTTCCCCAGCCCATCCACCAGGTCCAGCCCAAACACTACCTCTTGTCTGGAGCTTCTGGGTTCGTGGACTCTGTGACCTTGGTTGGAGGTGCTACTCCTGCCTCTGAAATTCATGGTTACCTCTTGTGGCATTTGACTCTACTTGTGCTGTTTTGGGTGAACCTGGTGTGTGTCTTTTCTTCTCTATCCACTTAGATTTTAAATTCTTTAATAAGGGCAAGATGTGTGTCTGAACCATTCTTTTTGTATTGTACCCTCCTCCAGACTAGTTTAATGCTTTCCATATGGTTCTAGGACTGAAATGTTTGTTGAACTCCTACCCAAAAAAGTAGCCTGATAAACAAACTGAGTACTGGAGAAGCTACATCTGTCAAAGCTTGTGGGAAGCTAGTTTGGAAGCCTCAGGTGGATAATCGGAATGTTTAGGTATAGTTTTGCCTGCACACAGAGATCTTTCAAAGTCCCTTCCAGTCCAGAAATTCAGAAAGGAGCACAGGCTTCCCATAGCAGGATATAGGGTTGTCCAAACCCAACATGGAAGCCCCATTTAGAAAGCCACCACTGCCCATGAAGCAAGAGAACCTTTTATTCAAAGAGGAATAAAAATGTTACTTAGCAAATACTTTTTTCTACATCCAACTCCCAGAAATACCCAGGAAGGGTTGATGAAATTGGGAGTTCTGGAAATAGCGCTTACTAAAATAAAACAGGCGTGAAGCCAACCTGGTGTGATCTCAAGAGAGCAGCTGTGCAAGAGGTAGGTTAGGAGGGCAGGTAACATGGAGATGAGAGGACCGCTGGAGATTTTTGATCCATGGGAAGGCTAGTATTGATAAATGAAAAACAGAAAGCTTGGGATGGAGCAAAACCCCATCCCCGGGTTGGCCATAGGGAGGTTTTCTCTGTGCCTTAGACTAAGTTCAGGGATGATCAAAGATCATGTCCTTGGTAGAAGGCCTGAGACAAGATTTGGCATAAAAAGGCTGTCACTACACTTTTCATGTACTTACCAGTTTATAAGCTCAAGGCTTGTTTCAAACTAGCTCGATGGGTAGGTGACTGGCTGTTAATTTTATTTGCCAGTACTAACTGTTATTCACTAGCATGGTAACTAGGAAATGGGGAATGATAGACCAGACAGAGTTTGGGAATCCCATGTAATGCTATAATTCTGTGAACAATTATTCAAAAGCATAAGCACATTTTCTCCCTAAATAGCTGTGTACATTTCACAATAAAGACATACCAAGGTAAAAGAAATAGCTAAATGCCTCAGATGTCCCTGTGAAGTTGGCATAGCTATATGATACCTGAATACATCCCTCGGGAGAGTATGAAATTAATCAAGTCCCGTAAATTAGTTTCATAGAATGTAATTATACAATGCAGTGGGATATGTGTAAGTAAAGGTGATGGTTTCTTTGTCTCAGTCTCGAGGGGCCTGACTTGGGCTTCTCTCTTTCCCTCTAAATCTGTCAGGCAGCAGTAGAAGGGCTTTCTAGGAGAAGGGATGAATGGAAGAGCCGATACGCCTTTCCAGAGCTAAGATTCTCCTTGAAACTAGGTGTGCCAGTCGAGGAGATCAGATACTATATTCGTTTGCTTGAGCTGCCATCACAAAGCATCATAAACTGGGTGACTTAAACAATAAAATTTTATTTTTTTTCTCAATTCTGGAGGCTCGAAGTCCAGGATCAAGGTATGAGTAGGGTTGGTTTCTTCTGAGGCCTCTCTGCTTGGCTTGGAGGTGGCTCCTCTCTCCCTGTGTCTTCACGCGGTCTTCCTTCTGTGTGTGTCTGTGTCCTAATCTCCTCTTCTTATAAGGACACCAGTCATATTGGATTGGGGCCCACCCTAATGACCTCATGTTAACTTCATTACCTCTTTAAAGAACTTATTTCCAAATACACTCCATTCTGAGGTACTGGCGGTTAGAATTTCAAAATATGACTTTTGGAGGACAAAATCCAGCCCATAACAGTTACCTTAGGAATGTGATAGTGGATGTGCTGAGAATTCCTGTTGATTCCATGATTAGTGACTGGCCCCCACACTTCATTTGTCATGCTTCTGTGTTGAGTCTAAGGGTCACTTCAGGGGTTTTATGACCATCTTGGAGACTCATAGTGACTATGGGAGCCTTAGTTTAGCCCCAGATCTTCTAATACTATTAAGAATGATTTAAATATAATGTAATATGAGTAATATTAAGTAATATTATAGAATTATTGCCAAACACTTTACTCATTATCTCTTTGAGGTCTCACATTATCTCCTCTATCAAACTGAATTTGTGGATGAAGAAATGGGGTTGATACCTTTGACCCCACCATGATAAGTTACCTCCCTATTTATTTGAACTGGTCTGGAAATCTATGGAGAAATTCCTTGCAGGAGATTGAGATTGGGGATGGAGTTCTGAAAGAGGTTCTTTTCAGCTTTGAATTGGGGATCTAAGGGAGTTCAGAATCTTCAAAGACACTGAAACCTTAGATGTGATCTGGAGCTTTCCCACCACCAAGAGGTCAGCTAACATGGATCTGTTATACCCTAACCATTGGCAAGATGGAGGAAAAGAGAACAAGAGGCCGGGATGGGGATTCAGGATTCTGCAGCTGCAACTGAGGAGTTGAGTATGCAGCCAACTCCTTCTCCAGTTTGATTTAGTCCCATTTATCTAGTTTCGCTTTTGTTGCCTCTGCTTTTGGTGTCATATCCGAGAAATTGTTGCCAAATCCAATGTCATGAAGCTTTTCCCCCTATGTTTTCTTCTAGGAGTTTTATAGGTTTCGGTCTTTCCATTTAGGTCCTTAATCACTTTTGAGTTAATTTTTGTACGTGGTATAGAGTAGGGGGCCATCTTCATTCTTTTGCTTGTGGATATCCAGTTTTCCCAGCACCATTTGTTGATGAGACTGTCCTTTCCCTATTGTGTGGTCTTGTTATTCCTGTCAGAAATCATTTGACCAGGGGCGTCTGACTCAGTCAGTAGGGCATGTGACTCTTGATCTCGGGGTTGTGAGTTTGAGCCCCACTTGGGTGTTGTGTAAAAATAAAATTTTAAAAAATCATTTGATCATAGATGTGTGGGTGTATCTCTGGATTCTCTGATCTTTCCACTGGTTTCTATTTCTGTCTTAGTGTTGGCACCATACTGCTCTTATTACTATAGCTTTGTAATAAGTTTTGAAGTCAGAGATGTGAGACCTGCAACTTTGTTCTTCTTTTTCAAGATTATTTTGACTATTTGATGTTTCTTGAAATTCCACATGAATTTTAGGATAGATTTTTCTATTTCTGGAAAAAAAAATGCTCTTGCGATCCAAGGCACCTGCTTTTGAAAACCACTTTTCTATTATAATTTTTAGTGAAATTGCTGAGGTAATAACAACAGCAATCTCTAACCCCTCTGTAGCATCAACTGTGATGTGCCAAGCAGTGTTTTCTCTCCTTACCTAAATCAGCTCACTTAATCTTGACAAACCCCTATGTATGTAGTGTTACCTTCCCATTTAGAGGTAAGGAAACTGGGGCACACAGGAATTCTGTAACTTGCCTAAGGTCACACTTTTTTTTAATTAAAATATAATTAACATACATTGTTTATTAGTTTCAGGTATGCAATATAATGATTTAGTATTTCCATACATTACTCAGTGCTTATCACAGTTAAGTGTGCTCTTCATCCCCTTATATCTATTTCGCTCATCGTCTCCCCTCCCCCACCTCTGGCAACTACACCTGTTTGTTCTCTGTATTTCAGAGTCTGTTTTTTTGTTGGTCTCTTTTTTTCTTTGTTCGTTTGTTTTGTTTTTTAAATTCTGCATATGAGTGAAATCATAGATATTGGTCTTTGTCTGACCAACTTATTTTGCTTAGCTCGATACTCTCTAGGTCCATCCATGTTGTCGCAAGTGGCAAGATGTCATTCTTTTTTTATGGCTGAGTAATACTTCACTGATATATATGAAGGTCCCACTTTTCAGAAGGTCAGAGCCAGGACTCAAACGCAGGCTGTCTGCCTCAGCTGCTGGTATGGAAGAAGAGTAACTATGCCAGTAGTTGAGGCTGCATCTGCTAGGCTCTTGGTAGATGCAGTCCAAGATGTGTGGAGAGGCCCACATATCATGCTGGGTATGTGGGCCTCAGAGCTGTGCTTCTGAAATTTTGTTCTGTATGAACAGCTTGAGAGAGAGAGAGAGAGTTAAAAGGAAAAGGAAAGGAAAGGAAAAGAAAGGTTCCTTGGTTTACCTTTGTGAGGTAAACAAAATCAAACAGATTCATTTTCTGTAGGATAGCTCAGAATCTATGACAGGTTCAAAAGGAGGATATAATACATGGTGTTTCCCAAACTTACCTGGCACAAAGCCCTTTTGCATAGATCTGTGGAATCTCTCCTGCGGGCACAGGCTTTGGGAAGCAGTGGCTTAAAAAAGTGACAGGAAGCGCCCCTTCTGTGTCTCTTTCACCACCGGGACCATTTGGAATGTTCAGGTACAGTTCCTTCCCGTGTGTCCATTTCAGTGTGTGTCCCTGTCCGTCACAGGTCTGAGCTCATAGGGAGCTGACTGCAGGAGCGGATTCCAGAAATCTGCCCCTGTCTTGCCACAGCCTGCTTCCTGGGGTCACTGGGGTCTGAGAGGTGACTCCGTTGTAATTCACAGCCAGTGACAGGGTGGGAATGAAAAGATGAAGGAACTTTATGCTGGAGGAAAGCAAGGAAACATTGAACCATCAGGAAGGAAGGAAATCCAGAAAATAAAAATAGGTTGGTGTTACAAAAGGTACAGAACACTGGAACATCCATCAGGTATTCAACAAGTGCTCCCTGGGTACAGTCTGCCCAGCAGTGCTCTTGCCCCCCTGAGATTTTATGGGGAGCACAGTACCAGCTGGTGTTTTAGGAGCTGACGGCCCATCCAGAAGGAAATGTCTCTGTTCTCTGCCTCAGTTTCTTCATTTGAGAACCAGAAACAACAGTGACTTAGAGGGTTGCTACCCAAAACCAATGTTAATGTCAAAAGCATAAAGACTTGGGTGCCTGGGTGGCTCAGTCGGTTAAGCGTCTGCCTTCGGCTCAGGTCGTGATCCCGGGGTCCTGGGATCAAGCCCCGCATCGGGCTCCCTGCTCGGCAGGGAGTCTGCTTCTCCCTCTACCCTTCCCCCCCCGCTCGTGATCTCTCTCTCCAATAAATAAATAAAATCTTAAAAAAAAACACCCAAAAAAACAAAACCCCCACAAAAGTATAAAGACTTGTGGAGGCAGAGAGATGCAACGTGGAATCAAGTTTTTTTCTTTTTCTTTAAGGAAAAGAACATAAATGAAATAGTGACATTTTCAGAACCCCAAATAGAAAAAAAAAATTTATCTTTTAAGGAAACAAAATGCAAGACTAAAACACAGAAAGCAACAAAACTAGGGAAATAAACAAAGCAAGAGTCAAAGGAGCCAACGTGAAAAGACGAGGGTAGAGGTCAGATACAGACCATAAAACAAGGGTAGAATTAAATAAAAGTAAAACGACCTACTGCAAAGATGAATCAGCACTTCCCGTGACAAGCAAGCAGCGTGTCTGTGTCTTATTTATTTTCATACCCCCACTGCTTGCACAGATCAGAGACCTTTGGAAGTACTTGTGAGGATAAACGAATGTGATAGACATGTGACCAGAGGGGGCAGCGGCAGCCCCATCATGGGAGGCCGGTCGGAGGCTGGTCTTCTCGGCCTTTCTTCCGTGATGCTGACATTTCATGTTTTTGTTTATGCCTGCTGCTTTCTACACTTTATTTTGGAAAACATTAAGATCCCTGGTAATACGGCAGTGGGATGTGACAGCCTAACAGTGCTACCGATAAACCCCTGAATTACTCCTTACTGAGCACTTATGTTTTCTAATGTTAACGTGACTTTGCTCAAGAGAAGATTTCTAGAAACTCTTATAGCATCTAATTATATTTAGATTACCTCTTTATTTTAAAATGTGGCACATGCTGGTGCCACAGAAAAGCCCCTTTCTCCCTGTACCTACTCCATTTGGGTAGCTGCTATTAATATAGTATATTTCTGTTCCTTCTAGATATTATCTATCCCCCAAAATATGTATAAATGTTTATAACTTTATACAAATGCTATCATTCTAAACATACCATGTTGTGATTTGATTTATTTTTTAAATATATCTGAGGTCCCATTCCATGTCAGTAAGTTTAGAAATTTTTTTTTACATTGATATACCATAACGAATTTCATGCTATATAAAATCACTCTTCTATTAATGGGCATTTAGATTAGCCCTTGTATTATTTAAAAAAAAATAAATTACTTAAGTAGAAATTTCCTTTAGCCAGTGAATGGACAACTTGGACACAAAGCTAAGGGCATAATGGTGTGAAGTACCCCATATCGCAAAGAAAGAGATGGCAAGATGCTCTCAACAGTTGGGTTGGATGCTTCCCCCAAGGCCTCTTAAAAAGTGACCCACTTTTGCCAAGCTCAACCATCACCCCAGCCTATATGAGCAGAAGATTGGGGAGGAGAAAGAGTGAGGGAATTTTCAAAAGTCACTGTTGGTTAAGAATAGTGGGGTGAGTCCCTTTCTGCCCCTCCAAAGCCAAGTGAGGGTCATGCTGCAAGAGAGTCATGGGTAGAGATTCAGAAAACCTTCCACAAGGGAGACAGTCTTCTTACACCCAGTTGGATGTCTACACAGGCAGTGGACTTGGGTGTATGCCCTGAGGAAGGTGGCAGGGGTGACCTGCATTGTCACAGCATGGTGGGGTAGGGTGATACAGGTATCCTGTGTGTGGACACAGTAGTGGACTTGAGTCATTTTGTAGCACCCCACCTGTTATGGGCTTAATTGTTACCCCCCCAAAAAATTCATATGTTGAAGTCCTAATCTCTAATATTTGGAGATGGGGGTCTTTAAAGAGGTAATTAAATTGAAATGAGGTCATTAAGGATGGGACCCTAATCTGATATGATCTATGTCCTTATAAGAAGAGATTAGGGGTGCCGGGGTGGTTCAGTCGGTTAAGCATCCGACTCTTGATTTCAGTTCAGGTCGTGATCTCGGTGTCGTGGGATGGGGAGCCCCGAGTCAGGCTCAGCGCTCAGCACGGAGTCTGCTTGTCCCTCTCCCTGTGCCCCTCCCCCTACACACTTGCACGCGTGCTTGCTCTCTCATAAATAAATAAATAAATAAATAAATAAATAAATAAATAAAATCTTAAAAAAAGAAGGGGAGGAGGAGATTAGGATTCAGACACACATAAAGGTGAAAACCATGTGAAGATACAGGAGAAAATGGCCACCTCCAAGCCAAGGAGAGAGCCTTCAGAAGAAACCAACCCAGCTGACCCTTTGCTCTTGGACTTCTAGTTTCCAGAATTGTGAGAAACTGTGCTGTTTAATGCACCCAGCCTGTGGTCTTTGTGATGGCAGCCTCCCCAGCAGACTAATATGCCAGCCAAGGTGAGAAGGCCCCAGCCAGAGGCAGTGCCAGGAGCTGAGGACAGAGTGAAGACATGAAGTCAGGCCAGGTCTCCAGTACCAGAGGAGAAGGCAGTGGGGAGATCCCGTGGGCCCTCAAGGAGCTCATCAAGGGAGCAGAGGCTGGGGGTTTAGAGAGAACCAAGCTGCCTCCCAGAATCCTGGCTGGGGAGAGAAGTGGAAGTAGGACAGCCCAGGCTCTCCCAGTGCCCACCGCATGCACCCACCCACCCAGCCCCTTCTCTGGACCTAAGACATCCGAGTAGGAGGAGGGAGGGAAGAGCCCTCCCTATCCCGAGTTCCCTGAGACTTAGCTTTGGCCAGTACCACTAGGAGAGTGAAAGAAATAAGATTTTAAGATGAGAAATTAGCAGTTCTAAACTGAATTAGATTTTAATAGCTGAAAGTGACAAGATAACATGAAGTGGGGAAGGGAGATGAAAACAGCACAGTTGGGATAGCAGTAATTAGGGAAAATTTCAACTAGTTCCTGGTTATGTCACCATCAAATTCATACTAATCAAAAAAAAAACCCCATTTTTTTTTTATTACAGTAAACATCTTTTTACATATATCATGGTGTACATCTGTGAATATTCTGCTCAGTGTATTCTTATCATTGGAATAACTGGTCAAAAGCTATCTACATTTAACATTTTGATAAATAAAGCCCCAAACTATACATCATCTTAAACTCTTTATACTCACACAGCCATATCTGGGGGTGCCACTTACACAAAACATTAAAGTTTCACAATTTTTAAAATATATATATATATTTTTTAATATATATAAAATTTATATATATATAAATATATATATAATATAAAAAATATATATATAAAATTTCACAATTTTAATATATATATATATCCAACTTTAAGAAATGAAATTTTATTCAAGTTGTTTTCGCAGGGCTCAGCAAACTGTCACCTCCAGGTCCAGCCCAGTCTGCCACCTATTTTGGTACCTAAAGTTTTATTGGAAAACAGCCACACCCCTTCATTTACATATTCATTATGGCTGCTCTTGCGCTCAGAGTTGAGTAGTTGCCGCGGAGACTGTGCGGGCTGCAAAGCCTAACATGCTTAGTGTCTGGCCCTTTAGAGAGAAGCTGCTGAGCCCAGCTCTAGAGAAGTCAGACTTCAATCCTCTACCACACCCTGTGGATCAGCAAATTTAATTGCTTGAGCAGCAGTTGGAAGAGTATCTCTGTAGGCTTCTATTCATATTTCTGGTGCCAGAGTCTGCAGGCTCTTGAACGTCTGAGGGGAAGGAAATAAAACTAAGTCAGTGCACCCATTGCATTGCGCTGTGGGGGGAGAGGATTTATTAAGGCATTTATTCGAGTTATTTCTTCATCTCCGCCGCATGCTAGGCTCAGTGCTGAGCACCACATGGAGCTTTGTGTGCCTGTGTGGAGGGAGGGATAGGAGTGGGGAGGCAGTCGGGGCGGGGGAGTAGACCAGTTAAGAATAGGTGATTGTAAAAATGGGAAAAATAGCCAATTTGAAGTGAGCACAGGGTGCTTTATAAACTGACCCAACTGTATGGGCTGGGGGAGAGATCAGTGGCCGAGATGTCCAAGCTGAGTTGTAGAAGACAAGCAAGATAAGCAGAGCCAAGCAGGGCGTGGCAAGAGGAGAGGAGGCTCTAGATTGGCATGGGGGAGGGAGGAGCAGAGCAGGAAGGCCTCACGACTCTTTCCTTCAGGCAGTGGGGAACACTGAAGGGATTTAACAAGAAGGTTAGATTGAGAAGGATATTCAGTTGAATGCTTTGGAGGGCGTAGGGAGTAAAAAATCAGAAGGAGAAAAAGGGGAACGTTCCTGCAAGGAAGGAACGGACGTGAGCATTTACACATTCATGTAAGTGGCATTGGTGAGAATGGACAGGAGAGGTGGGGCAAATCTACGGGACTGGATGGTCAACTGGATTGGGAAAACGTGGTTTAAAAAGAAGGGGAAGTAAGAATGAATGCTAGTTTGGAGGTTTGGGTGCTCAGGTAATAGGTAGAGACATTCACTGGGATGTGGAACGTGGTAACTAGCTATTGCTGAATAATGTATCTCAAACTTTAGCAACGTAAAACAACAAACATTATTCTCTTACAGTTTCTGGGTGTCAGAAATCCAAGAGTGGATCAGCTAGGTGGTTCTGATTCAGGGTCTCTTAGAAAGTGGCTTTCAAGACACCAGCTAGGGCTGCGGTCATTCGAAGGTTTGAGGGGGGCTGGAGGAGCTTTTTCCAAGGTGAGTCACTCACCACTCACACCTTGGCAGGCCACCTGAGTTCCTTCCTGGATTTGTCCTGGAAGCCTCAGTTCCCTGCCACATGGAGCTCTCCATAGGGCTGCTTGAGTGTCCTTCCAACATGGCAGCAGACCTCTCCCAATGGGTGACCCAAGAAAGAGCAAAGAGGAAGCCATGGTGCTTTTTAGGACCCTACTCTTAGAAGTCACACACTGTCACTTCTACTTTATTCTGTTCTTTAGAAGCAGGTCGCTAAACTCAACCTAAACTTAAGGGAAGGGGAATTGGGCTTCAACTTTTGCAAGGAGTGTCAAAGAATTTCTGGACATTTTTTTAAAACCACCACAGAGAATATAGGATGTAGCGGATCTGTATAGAGGAGATGCTGAATACAGTTTTGTACACGTTGAGTTTGAGATGCCTGTGAGTAATTCAAGCTGTGGACCATAAATTCACTTCATAAATAACTGTATGCCCATCCCCAGTGGGAGAATATGCCACTTAATATAATCTTCTCAACACACAAAGGACTGATAGGTATTAAGGTTTAGAAAACACAGGAAGAGAGTATGGCATATACCCCACAAGCAAGAGGTAGAATTCTCCATGCATCTCTATTCCCAGCCAATGATTTAAATATTATCTGAAAGGCAAATGGTTGAAATGATATTATGGCCTCCTCCTGTTCCTGCTCAGTGTTCCTCAAACTTTAGTGTCCATAAAATTTACTGTAAAGGATTTTATACACAAAGGATTTTAACCACATATATTATAATTTAGGGAACAATTCAAGAACTTATCCAAGGGTCATTTGGACTACAAATAATCTTTGCTACCTGCAGAGTTTTAGAATCTGACCCTGGGTAAGGAGACTGCATTGTGTTCCGCTCCTCTGAGAAGCTGAGAACAGATGACATGGTGTGTGGGTTTCTGCAAAATCCCTAGAGAGGTCGGTGTCTGGGCAAATGCCCAGTGCTTCTCTCCCTTACTTTGTCATCTACTTTCCCTTTCATCACCACTTTCTTATCTGCCCTGGCTGGCTGGCTTCTAGAGGCCACAGCGCTTATCTGTTCTAGGGCAAGGAAGCCCAGCTGAGCAGCTCATTGTTGCCAAGAGGCTCATTTTGTGGGCTCAAACCCAGTTTCCTGTTGTGGGACCTAAGCTCCCATCCTTTCCTTGGGATCAGCTTGATTAAGCGGAGTGTGAAGCCCAGTGCAGCCTCTGGCTAGCTTCCCGCAGGAGTAATTTGGGAAGCGCCCGAGGGTCCACAGAGTGGCAAATACTCTTACCTTAAATTGTGCGGCCTACTTTATCAGACAAGAATCCTGAAATGGCAGTTCTCCAACCGTTGGGCTTTAACAGGCTAATTTATGTACTTCACAAAGGAAGGCAGGCACCTCATGAAAAGTTTTGTTTGGTTTTTCTTTCTTCTTTTTATCGCCATTTCTAGAAAAAGCAACTTTTTCAGTCCAGTAGATCTTACCTGATTAGAAGGAAGCCAGGAGAATTTTAGGAACTCTGATATAAAGAAACTGTCTCTGTATATAATCATTTTTCCTAAATATATCAGCATAACCATCCGATATTTTTCTAAAGAACAATTAACGCCTTAACCTGCTACCCTACCTCTTCGGAGCTGTATTTCTTAGTGGGCCATCTTGTCAGAATGAGTCTTCTCCAAAAGGCTTGCTGCCTACTTCTAGGCGTGCATGCCTGTCGGGAAACATTACCATCTAGAAATGCTGGATGCATGTGTGCCAAGTCTTGGTTCACTGCTCGTTTGCTATTGAAAAGCACCTGATTTCAGGCCGGGCTAATCCTACAACAACCATGAAATCCTTCCAGATTCAGAAATACCGGAAGGATGCAAAATGTAGATTGTGCTTACTTTTGTACCTGGTCTAAGGAGGCGCATTTAATTATGTCCAAGAGTTTTGCATTTGTGGTTCTTCACTAGGTGGTGTCTTGACTGCCACGGTCCTGCATGCTAGCTGCTTTAGGAAGAAGCAAAGGTACCAGAAACACAAAATCAGCTAATGCACATGGGATCCATTTTCAGATTGGAGAATCTGTTTATGTCACTGTTCCCCCACTTGTTGGTGTTCATGATCATGAGAGGTGGTACGCAGATTCAATACAAACAGCACTGAATCACAGAAGAGCATGGTTCTTTTTCTGACTTCTTTGGGTTGAGTTGAAGTCAGCGAATTCAGTCCACTTTATTTTCTAATATCTGAATTCAAAGCTGTTTATTTTCCTTTAGGATTTTCTTTAGCTGCCTTCACAAATTTTGATTCATAGAGCTTTATTGTCAGTTGCTTACAAATGTGTTTCTCAGTTTCCAAATTGTCTTTCATGATTGGTTTCTAGATGTACGTCCCTAAAGTCAGAGATTATGGTACATGTGATACTGACTTCCGGTATTTTATGAGACATTCTATATAGTCAGTTTTCGTAAGTTTGAAAAATATGGTGTACTTTTACTGAGTGCAGATCCATCCATTAGATCAAGCTATATTATTACATTGTTCAGATGTATATCTTTATGCATTTTTTCAGATTGATTCATAAATTCTTGAGAAGTATATTTAAATTTTCCCTCATGAAATTAATTTTTCCTTATAATTTATATTCAGCTTTTATTTTTGGGCTATGTTGTTGAAAGCATGTAGACTCTGGATTATTACATCTTCTGAAGAGTTATCCCTTTTATCATGAAATAATAACTTTCCTAAGGCTTAAGAAAGCTTTTCTGCCTAAAATCTACCTCGTTTGATACTAATATTGTGATGCTTGCCTTCCTGTGGTTAATATTTTTCTGACTTCTTTTATGCCACTTCTTTGTCAACACTTCTGCATTATTATTTTTAGATGTTCCTTTTTAAAGCAACATGGCTACTCAGGGTAAGTGCCACTACCAGCTATGACAATCCCAAAGCTCAGTGCTTCCGCACAACGAATGTTTAAAAATTATTCTTTAATCATTAGGATCTCTTTCATAGTGTTCCTTTTTGGAGGGGGGTGGGTACTCGTATTGCTAATTCTTCTGTCTGCTGCATCTGATGGCAATACCTCGTGGTGTTTTTTCCCTAGTGTAGTTTGTGGTTTGGGTTTTTGGTTTTTTGGTGTGAGCTCATCTTTCAGAGGGTTTTTTCTTTCTCCTAAGTGAATTTCCAGTGAATCCTAGATTGTAAAAGTAACACTATCAAGTGGCTTCACATTTGATTCTTCTGGAACTCTAGGGCTCTAGGCCTTCAATGGTCCTAGATGAATTTTAACTTGAATCTCTTGACTTGGGTTCCCTACATCATTCAGGTAATATAAATTAAAACAGGCTTGGCATACAAGTAGCGTCTCTAATTCTCATAGGTTGCTCTTCATATTCTACGCAAGATTCCAGGCAGACTTACTTTCTAAGGCCAGAGACTAGAGTTTCTTTTCATCCCCTTTTCATTAAGGGGGCAGTTCTTTAAGGTCCAGTGCCTTATTTAGAAGTTCTGGTCTAGACCTTTCCTCCAGCACCTGGAGGTCACTTCTCCTGTGGAGCCCTAACTCCTGTGTCCAGTCCAAAATCCTGTGGACTCCTTTTTCATCAGCTTTCTGGAGTAACACTGTTTCTGGCACCTGGGGATTTCCTTTGGTTTCTTTCAAGTTTGGAAATATATTAATTACTTTTTGGGTGCTTTATCTTACACAGCATTTTTTTTTTTTTTTAAAGATTTTATTTATTTATTTGAGAGAGACAGAATGAGAGACAGAGAGCATGAGAGGGAGGAGGGTCAGAGGGAGAAGCAGACTCCCTGCCGAGCAGGGAGCCCGATGCGGGACTCGATCCCAGGACTCCAGGATCATGACCTGAGCCGAAGGCAGTCGCTTAACCAACTGAGCCACCCAGGCACCCTACACAGCATTTTTCTTTGTATTTATAACGGTACATGGCATTACACTTTGCCAGACACTTTCTAATTTTTTTTTTTTTTTTTTTTTTTTAGCAAAGAGAGAAAGTCTCAGAGTCAGAGCCCAGGTGTTTCTTCCTTGAATTTAATAGCATTGTTTTATTTTCATTATATTTAATTTATGTGACTATTTTAAGCGAGTGATTTTAAGTCTCCATATATACAAGTGATGCAAATCTTCCTTTCACAATAAATTTACTTAACTAAAATCAGTTAATTTAAAGAAAAACATTAAGTAAATTAACAGGTTCTAGATGGAAAAACCATAAAGATGGTACATAAATACTCAAGTTTATAAAACACTTGAAAGCGTTTGATGTCTTTCTGAGCTTTTGTTCTCGTTTTTTTGAAGTGTTCTTTCGTGCTTTAGTAACCCAGACAAGATGTGTACCATCAATATGAGCCTCGGTTGAGAATGTGGGAAATGGGTTTCCCAAATTAGGGCAGAGTATGAGTCAGATATTCCCTTCAAAACAAATAATAAAGGCCAGCTGTACCAGTCAGAATGGGCTGGATTAGGATGTGGTGACAGAGAAGCTCAACATCTTAGGGCAAAACACAATAAAAATTCCTCTCTTCTTTACATATTCAATGAGCTTCAAGTAGGGCCCTCTTCTCCTCATAGCCACTTGGCTGCGACCTGACAGTGTCCAACTCAACCACCTAGATGGTAGGTAGCCCATGGCGCCCTCATACTTGCTCATACCTAATTCTTTGGCCCTACACCTGCCACTTCTACTCTCATTTCATCTCTCAAAGCAAATCACCTGACCACCCTAATTTCAAAGGAGAGCAGGAAAGTACAATTTTACCATGTGCCCAGAAGGCCAAGAGCCAGAACTATTTGATAAAGAGCAATAAGGATCATAAAACCATCCAGCAAACAAACAGTTCTGGATCCATCCTCTAGATGGAGACATGGAGCTGAGCATCTGTTTGGTAGGTCAGCCATAGAAGAATCGGATTTGTATTTTACAGTTCCCTCAGCCTCTTCGGTAGCGCCGTTCTGTATACAGAAAACCCCAAATTAAATAGTGGCTATGGATGGATAAGGTAAAATATTTATCTTCACTCTGGACTGATTTGTTACCTAATAGATCCCGAGAGGCTTACATTACTGATCTTAAAACTCCATCTTGCTGAATTGCCAACAACTCTGGTTGGCTATGTCATTTCTGTAAATATTTACAGACCCAAAGCATGAATGTGGTTGAAGTATTTACAATGAACACAACTTACGTTTTTTTTCAGGTTTGTCTCTGGGCTATTTTGGTTCAGCTTTCCTTCTCTTTCCCTGTGGGTTTCCTTAAATGTCCCTATGGCCTTCTGTAATATCCGTAGTTTGTGAGAGTCTCTCTTCTCTGGTCACCCCTGACCACAACCTTCAGCTTTCCCTTCTCCCATGCATGCCAACACTGGCTTTCCAGCACCTTCTTAACAGGGTCTCTGCTCTGTGTTGCAAAAAAGTAGTGAGAGAAAAAGGCTCTATTCACTAAAATCAGTGAGTTCAAGGGCACTTACAGGCTCTATGGAGATCTATGCTGTACTGAAATTTTCTCTTACCCAACTTGTAGTAACCTTCATTATGTTTTGTCCAACCATGACACATACTTCAATTAAATCCCTAATCCTGATACTATGTCTAAAATGAGGTAATGTAGGGTGCCTGGGTGGCTCAGTTGGTTAAGCGACTGCCTTCGGCTCAGGTCATGATCCTGGAGTCCCGGGATCGAGTCCCACATCGGGCTACCTGCTCAGCAGGGAGTCTGCTTCTCCCTCTCCTGCTCCCCCCTCTTGTGCTCTTTCTCTCTCTCACTCTCTCTCTCAAATAAAGAAATAAAATCTTTAAAAAAATAAAATAAATAAATAAAATGAGGTAATGTAATACCTTAAACTTATTCAATGCTTTATAATTTATGGAGTACTCACATGTATTATATTTATTCTCCACAGTCACTGTGATATTAGGTGTTTATTATCTCTATTTAAAATCACAAATGTGGTTGGATAATTTTCTCAGAGTTAATCAGAGTTTGTCAGTACTAACATAGAATATAACCCAGAACTATAGCCTCATATCTAGGACTCATTCAATTATTTCATGATGTTGCCCATAACTTACAAACAGTAACAAAACCTACAAATCTTTTTTTTTTTAATTGAAGTATAGTTGACACACAATGTTACATTAGTTTTAGGTGTACAGCATAGTGATTTTAATATGTTATGCCATGTTCACCACAAGTGTGGCTGTCATATGTCCCCATACAATGCTGTTACAATACCACTATATTCCCTATGCTGTGCCTTTCATCCCCGTGACTTATTCTTTCCATCACTGGAAGACTGTGTCTCCCACTCCCCTTCACCCATTTTGCCCATCCCCCAGTTCCCTCCCCTCTGACAACCACCACTTTGTTCTCTGTATTTGTGGGTCTGTTTCTGCTTTTTGTTTGTCTTGTTT
This sequence comes from Phoca vitulina, assembly GCF_004348235.1. Lineage (NCBI taxonomy): Eukaryota > Metazoa > Chordata > Mammalia > Carnivora > Phocidae > Phoca > Phoca vitulina. Next base: position 16,090,237 of record NW_022589740.1, on the reverse strand, counting down.
GTTTGTTTGTTTTGTTTTTAAGATTCCACATATAAATGAAATCATATTTGTCTTTCACTGGCTGATTTCACTTAGCATAAGACCCTCTATGTCCATCCGTGGTGTCACATAAAACCTACAAAAATTTGAGACTGATACTATCTATTTATTTTAAAGCTCTCATATTTATTTTTGAGCTAAGGCTAGCACCCTTATGTGCTCTGTGAAGTAGGTACAGCTATGATGTCTTTTTTTTTTTTTTTTTTTTAAGGTTGACTCATAGAGGACTAGAGGAAATAATGTACATGTGCCTTTAGGTAATTTCAAGCTCAGTAATTCAACTCAACACATATTTATTGGGCATTGACCTCTACCAGGTGCTGGAGACAAAATAGTAGAGACGGTCATGGTTTCTGTCCTCATGAAGCTTCAAGGCTAATATAGCAGGCAGTTAGATGACAAAAAGAACTACAATGATAATGGATAACTTTTCTTTTTTCCTTTTAGTGTTAGTTTTAGACATCACACATTCTCCCTCTTTTATTGGTGTGGAAACTGAGACACAGAAAGATTAGACAACTTGCCATAGGACACACAGTGAGTGATAGAACTAAGATTGGAACCCAGCTGCTCTTACATAGCAATCTGCTACTTTCTAGGTACTGCAGGGTGTATGTCAAGGAGAATACACACAGATTACTTCACATGACAAAGAATCATTGTAAAAAAATCTGAAAAGCTGCAGCATCATGGAAAACCATCCCTCTGGGTCCCAGGACTTTCAAACCTGGGGCCTAGCACAGGTCTTCTCTTTGTTCACCACCCCACCTCTATTGCTGGATAATTTGGTTTGCTGCCACCCAGTATGGTGTCTCTGTTTGACACCGCTTATCTTGTTCCTGCCCATATATTATTGTCTTTGACTAACACACCAACCTCTTGCTCACTGTCTTTCTGCCAGGGTGCGGGATTCATTTTAGGGAACACACAGGATAGAAGCCTCAGCAAGCGTATGGAGAAAGAAACTCCCTGAGGTTGTGTTTTTGAAGGACTCTTTGGGGTTGATGCGTAACAACACGGGCATTCAGTTCTCTCAGGGAGCAACACCGAGTGATCGGTGATAGTCACTAGTTTAACCTCATTGTCCCATTTCCACAAGAATAAGGCTCATCTGTTCTGTTCCTCTATATCCTCAGCACAGAGTAGGTGTTCACTACCTATTTGTCGAATAAATGAAGCACTACGTCTCACTAGAGACAAAGCATTTTTTTTTTTCATCATAGTGCTTTGCTGACAATAAGGGCTTTGATTTGAATCCTGGAGCTTGATCATCCAGGTAAGCAAATTCCAAATATGGTAGACCTAGATTCAAGTGGAGAAAAGTGTCAATAACAAGGAGGGAGAGATTAAATTTAGAACACTAACACAAAGGTTTATCATCCTTAAATTTAGATTAGTGCCTACATCACAAGGACTCACCCTAGATGAGTGAAATTACATGGAAGGCAACAAGAAGAAAAATATGTTCTCATGATAAGTGGGGATGTACTACACAAGGAACAGGAGGTAAAAATAGGTCAAGGGGAATTCACTGTGATCAGTGGTCAGCTTCCTGTGAGAACATATACATTTGTCACAGTTTTCTCCAGTATTTTCCTATTCCCCTACAGTCCTGGGCTCAATACTATTTAGAAAGAAGAGATGGTGTCTTGTGACCAGAAATGTCTTCACCAACATATAATTCACCACAAATCTTTACATATTCAAAGAAGGATAGGAAATAACATCAGTTGGTGCCTTCTTAGCAATGTTAGGCACTTTACATTTATTGCTTAATTTTTCAGCAACTCAACGAGCTAGATGGTATATCTCTGTTTTACTGATAAAGAGAGACCAGAGTCTGCTTTCCTCTGCTGACAGCAATTTTATATGCTCAAATTTACACAGAGGAAGAGATATATACGAAGTCAGGTCTGTCTTTACTCCAAAGCACGTGTGTTTCCTCTCTTGTTGAAAAAGTATTATTAAATGCCCACCATAAGTATATTTTATTAGTTATTTGCTTTTCCTGTTTCTGATTCTTCCCTTGGTGTGTGCTTACTTGTGTGAGCTAGTAGGAGAAATGACTTGCTCTGTACACAGAGTAAGATGGGTACCCATGGTTCTCATTCACAGTAACTGCAGAAAGTCTTTATTCTAAATGGGGCCACTTAACGATGGCTTCAGTATACATACTTGGGTTTATTCCAAGCGAGTTGAAAATGTTATCCTGGAATCTCTGAGTTGCCTTTTCAGAGAAAATTAAATCCCACACAATTTTTTACACTCTCTGCATTTTTTTTTTCCAGACTGCCATCAGAGGATGTAGGCATGGACATCCCCTTTGAGGAGGGAATGCCGAGCCCCAGTGCTGCAGACATGAGGCCTGGTGAGAGGAGCATTTGTTCATTTCCTTCAGCACTAGTCTGTATCCAGACCTTGTCATTATTCAGTGAAAGAACCATTTCCTATGCATCCAACTTGTGATTTCAGTGATAAAAGTGAAGAGAAAAAAAAAATATGTGTGAGGAGGGTGTTAGGCTGGATTTGGTTAATTTTCGAGTTGACTTGACCACTGATGCTCACTAGTGTGGGCCACCTTTGACCTCCTGGGCCACAGGTGTAACCACCAGTGTGTGATAAGTGGCTACCATATATCAGAATACCAAATTCTAACTAACATCAACGTTCCCCAGATTTGTACTTCAGTGTGAGAATGTGTGAAATTAAAAAACATGATGTCAAGAAGGCTCAGTATCCTGATTATTCAAACAAACAAACAAACAAGTACAACCCTACCTGCCATGGGTTTCCAGCTCAAGGCACATATAAGAAGAATTTTAAATTTCCAGTTGCATCCTACTCTCACTTTGTACTAAAGTCACTCTGTGCACTGTACCAGCTTTCGGGATCATGCCAAGATCCTGAACCCTAATGTTATCAACCAAGCCTAGAATGAAGCAGGAAAAAGTGAGTCAATTATTTATTTATTTTTCAGTCCAAGTATTTAAAGTGCATTTTTCAAGATACTAGTCATGTGACATAATTATTTTTAAATGTTCTCTGGTCAAACGAGCCTGGTAGCCACTGCATATCCACACTGCTCTTAAAGTTTCACAATGCATTTGTGAATGATACAGGTATTAAGGCTATGGTTATCCTATATGGTAGTGGTTCACTACATGTGGCTATTTAAATTAATTGAAATTTAAAATAAACTTGAAAAGTTCAGTTCTTCAGTTGCACTAGCTTCTTTTCAAGTGCTCAACAGCTATATAGAACATTTCTATCATCACCAAAAAACTCCTTTGGACAGCACTGCTCTGAGAATTCCTATACTATAGAAACCCAATGTTTTTCAAACTTACTGGTCAATAGGAACTTTTTTCAAGTATAATACATAAAAACATTACATGGAACACAGTTCGGGTGATGTTCTATACAGAGAAAAAATTTTAATGACAAAGAAACAGAATCACTTTCCTTAGGACAAGACCAGAGTTACAATTCCAGAATTGAGGGGTATACCAGATGGCCTTTCAAAAATTTTGTGATAAGTGGAAGTCACAGTAGGAGCAAGGTGCAGATTACATTGAGAGGGTGGGAGCTACTTCCATGAGCCTTAACATATGAAGACTATCACTTATGATGTAGGAACCAATGTCAAGAAATATTAGCATAAAAGGTAGTGACTACTTGAGCAAATAATGTAATTTGTGAAGATACCCCAGTTTTATTTAAAAAAATAAAATAAAATAAAATTCCAGTCAAAGAAAGATCACTACAGATCATACACAGAATTGTCAGGAACTGCAGAGAAGTATTTTGGGAGTGCCCATGAACATAATAGATAAATTTCTTATCCTTCATTCCATAGGAGTGAAGTCTATAAGAACCATTATGAGATCTATGTACACTTAGCTGTTTTTCTTATGCATCATAAAAATTCAATTCATTGTTGTATCAGTGTCAAGTTCTGAAACCTGAACAGGGCAGGTCTGAAAACTGGTTTTCTGCTCCTTTCGCAATGGCTCCCACTTTTTATTTCTATGTGCCCAGGACTGATGTGGCTGGGATGAGCCAGTACTGAGGCCTGCTGGTCAAGAAGGGGATCCAAATTCCCACACCCACTGTTGGCAGCCATGTATATGGTCTAATACTTGATGTTCCTATTTTTTTCTTCTTTAGAACCTCCTAATTCTCTGGATCTTAACGACGCTCATCCTCGGAGAATCAAACTCACAGCCCCAAATATCAATCTTTCTCTGGACCAAAGTGAAGGGTCTATTCTCTCTGATGATAACCTAGACAGTCCAGATGAAATCGATATCAACGTGGATGAACTCGATACCCCTGACGAAGCAGATTCTTTTGAGTACACTGGGCATGGTAAGTCACCAAGTTGTCAAGGCCAAAGTTATGTGAAAAGTGAAAGATTATCTAAGTGGCCCTGGGAACAATCCTCCTATTTTGTTGCTGGTGGCTCCTTTCTGTGATTTCTAAAAGCTTTTGTTTGTATCTCAGGTCATAGGTGGCTGTGATTGACAGTTCAGAATATAATAGAACAGGTATGGTTCACAGAGATCATACATACCCACTGCTCCTTTGTTAAATGCTTATTCTTGGCAAGCCTTGTGGTAAGCCCTGGGGTTGTGGGAAAACTATTACATGCTGTGTTGTAAGAAAATTGGGGCTGGGTTTGCAGAGAAAGAGAATTGAATCTGGAAGATAACATTTGGAGCAGAAAAATTAGAGCTTACTAATTTCTCTGTACAAGCTCCCCCTGTCTGGAATGTTCTTCCTTGAAGATCATTCATGGCTGGCTCCTTCTCTTTATTCAGATCTTAATCAGATGTCACCTTCTCAGAGAGGCCTTCCTTGACCTCTGTCACCAAAGGAGCTCCCCACCTCCCAACCTAGTCACTTTCTATCCCTCTACTTATTTTATTTTCCATGTGTCAGTAATTGAAATCCTATCATTTAACTATTTGGTTTATGTTTATTGTCTTTCCCTTCCCACTAGAATATCTGCTTTGTGAGGGCAGGGACTTTATTCTGCTCATTGCTATATCTCCTGTAAAATAGAAAGGAAGGAGGGATGGCCTCGGGTGAAGAACAAAAAGGAAGACAAGTAAGAGTTGCTGGATCAAACACTGACATTCCTGATAGGAATATCAGTCTCACTTTAGTTCTTCCTCTTGCTCAGTAAAATTGGGTTTGTTAAGAAATTATATCCAAATACAAAGCTTTTGCTTTTTAAAATGGCATTCCATAGTTTCTAGTTTACAGGGTGGTATTCTCTGACTTAATAATATTTGAAATTCAAAGCAGGAATATCCTGGACAAAGCTATTGCTTTTTTATACATTAGGAAAATTATTACGGTCAAAAAACAAATGCCACAATATGCAATGATGTCCTGACACTTACACAGTGTCATTCCTAGGAGAACATAAGTAGGAAATTAGGAAATTCATCAAATTCGCTCATTAATTCAACCAACGATCATTGAGCCACCAGGACTACCACCATGACCAGCACGGATTCAGACCCTGCCTTTACAGAGGCTAAGCCTTATTTTCCCCAAGTCAAAAGAACGGGAAATGGCTAAGCTACCTGTGTGACAGTTTCTTCTGTTTAAGTAGAGATTTTATATTGCACCGTGGCCGTGTTCTCAAATTTCTGCAGTCATCTGGGTATTCGACCCTGTAAGTGGAAAGACACAAAGAGAAGGTGAAAGGTCTTGAGTTCATATTCTTTCCTCCCATCCCCGAGACTCTTCCCCAGCTACTCCGTCCACCCTGGCGGCCCCCGACTGCCCCAGCCCTTGAACTGCTAATACCTTCCCACGTGAAAGAATCCTCCCTTGCCTCCCATCCCACAGAAGACAGCTGCAGCGTGAGGTGGCCCCTCCCTCTCTCCCCCTGCACTTCCCTGTGCCCTAGAGAGAGCCGTGTCACACCACATCGGAGCCTTTTCTGTTTATAAATAGCAAAACTGCCAAGCGACGTGGCGGTAGCTGAGCGAACTGGTAATTAAAGCTGCCCCTGGCTGACACAGTTCCTTTTATTCCGTCGACACAGTTTTGTTGAAGGAACCAGTTTCACAACCATAACCCTACATTTAGGTCTTAAATTCAAAGGATGGAATTTTAATGTAAGTTGAATTGTAAAGCCCACCTTGATTTTCAAATGACGGATGTATGGTCAGATGCTGTTTTAAACCAACAAAAACATTAAGCTTGGAGAACACAAAGGGCATCTGAGTAGCTTTATTTTGTAAACAGGCAGCGATAGATAACAGACCCTAGAAGAGAAGTGAGTTCATTTTAGTCCCCGAGTATGAAATCAATGCTTGAAAGCAGGCACGTTTGTGGGTTTCTTGTGTGAGCATTTGGAACCAAGTGTATACCTCCTAAACAACACTGGAGTTTTGGAGGCACTGTGTTTCAAAATATTTGGTCAGTGATTTCTTTAATGAGCCCTTTCCAAGTGCTTACTGTGCACCAGGATTTGGGCTAGGTGCTTTATAAATATTAAGTATATTAATCCTCAGCTCGATGAATGTCCGCTCTATGGACAGGTATCCTGTTTACCCCATTTTAAGATGAGAACACTGAGGCACGGGTTAAATGATTTACCTCAGGTCACATAGCTAGTAAATATCAGAGCCAGCATTCAAACCCCGAGTTGTCGTCCTTGACTTCTGGGCCACGCTGCTTCTCCAGAGTATGCTGACGGTGAATAGGAGACGTCTTTTACGAGATGAGGCTAACACTCCAGAAGCCAAGCCCCATGTCCCTACCCGTACATTTATTTACATGCCCTTTTACCCGGCCATTTTCCTGATTTCAAGGCTCTTACTTTACCAAGCACTTGAAGAACTTTCATGCCATTTGCCTGTTTTATTCTGTAGCTGATGACCAAGCATTCCTGGCAGATTATTTGCCCACAATGTGGTTTTGCTTATGAAACATTTTTTGAATCTCACTCTCAAAAGACATTAAATCGGTCTCCACTTCCAAGCAATTTTCTTTAATAATCGTGTCCAAATAGTTGGAAAATACCATTCAAAGTACCAATATAATTAAAGCTTGACTTCCTCTGGTCCTTAAGTGCCAGAGATACCAAAAACATGTAGATACTGAAGGATTTAGGAGGTCAATCTTTCAAATTAAGGGAGATCTGAGCCTTCTTATAAAAAAAAAAAAATTATTTATTTAATACTAGTCCTAGAAACTTAAAAATATCCAAAGGTGAGAAAAATGATGACCTATTTCTGTTTTCCAAACCCACCTCAGTTATTTTTTTTACCATAACTCAGATCTCAGCAAAAGCATTTCATAGGGGAAATGGAAAAATGATAAAGAATTCTAGCCTGAATATTTCTGATAAGGATGTTGTAAGAAACACTCATGTGCTTTTATTTTTTCCTCCTAGGCTCCTAAGTGATGGTTAGTGACCTCATTTAAGCTACCTTTTCTTTTTTTCTTTCTTTTTTTTTTTTTTTTTAAGATTTATTTCTCTATTTGAGAGAGAGAGAGCATGTGAGAGCGTGGGGGAGGGGGTGGGCAGCAGAGGAAGGTGGGGAGAGAGAGAATCTTACTTAGGCAGGCTCCACGCCCCATGCATCACCCAACTCAGGGCTCGATCTCAAGACCCTGAGATCATAACTCGAGCCAAAGTCAAGAGTAGGAGACTTAACCGACTGAGCCGCCCAGGCACCCCTAAGCTACCTTTTCTAGAACCCCTAATAACAAACAGTTAACAGGGTGAAAAAGGTGCTCCACCATTTTCTCCAGACAATCAGGCAGTCACTTCATTTAACTTCCCCACCTACCATGCTCCACTGCCCTTAACAGCCTGCAGGTAACCAGCTTATATGTTTTAACTACGTGTAAACTACCCCTAACTAAAATAAGCGTTAATCTTATTTTGTTTTACCCACAAGCAACCTTAGGCCACAGGGTGTGGTCTGCAAGGAGGATTCTTCTTTGTACTGGTCAATGCTGGGTTTTACAGACAAATTAACTGCCTCCCTGCTCTTTGTCAGCAAAACAACTTTAAAAGCTCCCTTCACTGCATACAGGATGCCTCTCCTCCAACAAGATAAAGTTCAAACAATGTCCACTAAGATTATTCACATTCTCGGTGTCTGATCACAATGTAGAGAGCTAGTCACCTTTCCCAGACACAGGTCCCTGCTGGAGGCTCCCGCAGACAACCACCTCTAGGGAGGCCGTATTGCACACCGACGATGCATTCCCCACCGTGGTCCCTACGGCACGGGCCATTCGGGAGCTTGTGTAGTAAATCATCCCCCGAAAGACAAAGGAAAACGTTCAAGTCGACTCCTCCCCAGGGCTTAACTGACTTCAGCAGTCACCCGGGAGAAAAGCTTGTTATTAAGGGAAGAAGACAAAGAAAATCAAGCATTTCTCAGTGAAGAGGGCATCGGACCAAAAGTTAAATTTGGCAGCCCTGGGGATAGAAAGTTAAATGAGTACTGAAATTTTTGAAAATAGAAAATGATGGCCGTGGGGGTGTTCGGGGGTGGGGTTAGAGTAACGCAGAAGAATTATGAAGATCGGGAGCATATTACTAATTCAAGGGGGTAAAGAAAGCCATCTTTATTTCTTACTAGCTTATATTGTGGACTTTTAAAAATGAACACTTTGAGAATTTACTGTACCCCTAGCTCTTCAATAATTTCTTTTGGCCATTTACATCAATCAGAAGAGGTGGGGAAAGGAGAAGGAACCCCAGAACCTTACCAGCTCCCCCTCTCTGAACAATTGGGGTAACATTTCATAAAAAGGCCCACACTTTTATCCCAAAATGAGTAATAATGCTTTAAAAAAATAATAAACTACAGGAAAATGCTAGTATTACATACATATTTTTAGGAAGAAGTGCTCTTTCTTACTATGATACAGTGATCAAAAAACATAAAGATGGGGCACCTGGGTGGCACAGTCGGCTGGGGTCATAATCTTGGGGTTGTGGGATCGAGCCCCCATCCAGCTCTGTGCTCAGTGTGGAGTCTGCTTGGGATTCTCTCTCCCTCTCCCTCTGCCCCACCCGCTCGTGTTCTCTCTCTCTCTCTCTAAAATAAATAAGTCTTTAAAAAAAAACAACAACCCATAAAGACAAAAATTAAAGATTCAGCTATATAAAAATACAAAATTTCTGTTTGATAGGAATATCAGTTTAAAAGCTAAGCACAGGGGCGTCTGGCTGGCTCAGTAGGTAGAGTGTGCAACTCTTGATCTCAGTTGTGCGTTCAAGCCCCATGTTGGGTATAGAGATTACTTAAAAGTAAAATCTTTAAAAAGAAAGAAAGAAAGAAGAAGAGCTAAGCACAAAGGAGGAAAATAATTATGGTGTATGACAAAGTTCTATATAAAGAACTCAACAAATCAATAAGGACCATATAGGCAGGGGACCTTAAAAATTTTTACCTTCTTTAATAATTAAAGGAATACAAATTAAAATAATCAAAAGACAAGTTTCACCCTAATTTGTCCAGGGTTAAAAACTTTGCTATCCTCTAGAGTCTTTGATAGTATGAAGAAACAACTACTCATGTATTTTGGTGTGACATATTCAAGGGCAAAAATACCCATGAAAACTTTAAGTCCTTACAGCTTCCGAGCCAGCATCCCACTGCTAGGAATTAACCCCTAGAAGTATGCACACTGGTGAGACAGGATACCTGCACAAAGATACTTACTGAAGCAAATTCTTTATCAGAACAACAACAAAAGAGAATAAAACTAAATCTCCATCACTATGGGATTGATAAGCTAAAAAACATCAGTCAAATGGAACACTCTAGGGCTCCTTTGTAAAATAAGCAGGGTTTAGGGACACCAGGCTGGCTTAGTTGGATGAGCCTGTGACTCTTGATCTCGGGGTTGTGAGTTTGAGCCCCAAGTTGGGGATAGAGAGTACCATAAATAAACAAACTAACTAAAAAAATGAGAGGGTTTATATCCACTGAGATGAAAAGAAGCCTATGCTATATTTTTAGGTAGAAGTACCTTATAGAAGAATATGTATAAAATATGCAGAATAGGGGGGCACCTGCATGGCTCAGTCAGTTAAGCATCTGCCTTCGGGCAGTTCATGTTCCCAGGGTCCTGGGGTCAAACCCCGCATGGAGCTCCCTACTCAGCGGGGAGTCTGCTTCTCCTTCTGCCCCTCCCCCTGCTCTCTCTCTCTCTCTCTCAAATAAAATCTTTTTTAAAAAAGCAGAATTGGGACACCTGGGTGGCTCAGTTGATTGAGCATCCTACTCTTGATCTCAGCTCAGGTCTTGATCTCAGGGTCGTGAGTTGAGCCCCACATTGGGCTCCGTGCTGGGTGTGGAGCTACTTAAAGAAAAAAAAAAAAAAGAACATGCAGAATATATAGAATAATCATACTTTGGGGGAGGGGAGTATGCTTGTGTGCATGTCCATAATGAAAAGATTACACAGCAAACAATAATGAGTGAAAGTGGCCCTGGGGACTTCTGAGGTTTTGATGAACAATGTCTGCATTGCTTGAACTTTTATTAGCATTTTATTTTTATAACCAGAAAAAAGAATATGGTATACAAATTTTTTTAAATGAGGTAGCCTCAGTAAAAGCATGCAGAAAACAAAACAGTCACCCCACAGAGATCCCCTGGGTCAAGCTAGACCAGGCCAGAAAGTCCCAAATAAGGATAAAGAGGGGCTGGAGGATGGTGAGCTTGTTACAAGGCAGAGCATGTATGCACAGGAACACTGAAGACAAGCCCACATCCGAGCCCGGAGTTCTGAGGGCATAGAGACCAGATGGAAAACAGGGTCCCAGGAAGGGAGCGAAGATAAGCATCCAGGGGCCCTCAGCCAAGAGGAAGGGAGAAGCAGGAAGGGATTCCAGACTGGGAGTCCAGTACAGATGGATGGATTTGCGCCAGTGACACAGAGCTTGGTCTGAAGCCAAAAGTTGCTGCTTCCTGTCCTTAGTAAGATGAGGAGCGCTGGCGGGAACGCAGAGGGAAGCAAGGCTCTGTAGGTGGTGGTAGCTGTTGGTGTTGGCAAAAAAGGCTAGGATTGCTTCCCAGCTGGCTTTCAGTTTGCTCTTCTAAGTCCCAGGTAATTAGACACGTTTGAATGTGTCTTGAGGAGTCTTCCAGAACATAATGGCTTTGTTGTGGTCCCCTCACCAATTACCTATATTTTCAGGAACTTGTCCAAGCTTTCCTTTATTTACCCATTCGCCTCAATTTTCACTGAGTGCTCCGTGCAGGTTTCCAAGCTAAGTATGGAGTTGGTTGGTGGAGGTGAATAATAAAAGGTGGTTCTGGCACAATTTCTTGGCCCAAGGAATTCCCAGGCTGGTGGTAGAATAAAGAGAGTGAGACAATCACACACTTAGGGTATAGTGTGATAGCAAACTAACTCAAAGTCAGTTTTTGCATGGGCATGTCTACTATAATGCCTACTATAATCCCTACAATCCCTACTGTAATATCTACCATGCCTGACACATAGTAGCTATCTAATGAAGTATTACTATTCTTATTATCAAAGTGCCATAAAATGAATATAAGTAAAGTACAATATAAATCAAAGATCCTTTCCCATGAATGGAAAAATAAGAATGATAATATCTCACAGAATTATTGTGAAGGTTAGAAATAATGTTTTCCTTCAAATTACTTAAACATACAAAGAATAACCACTGCTAAACTCTACGAGTAGCCGAAGTAAACATGAAAACAATTGCTGCTTATTCTTTAAAAAACAAAAAACAAAAAACCAACAGCACCGTTGTTGCTTTTTTTTTGGATGCACAAGAGTGGGTAGTAAATGTTTCTCCAAAGAACGTTCAGTGGACTTTTTTATTGCCACATGCACCCACCAAATAGGAGTGTTAGGAATTTTTGGCCTTAGAGCATTTCTGGTCTATGAAGCTGTTTGTTTCTTGCTTAACATAAAATCTTTCTGTAGCATATTTTGAAAAATCCATTGGAAGTAATACCGTATTTCCACCCAAATTTGCTCCCAATAGGGAAGGGGGCTCAATTCCTTTGTAAGAGACTTGGGGAGGGAGGGGGGAGGGGGGGTCTTAGGACGGTGGTATCATCAAGATACTAACCACTTAGGATATACCAGGATATGTGGCCCAAGGAAAACAAAATTATCTGGGCCTGATAAATCGCGTTTTACCCCATGAGAAAGGTCCCCAGTCTTCAACCTGAATGATCAAGGATGAATTGGTACCGGCCGATACTCCCTTGGTCCACTGATACAAGGCGGCTCTAGCCCTGCACCTGTCCCCACCCTCAGCCTGGCCTTAGCATGGACTTGGTGGTTCAATCCATCAATCAATAAGACTTCACTGAACATCCTTTATGTGGTCACGATGGTGTTCGGCTCTCTAAGAGTTGTGCCCAACAGGGAGTGCCCTCGGGTTGGCTCTGCCAGGAGATAGCTCATTGAACTGCCTGAGCTGTGGAGTCTTGCTCTTCAGTCCTTCTCTGTGCTTCGCTTCCAGAGGGTTCCACATCTAACAAAGATTCTGGCCAAGAGTCAGAGTCCATCCCAGAGTATACAGCCGAAGAGGAGCGAGAAGACAATCGGTTGTGGAGGACGGTGGTGATTGGAGAACAGGAACAACGGATTGACATGAAGGTCATCGAGCCCTACAGGAGAGTCATTTCTCATGGAGGTAGTCAAGCTTTGTGAATCGGGGAGGTGGGGACCAGGGCAGCCATATATATATTTTTTTTTTTAATTAGAAAATGAAATTAGGGTTCTCTGCATCATGACATCCTCAAAACCTATTCTGCAGTCAGTATTCAGGGGACTGTAGAGCTAAGTACATTACCTCAGACTTAATTCTATAAATATTGCAAAGCCTATGTAAAAAATAGCTCTCCGATGTGAAAACTGCTTTTTCACACCACATATCTGACAGCTATAATCTTCTGGGCAAATTTCTTGAAAACTATAGTTGTCCAATTTAATGATATCTGTTTGGAATTCATATGGGTCAGTCGTAGGGTATTTTTTATTGAAATATAGTTAACATACAATATTATATTAGTTTTAAGTGTACAACCTAGTGATTTGACACACACATATATATATATATACATTATGAAATGCTCAACAGACTTCCAGTTATGAAATAAATGAGCCACGGAAATGAGTAGTACAGCACAGGGAATACGGTCAACAGTATTGTAATAATGTTGTATGGTGACAGATGGTGACTACACTCACCGTGTTTGTAGGGTTTAACTGAATCGCTTCCGAGTCTCTACTACCATAGCCTGTAGTAAGATCACTACCCCAGAGGTGCTTCTCATAACAAAACGGTCTCTCGAATCCTCTTAGGAGCTTTAGGAAATCTCTTCAGACTCGGCCTGGTCGTTTTTTTCCCCTACCTGAAGTTGGCTTTTCTATAGACTCCATTATATCCGGGCCTGACAACAGGCATTTCTGGTAAAAGCCTCCACCTCCTTAGGGAGGGACAAGGGAGAGAAAAAAAATTGTGTTCCGTATTTCCAGTGCTTTTTAGGAGCTCCAGGAGCCTTGATTAATTTTGGAATCACAAAAAGTCAGATGAGCACAAGCAACACATTTAATGTGTCAACTTCAGAAAACGGCTTTTTTTATTTTTCTGCTGCATGCACTCCTTTCCTGCAGGCCTGAGGCACCACCCTAAACACTCAGCTGTTCCAGAAAAAGTGTAAGCTGACAAGGCAATTGTTGTTCTTTCTTCCTTAACAAGGACAGGGAAATAAGTGTCTTGGCGCTGCATTAAACCCATAGCTTTTGTTTTCTAACGAGCAGAAGGACATTTTGTTTTTTTCAATCAAACTTCCCTCCACCAGCCGATTATCCATCTTCCACCCTTGCATTGCTCCCTCCACGTAAGTATCAGCATCGGCCAGGGATCCCCACCTTGAGAGTGAAAGAAAATGCCCATAGGTGCCCCTGGCCATGACCTTCCTTTGCCCTGCCTCACTATTTGTGACCTGAAATGGTAATATGGCCCATGATAGCCGCTGTGGGGCTGAAAGCCGTTCCCTCTAAGGGAAACCTTTCCACAGCCCTGCAGAATGAAAGCGGGCCTGCTCATGCTACAGGGGACAGACCACGGGCCCTAGAGTCGACCCTTTCGTTCTTATGACGCAAACCACAACGTGACCATCATCCCAGATCTTCCCAGAAGCTCATCCCTCCTTTGCACCACCCATCGGGTATTTCTGGTTTGTTTGCTTTTTGGAAATAAAAAGAAAACAAAACGGAGGCTGACAATAAAAGTAGCCCGTGCCCATTCCAAAAAAGGTCAAAAACAGGAGAAAATTCTGTCGAAGTAAATCAGAGTCACCCAGTGATAATCCATATGAATGTTTACCACTCTGGTCTTAAATGAAGAGCCCCTTTGTTGTGAAGAAGGGGCCTCACGGCCTCTCTGTTTTCCTGAGGCCGGATTATCTCTCCTTTCCCTGGCAGACTCACCTGCTTGTTCTTTCAACCCCGGCGAAAGCAGGTGGGTTGGGTGAGAGGGTTGAGCCCATCTATCGGCTGATCTGCTGCCCGAATCAGGCAAGATCATCAACACAGCAGGGTCAAAACAAAGCCACTGCTTCTGCCTCTCACACTCCTTGTGACAATGCAGCGCACCCCTCAGGGATAACGTGGTTTGCTGTGCCCTGCATCCTTGCCCCCCGCTCCCCCGGCGTCCGCTCCCCTCCGTTCTGTGTCCGTGAGCCCAGTTTTGTCCGTGTGACTGTCCAGTTTGTGTGGAAGAAAAGGCCGCCTTTCCTCTGCCCGGCTGCCCCCCCACCCCCCACGGCCTCCTCCAGGCGCTGGCCTGCATGAGTGTGTCCCTGGCTTCACCCCCACCCCTCCCCAGCCGGGACGGTAGCGAGACGCCGCCTCTCCCCACCCCCTGAGCAGCTTTTGTGCTCCGTAGGTAAAGACAATGCAGATTTTAGTTCTGAATTTGCCAGAGCTCGGCCCGCTGTGTTGGAAGCTGACACACCTTCTTAGGCTCTAAGGATCATCAAGCAGTCCTCCCTAGAGACCAATCCGTTGCCTTTGTGAGCCTGGCTTCTGATGAGCCTTTAAGAGGGAGCGCTCCACAGTGGGCCTGGGTCTCGTCTGGGTGTCTGCCATTTTGCTCGGACGAGGTTTTCCCATTGAGGCCCACAGGAAAGGGGCGGCGGGACAGTGCTCAGCGTTAACTGCAAGATGGGGGTCATGAAAATCGCTGCCTCACTTGGCTGCAAAGCCAGGCCCTGCCAGGAGTCCCTACCAGCTGGGCATAGGCGTGAGAGCAGGATGGAGACAAATAGTTCAGGCTTCAGCTTTGGTGACCTTGATGGGAGCTATTGTAAGAGGCCTTGTACGTCCGCCTTGTACGGATATAGAGGAACAGAGTTCAAGCCCGGTCTTTGCTGCTAATTACTCTATGACCTTGGTACGTGACCTGACATCTCGGGCCTCAACTATGTCATCAGTCAAAAGAGGGTGATCTCAGAGTCAGTGTCACCTCCCATGAGCCCGTGAGCAATATTCCTGTTATCTGCTTCAATAAAAGGACAAAGAGAGATCTGGGTGGGTTTGATCAACAATAGTGTGGGGTCACGTTAAGGCCAGAAACTGGCTTTTTTGACCTTGGAACAGAGGATGCATTTAAATAACGTAGGACGGTCACACCAAAGCATTATAATGAGAAGTTTCCTTTCTTCTTTCTTTACTTCTCTTATTTCATTATAGGAGATTCAGGTAACTGCTCTGCAGTGTTGCTGAACAAATGGCCCCGGAAAGAATGAGGAGAAGAGTTGCGGGCTGGTGTGTGTGTGTGTATGTTTTGGTTGCGACTGTGACATCTTCCCTTCTCTCTCCATTCCATTTGCTGGCCATCAAATTTGTGTTACGTCCCTTTCCTCTCTGTTCTGCCTCAGGTAAGGTTTGCATTATTGCTGCAGAGGGTCTCAGGAGGCCCCATGGTGGGATTGCGCATGCACCTCCACGCACACACCCCGAACTCACCTCCTGGTTACTAAGAAGAGAGTCAGATAAAACACATGTTTTAAAAAACTGAACTTCAAAGGAATTATTCAGCTGCTGGAAGCCAACTTCACTTGAGTAAGCTGCATAGTTAACATAGAAATTGGCTTAGCTGACCCCCTTGAAGGCATTTGTGGGGGACAAAAAGCAAGTGGGACCACTCATTCCCGCGATTGCCCTTTGCCAGCAATGATGATCTGAAGTATCTCCAGAGCCTAATAACAGTGGCACCAGATCTTAGTTTGGAAGGAAAACTTCCATGAAGATATCTTTTTCTTCTAGTTCCTTCTGACATCTTAGGTCTTAACCTCCTCCTGTTCTCTTCCTCTGTCTTTTGCCTCTTCTTCCCTTCCTACAGCTCCTCTCCCCAAAAGTACAAAAATCCACCTTCATTTGTAAATTTCAGGAAGTTTTCTATAAAGAGACGTTCCTGACTTAGACAATGACCAAGAAGTGGTGAGCTGATTCTTCAGTATTCCTTCGATTACATGAACCTAAATGAATACAACACCACAGCATTCCAAGGACAGACACACTGACGCAAAGAGCTGAAGTGCCATTTAAGATGACCAGTTCTGAAGTACTGTTTATAAACCTCAGACTGTCCTTTAAAAAAAAAAAATCTTAGAAATTCTCCAGAAACAGAAAAAGAAATCAAAGTAGCTGCATGGTCATGGCCTTGAAATTATCTTGACACCCTGGGGCCAGGCAGCTCCTCCTAGAAAGATGCTTTTTGAAAGGATGCTTTTGTACTTGTTTTCAAGTTGGATTCATTACTTCTGTTATCTCTTTTAATGGACCCGGTCCTTGTCATTGAGCTGAGTCCAAATTGCGTACTTTTGTGGTGTTAGCATTAGCAGATCAAAGCTGCTTTACCCTTTGTGGGTTTTCATTCGGTTATGAACCTCCTTAAATGCAATTGTTTGGTGAAACAAACTCTCGTTGTATTAAAATAAATCTCCTCCTGCCATTGGAGAAGGAGATTTATTTCCTTCACATCTCATTCAAAAAAGAAGTTGGTAAATACCCACATGTTGGAAAAGACAAAACAAGGCAAATAATCCATAGGGAAGCTACCCCAATCTGGTTTTGCAAACATGCGTTACATCAGGTGCGTACTTACATAGGCAGCATCTTCTAAGACATGGAGAGTAAACACTGCATACCACAACCTCAGATTAGTCATACACACAAACCCATAATTTGATATATTTTTAGTTGGTATCACTCTCTGCCCCCACCTCTTTTGTGGTAGTGTCATGCTCTCTCTTTGTAGAGAACATCTTATTAAACTGCTTTTCAAGAGTTAAGCCCATCCAAGTCTATATCCAGCCAGTATTTTACTGCCATGTAATCACCAGAGGGGTATTTAGAGTCCTGGGGGGAAAAAAAAAATGAAAACGCACTGAGTTCTGATGAGGCTGGCGGGTAGGTCCTGTCCGCCTCCTCAGAGCTCTGAGGCAGCTCTGTCTAACGATTCTGAAATCCAGAACTGTGTGATGGGACAGAAATGCCGAGTGCTGAAAAAGGGATATTAAAAAAAAAAAAAAATGGAAACACAGTGGGGCGCCTGGGTGGCTCACTGGGTTAAGGGGCCGACTCGACTTCGGCTCAGGTCATGATCTCAGGGTCATGAGATTGAGCCCTGTGTCGGGCACAGCGCAGAACATGGGGCCTGCTCAGGATTCTCCCTCTCTCTCTCTCTCTCCCTCTGCCCCTTCCCCCACTTGTGCACGTGATCTCTCTCTCTCTCTCTAAAATAAATAAGTCTCAAAAAAAATGAAAACAGTGCATTGCTTCCATTTTTAAGTCTGACAGACACGTGAGATTCCACTCATTAACCTGTGGGGTTTGACCAACAGCTGCCATGAGTTTCAAAAGATGAGCTCTGAGGGAACACGGAGCTTAAAGAAGGGGACAGAGCTCTCAGATGTGGGTAAAGTGTCCTGAGATGTCCCTACATTGTCCTTGACTCTCAGGAGTTCCACACTTGCCTTTTATCTTCTCAGCACCACATGCAAGTAGACCTCCACCTCCGTTCCCTGTCCACGTTACCTACCAGGAAGTAAGTCTCAAGTTTTCCCCAAAGCATGTATTTTCATAAAACTCAAAGAGAGGTCAGCTTTAACCAGGCCCTTCTTGAGTTTGCTCCTTTTTAAAAAGACGGGGCTCTGAATTCTGTGCTCAGTTATTCTAGGCCTGGCCAGAACTTTCCATGTGTCCCTGCACTGTCTGTTGAATCAGGAGACCCCAGGGATGCCACAGGCAAGGGAACCAGTCCTCAGAATCAAAGTAAAGGTGCTTTTACTTGTCAGCTTACTAGTATCTGGTCACTGGAGTACGTGTATCTGATTATATTGCAATTCAGTGACTAGATTTTCCCTTTAAATTAGCCAGAGTCTAAAATTAAAAAACGCTAAAGAGGATCAAACAGAACTTCTCAGCCGGTAAAAGACAGAAGCATTATATAAATTAGATACCCATAAGTCAACCCATCCTTTGATAAGTTGAATATTTATATACCCCATTCATGACGATGTACAACACATATAATCGTCCACAAGTGGATATACTATATATGCAAATATATTCACACTGTATATTTAAGACTCTATATAACATACACTTTAACTCCTGAAAAGTAAGTTTATGTGTTTATACATATAGAAGGATAGTCGATATAATACTCACTTAAAGATGTATCTCTTACATCCATATACACACACTTGTCAGGGCTTCCAGATTTGTCCTTTAGGTTAAATATTATTAAGAGCTTTCAGCTGGGTTACAAATGTCTTTCTGTTTGTCCCCCAGGCTACTATGGGGATGGCCTAAATGCCATCATTGTGTTTGCTGCCTGTTTTCTGCCAGACAGCAGCCGGGCGGATTACCACTATGTCATGGAAAATCTTTTCCTGTGAGTGATACTTCTGACAAAGTGCTTTGAGTGAATGTCTGTGGCATGTCATGGCAGATAGAGTGTCTTTAAGAAGAGGAAGTAGATGATGTAGAATATTCTCGGCCTTTGATGAAAAGTCAATGAAATCTCTGTCAAGGAATATTGCTCAAGAGGCTAAAACCTTTAAAAGAACTCTTTTGTCAGCAGGATGAATTGAAAACAAAATGAACACAGTTTTGCCTGCACTCTGAAATTCTGTAACATTTCCTTTGGGTAAAGTGTTATTTTTGTTCCTCAATAACATGTTCTTGGTCAGTCAGCTGGTGATAATCCAGGTTCATTTATATCATTCACTTGGGCCCTTGGTATATGATAACATGGTTGACATTTTTGAAATTCAGGTTCTAACCTACACATTTTTTTAGTGTACCTGCATTAAAAAAAAAAAAAAAGATAACCGTACAAATAAATGAGCAATACTCACTCTCAGGGAAATCATCTTAGGAAACTGCATTCTTTTCAAGGTAAAGAGGTAATATGCACAACCATTCTTCAATGGCATACTCCCTATAATTTAAATGTTATATAATTAGAGTGTAAATAAGATGAACTGTTTCACGTGGGGAAATGAAAACACTCCTCTTCCTTCCTGTGATCAGATATGTAATAAGTACTTTAGAGCTGATGGTAGCTGAGGACTATATGATTGTGTACTTGAATGGAGCAACCCCAAGACGGAAGATGCCAGGGCTGGGCTGGATGAAGAAATGCTACCAGATGATTGACAGGCGGTATGTGGGCTCCATTATTTAATCCCTGTTTTGACTTCCTCGGTAACTCCCATTTCTAATTCCCTGTCATCTACCAAGAACGTGATCACGTTTTAGGAACACTGAACTATGCAGAGCTGAGATAATAAATTATAAGTATATAAAAATATTAAGAAAGGTGTCACTTGATGCCCCAAATCTGAAATAAATCTAGATTCTGTTAGATGTTTTCATCTCAAACCTGATGACCAAGTCTGTCCTAAACTATGCATATGCCTTTGCCACATGGAGGTGCAATTTATGTTGATAAACCAGAGTAGCCACGATTCTTTACTGGTTCACATGATCTTGACGCTGCTTTATGTTCACTGGGACTGTTTTGGTTTGGGCAACTGTCGTGCTCGTATTTCATTATTCACTGATGATTCAAGTTAACCGCTTGCCCATTTGGTGCCTTAGTGCACCTTTTCGTCAAGATACTTTACTTCCATCCATACTGGCTGGACTAAAACAAAACATGTTATATTGCCAGCAACAGGAAAATTATCATAAATATACAGACTTACGGTGTCTATGATAAGTGTGGTGTCCCCTCAGATGTGGCTCCTTGCATGATCTTATATTAACGAAGATCCATCTGATGATCCAAACATTTATAAAGCAGCATTGCTAATGCTGAAAAACATGCCTGAATGTCAAGAATGTTAAAATGGTAGCCTGAACGACAAATAACCACATGACATACTGTTTCATTATACAGAAGAAGAAACCAAGGCTTAGTTGATCCAATAAATCGGCTGAGTTGCTAGTAAGAGTGTGCTCTTTTCAAAATAGTAAAGATAATGCTGGCAAAAATGAAAAGCATTGTTAAGCAAAAATATACCATGATAGTTCTAGATTTAAGCACTGATACAACCATTCTATTTTACGTGGATTCCTATGGGAAAATGAGGTTGGCATCATACAAGTTACAAGTGATATCTCAAAGTATTTTTTATTAATCATAGTCATTCTATACCTTCTCATCAGGTAATAGTAACTTACCTAGAACTCTCTAATATTATAATATTCTTATTTGGGGATATACTTTCTGTTTTAACTCCTACTGGAAATGGGTTATGAGTAATTCTTTTTCTTTTTTTAAAACAGATTGCGGAAGAATCTGAAATCATTCATCATTGTTCATCCATCTTGGTTCATCAGAACAATCCTTGCAGTGACACGACCTTTTATAAGGTATGTTGTTGTTATAGAAAAAGTAAAAGTACGACTAGTAGTTTTCCAAAATACGTTACTTATGAACAAGAGTTCATAAACTGAGAGAGTATTTAGGAAGACATATTTTGTCTCTGGCTTTCCTGGAAAGATATTTTGGACGATCTAGCAAGAAACCCTAAGTAAGAGTGAGCATTATTTTATAATGACTATTTTTCCCCATTTTTTACAAAACATGAACTCTATATTGCTTGCTATAACACAGAAAATGAGGTGGTGGGATTTCCATGCCACATTACAGAAGGGTAGATAATACTTTTAAAGTGATAATGTATTTTGTAGAGAATAGAAAAGGCAGCATAATACAACAATGGAAAATAAAGACAAACCAAGGACAGAATCAGGAGCAATGACTGTCCTAATTTTTCTTCTTCTGAGCAAATATCATGTAGGCCACCAAACTTAGGGAAAGAGGCTGGGCAGTCACTTTGAGAGCTTTTTTTGATTGCCCAGGAGGATTCTTGGTTTCAATTCAGTTTCAAGTCAGTGAATATTTATTCACCGTCTATGTTGTGTTCGATACCATATAACCTTACGTTTTGGGGAAGCAAAGAAAAATAACACATGCCTCATAATGTAGTAAGACTTGGAACAGTTAAATGAAAGGGACAGTATGTATTTCCTAGCAAACTTCCAAATAAAATACGGTCTTACCCAACATCCGGATGCAGATTAGATAAATTGAAAGTTTTCTGTTTCAAAGTTACTAATGAATTTCTTTTTTTTCTTTTTTTCCATTTTATTTTATTTATTTATTTATTTATTTATTTATTTATTTTAATTACTAATGAATTTCTAAGAAACATTCTGATCACTTCTGGAAGAAAAAAAAACAACTAAAAGTTAAAAACCTTTATTTATTTTTTACATAGCGTTTCCTGTGCCTTCCGCATCTATCCTTTTGTGTTCAGTGTGCACTTACATAGATGCAGCATTTCCATCTCCTACTTCCAACAGTTGAGTAGCATCATTCAACCTAGTTTTCCTCTGGCAAAGTTTAGTTCTTTACCATACTGTGTTCAATTGCTTTAAAAAATAATATGAAATATTTAAGGTATACAAAAAGTCACTTATTTTTTTTTTTAAAGATTTTATTTATTCATTTGAGACACAGAGATACAGAGAGAGAGAGAGAGCATGAGCAGGGAGAGAGGCAGAGGGAGAGGAAGAAGCAGGCTCTCTGCTGAGCCGGGAGCCCAATGTGGGGCTCGATCCCAGGACACTGGGATCATGACCTGAGCCGAAGGCAGAAGCTTAACCATCTGAGCCACCCAGGCGCCCCAGTCACTTATTTTAATAATAGAAAATGCTTTGATAGGAGAGTAGGAATCAATGCACACTGAAGAGCTTATAAAAAGTTTAATGGTGGATGCCTGGCTGGCTCAGGTGGTAGAGCATGTAACTCTTGATCTTGGGATTGTAAGTTCAAGCCCCACATTGGACGTACAGGTTACTTAAAAATAAAAAAAAAAATTTTAAGTTTAATGGGTAAAAAAAGTAAACATTAGTGTTCATATTCATTCACTGATGTCTGTTTAATAGTTTGGGTGTTATAATTATAAAACAAATATGTTTCTTGATAGATAAATATTGTTGGTAAATATGGTAAATATTTGTTACCATAAGAATACTGAAAAATAATTACAATCCAACATTATTTATTGAAGGGAGCTTCAAGGCAATAAGTCCAGCAATAATAATAAAATTATAGCAAATAGTCTTGTGGTAAATTACAGAGAACAATGGCTTACATTTATTGGGTATTTACAGGCATTATTTCATTTACTTGCAATGACAGTGCTCTGGAGGAGGTCCTGTTTACTGTTTCCCTTATAAAGGAAAAGTCCCTGAGGTTCAGGGAGGTCAGATAAATTGTCTACAGCAAGAGCCAGCAAACCCGTTCTGTGAGGGATCAAATGGTATATATTTTAGATTGTGTGGGCCATCTTGTCCCAGTCACAGCTGCTCAGCTCTGCCATGCTAGGTCGAAAGCGGTCATAGACAGCATGTGGATGAGTAAGCGTGGCTGTCTTCCAATCAAACTTGATATAGGAACACTGAAATTGAATTTCTTAAAAATTTTTACATGCCATAAGATAGTCTTGTTTTGATATTTTTTCAAATATTTTTTAAAAATGTAAAAACCCTTCGGTAGCTGGAGGGCTGTAAAACACAGCGAGCTAGCTTTGGCGCATGGGCTGTATTTGCCAATCCCAGGTCTAATGTAATATAGTCAATGAGTGATAGACTCAGGCTTTGAACCCAATTGTCTGCCTCACTGTAAAGAAAACACATTTCAAGCACTTAAACATTGTATCCTACAGTCTCATCCTGGGAGACCCTCTTTGAAGATTCCCCTGTCAATCAGCCTGTGTCAGCGTAACCAATTTTCAGACCTGAAAAAAGAGGTCACTAAAATGTATTCTAGCAATATATGTTAAGAAAGAAAAAAAGAAGAAGAATGTAGCAGGAGGGGAAGAATGAAGGGGGGGAAATCGGAGGGGGAGAAGAACCATGAGAGACGATGGACTCTGAAAAACAAACTGAGGGTTCTAGAGGGGAGGGGGGTGGGAGGATGGGTTAGCCTGGTGATGGGTATTGAGGAGGGCACGTTCTGCATGGAGCACTGGGTGTTATGCACAAACAATGAATCAGGGAACACTATATCTAAAACTAATGATGTAATGTATGGGGATTAACATAACAATAAAAAAAATTTAAAAAATGTATTCTAGGTCTTTTCCCTGCTAACAGGTAACTCCTATGATAGAGGTAGATGGGACATTCCTTTTTTTTCAAATGTGAGGCGGAGATTGAGAGATTAATTAGCTCAGGTGCTGTCCTCAGAAAGCTCAGGGCCTGGCAGCTGACATAGGCAGACAGGTAAGCAATTACAATACAGGGTACCACTGAAGCGGTGTGGTGGCGATAACTCAGGGCACAGGTGAGGCTGGGGTGACGGGGAGAGTAAAGGCTGAGAGTCTGAGTCAAGAGAGGCATTCCAGAAGAATGAGCCATCAAGGTGAGTTTTGAGGAACCGACAGGACTGGTTAGCTGAAACCAGGTAGAAACGGCAAGTACAAACACACCAAGAAGGAGACAATGTGGCATGCTCGGAGAACCGTACATGCTAGTGAACATAAAACCCTGGAGCTGGAGGCTTCCCCCGCCCCCCATTCCATCTTTTACCAAAACCTGAATTTAGCTCAGAAAGTCCAGGGGAAGGAAGAGGCCTCACGCAGCACGCTTATCACTGGTGGTGTGTGTTCACCCACGACTGATCAGGAGGCCTACAGGTGACTGTGTGAAGACAAAAGTTATTCACAAGTCACAGCCAGTGGCCCAGGGTCAAACAGCAAGTACAACGTGAAAGATAAATATAGAGAGAAACGACCCTGCAGATGCTTCCTTCTAGAATGCCCCATAGTTGAACAGGAGGCAGACAGCTCAGCATGGTCAGTAGACTGGGGGAGGTCTTTTCATGGGGAACTCTTCGGAAAGTTCAGTCAGTGCTTGGTCAAGTTCCCTTTCAAGTAGAATGATGAATTTTAAAAATTAGTTTGCAATAATACACAAATGCCTTCTTCTTACAAAACATCCAATCATTAAGGACAAGACCAAGTTTTTCCTTCAACAACTTCCAGTTCCTGTCCCTCACTCCCTTCCCAGAGGCAAATTCCTTGATCATTTTCAGTGGTATTTCATGTTGTTTTCTGTACATGTACATACATCTAACATGATAATGTTTAGATGAAAGCTATTTGTAATTCAGATTCAGTTACCAGAACATGTTTTTGAACATTGGAGCATCTGGAATGAACTCTCTGGCTAAAACTTAAAATTAGAAGAAAAAAAACTAAAAAAAAAAATATTTAAGCTAAAACCTTAAGAGGCAAACGAGTTTACAAATACTTTAAAAATAACTCAACCTTGGTAAATTCTGAAAGAACTAATGACAAGATTTTTGTTTGGTAAAAACAAATAAACAAGCAAACAAAGCCAAACAAACCATAAACCAATGACTATGGAGAGTGGCAGGAACCACCAGGCGCCATGCCATGTGTGGTCGAGAGTGTAGACTCTGGGTGGGGGGATGGGTGAAATCAGTGATGGGGGTAAGGACTGCAGGTGTTATGATGAACACCGGGTGATGTATGGAAGTGTGAATCACTATATAGTACACCTGAAACGAATATAACACTGTAGGTTAACGAACTGGAATTATAAAAAAACTTTAAAAAAAAAAAAATGAGTGTAGACTCTAGTCAAACTGCCCAGGTTTGAATCCAGCCTCTACCACTTACTGAAGGTGAGACCGTGGGCAAATCCTTAACTGCCTGTGTCTCGAGTTTCCTTATCTTTAAGTAGAGAATAATGGGATGCCTGGCTGGCTCAGTCAGTAGAGCATGCGACTCTTGATCTCGAGATTGTGAGTTCGAGCCCCATGTGTTGCATAGAGTTTACTTAAAATAAATTAAAAAAAAAAAAAGACCACTAGGAGCGTCTTTTTTTTTAAAGTATTTTATTTATTTATTCATTTGAGAGAGCGAGAATGAGAGAGAGAAAGCACATGAGAGGGGGGAGGGTCAGAGGGAGAAGCAGACTCCTTGCCGAGCAGGGAGCCCGATACAGGACTCGATCCTGGGACTCCAGGATCATGACCTGAGCCGAAGGCAGTCACTTAACCAGCTGAGCCACCCAGGCGCCCCTAGGAGCATCTTTTTAAAAGAAAGAGAAGAATAGCACCTACCTTGGAAGGCTGTGGAAGAAATAAGTGAGTTAATAAATATAAACCACTTAAAACAATATCTGGCATGTTGTAACTACTCAAATATATAGCCTTTCTTTTTAATAAGTGCTGGGCCAAGGTGTTGCATTTTTCAGGATTTTCAAGAGGCAACAGCCTTAGGAGGGATGAAGTAGCCACTAATGATATCTTTTTTCTTTTCTTTTTTTTTTTTAGTTCAAAATTCAGCAGTAAAATTAAATATGTCAATAGCTTATCAGAACTCAGTGGGCTGATCCCAATGGATTGCATCCATATTCCAGAGAGCATCATCAAGTAAGTCTGGATGGTTTCCAAGATTTGGTAAGAAATACTGCATGTTTGGAGAGGGAGGTTGGAAAAGAACTCATTTCTGGAATACTGGGGAAATGGCATTATCTTCTATTTAAAATGAATATTTAATATTTTCCAATAAATAGATATTTTCTCATAACCCATAGAGAACTGTTCTGTTCTTTCAGATCCTCTTTCACATAATCTTCTCTTGGGGTTATTGATTATTGCTCATTTCACCTTGAATTTTGCCACCATTTTGGGGACAGCGTGAAGTTAACATTAATCAGTGAATCTGTCACCTGTGTCTCCCGCTCTCACACAAACAGCTGGGTCTGAGCATAGCTTTGCTTTCCATATTGCCTTATAGAAAAGAACTTACCTGCATGACCCTGGGAAAAGACCGGGTGGGGGGGACTACCTTTTCTCTGTTTTCTTCTACATCCTTTTTCACACGGTTCCCTTCAGGTGAAAGGTAAGGCGGGTGGTAGATGGCGTGGTTAGGGATGACCCCCTTCCTCAGGATAGGGTAATGGAGCCACAGCCTGTGAAAACGGAGCATGGAGACTGAAGGTCGCTGGATCCTGCTGCGAAAATAATGAGTAACCGTTAACACCGACCACTTGGAGCTGAGACTTAAAAATATGGATACTGACAAATGAACCCTCCTGCTTGGTTCATTGTTGCAAAGAACCATTGTTTTGTGCTTCGTGTGGATCGTGCTTTTCTTCCACTGTGTCTGATTCACTCATTTTTTTATTTGATTAAAAATGGGAGGAATTTAACCATTAGCTCAAAGAGAACAGACAAGGATAACTGCCCCTCCCCCCCACCCCATCCCTTCCTCCATAAGACGGATAGCAAAATGGATCTCCCAATTTGCACTTCCAAAAAAGAGTCCCTTTACTAAAAAAAAAATAATAATAAATAAATAAATAAATAAATATTTAAAAAAAGGAAAAGAAACAGGAAGGAAAGGACTCATGTTTAGTGGCAATACTTTGTTAGAGATAGACGTGCTTATTTATATCGTGTGTTTAATCTCCACAGTAAACCCCCATCTGCAGATCAGGGAAGCTAAAATAAAGAAAAGTTACTTATGCAAAGTGTAAGTAGGAGCAAGGATGAGATGGAACTAGAATTCAGATCCAGGTCAGCCTGGCACCAGAATTCCCATCCCCTTTTCTAGTAGTTTCCTTGACCTCCCTTAAAGTATCTATCTGAAGTCAAAGCTCAGGAGCAGATGCATTTGGTTTTCCTTGTGCTGATACGAGGTGAACACAGGATAGTGATTTGGCTCAGAACTGCCAGTTGGCTCAGCCGAATCAAGCAGTGTTTCTGTAATTCTAACTATGGCTTTGATCCTCATTAGCTTATGGGGCTCCCGCACCCAGCATACCTCACAGCTCTATCCTGCTGCCTCAAGAAGGTGCATCCCCATCTCCAGAGCTCCTCCTACTCTTTAAATAAAAAAAGTAACTGGAGGGGCACCTGGGTGGCTCAGTCGGTTAAGTGTCGGACTCTTGATCTCAGTTCAGGTCTTGATCTCAGGGTCATGAGAAAAAAAAAAGTGACTGGAGCACCCACCTCTTATAACGCTGTCTCATTTGCAAAAGATGACAAGGACATTCTCTCTTGAAAGGGAAATGGCCACTTTCTAGGCAATAGAGTAATGCTTCCATGGTGTGGCAGTTGGAAAAAGAGAAGGGAATGTGTGTTGGAGACTTAGCATTAGATTTGAATCTTCTTACCGTCCCCTGATGTCTCTAAGACTTCAGGCAACCTATTAAAACTTTCCATGTCTCAGCTGCAGCATCCAGAAAACGGGACGTGTTGGGGGCAATTCACAGAAAGGTCCCGAGGATTGAATGAAAATGTACATAATGCCTTCAGGAAGCCTCCCGGCCTCAGTTGGCAATCCAGAATGTTATTTATTATACTGATGTTGCTTTTAGGGACTAACATATGGGACCATTTAAATGAGAAGTTAAACATGTCCAGGGCACTTTTCATTCATCGACACCCATCATTTTTCAAAGGCTCCCATTCAGGAGAAGTTTCTTCGGAAGGAAGGGTTCCATTTGGAAGAAATTGACAACCATCTCTGTCCTCCCTGTGTGTCCATGTTTTCTCCTGTCCTGTGCAACGTGTCTTCTCTGGATGTCCTCTCTGCCACTCCTGTTCCTGGCCCCCATTGTCTCATTTTCATGTTACAGCATTTTCAAATTGATACGAGCCATAGCCCCTTCCTGTTACTCAATGACATTCGGAGAGTCCGGTCTCAGCCAGTCCCAAGGCCAGTATTCAGCTGGGATGGAGCCTGTCATCAAAGGGCTTACATGAAAGAAAAACTTGCCCAATCTGGAATCAGATTTTTAATCATTGATTACAGTCAATTCTTGTTATTTGTGGCAGTGATGTTCTAGAACCCTGACTGGTAAATACTGAACCGTTGTTCCTAGGGGAAATACAGGGCTAAGTTCCTGCAAGCATCTGGTTAATTTTCATTCGCCAGTTAATATATAACCTTGTTCTATGTGTGTTTCTGTTTAAAGACACCTTATCTGATGTATATTGTTGACTCACTAACATTGAATTCACGACCAATGCACCACAACTCCTGCCTAAACAAAGCTGCTGTAACACACATATATTCTCCGTAAGGCACATCACAGGCTTCTCGTGCTTAGGAACGCCAGCCCCCACGGAAGCACTATGCCTAGGGGCCATTTTAAATGGTGAAATCACCAACGAAAAGCACAAACCAGGGAAACATGGCACTAAATAGACTGCAAGTAAGACGCCTGTTGACAGCACGAAAGGTAAAACGAGGAGGCAGAGCCTTGTTTCGTTCGACCTCAGCTGGGAACGTGCACATCAGGTGACTCAAATTTTTTGCCACTCAGTGAAAGTCAGCAAGTGACCACGAAAGTGCCACGGGTATTGATCCTGGGGTTACAGGTAAAGGTTGAGTAAGTAGGCAAATTCGCAAACACAGATTCTGCAAATAATGAGGATTGGCTGTATATCATTACGAATTCTAAACCATTGATTACGTCAAATGAAAAATAAGTTTTCTCCCAAAAGGCAATTTGATTATTCTTGGGGCGGGTGAGGGGTGGTAGGCTTTTGATCTCATGTTTTGACTGTTCTTTAAACCACATACCTGTCATTTTCTCCATCTGTTTGCTCGTTTTCCTCATTGCATTCATTTTTTATCTCGTAAGGTACGATGAAGAGAGATCTTATAAGAGAAGTGTGAGGTAAAATCTCCCGAGCTACAATTCACGCTGGACCCTCTGTGTGTGTGCACCAATGTCTTACTCGTGGGTGACCTCAACATGCTACCAGAGCGCGAGGTCATTCTGTCAGCCCCTTGTAGTCTGCCATTCCGGGTCTTTGTCTTGTGTGTAAAGCTGTTGAGGTCAGCCTAATCTGCAACCAAAACCCACTCAACCAGATACACCCTTGACTTGGCCCAGGCTGCAAGCTAGCTCTAACCGAACCCAACAGACTGATGTGGATGTTTTCGGCTTTATTCAGCCCGCATGTTTCTGATCTCCTTGCAACTTGTATATCCACCTTTATGAAGGAATTTGCAAAGTAAACGTACAGAAACACCAAATGGGACAAAATGGCACCATGTCTAATCGAAGGAGCATGTCTCGATGCTCCAAAGGATGGTTTCTAAAAGCACATATGGTCCACTTATGTTTGGCTCCGCTTTGCTGGGTGACTCTCTCACGCTGTGCTTGCTTCTTTTTTGTTTCTTTTCTATACCAATAATTTTTGCTCATGCAGACTGGATGAAGAACTGAGGGAAGCATCAGAAGCAGCTAAGTAAGACTTGGTTTTCATTCAGCGGCTGGTGTGATGTTGGCTTGCAGTGCAGGAATGAATTGGGAGGACCTGCATGCCTGGTGTTTTATTCTCGCATCCCGATAATAATGCTGCACTTGAAATGTTCCCTTTGTCCCACGATAGATGCAATTTCTGGTATCCGTACTACAGTCTATTTATACAACCTGTGATCTTGGTTATCTTAAGGAACGCATTTGTTACTGTGGTTTCTTTCTTTTTTTTTTTTTTTTTAATGTACATGCAGTTTTTGGCACCACAGCCCAGGAATACATCACAGGCTTGCCACATAGCATAACATCCTCATGATTGTTAGATATTTTGAGACAACGAAAGCTCACTAATTCATACTAATTCAAAGCTCACTAATTCGAAATGATGACATGTCAAAATTTGGAATATTTTTGAGAACCCATTTTGTGACTTTCCAAGATTTTTTTATGCATGTTATTCAGTGACTTGGAAATATTGCTTAACAAAATAATGCTTCTGAGCTATTTGGATGAATAGAAAAAGAATCATTACTATTATTAAAGTATAATTTTCAAAAAAGCAGAATCTTAACTTTAATGCAACTATGAAATGAATACATGCCAATGATTTTATTCAACTAATTATTCAATGAAGGAACTGGTGAAGTGTTAAAACCAGTTCAAAGAATGTTTGCAAAGCTAGATCTCATTGGGTGATTTATCAAGGAATGTTAGGATAAGATTATTGGTTTAGATACAATATGAATCAGTGTCCCATAGGGCAATAAACTGTAACCTAGGATTATCTTTTCCACTGGACAGAAATTATTTGCATCTCTGTTTGACAAAAATGTACAAGTAACCTCTGCCCCTGAAGGGTTGTAAAATAGCCCATCAACAGAAAGTCAACTCAGCATTGCTTTGAAAGAAAATCCAGTAATTTTCTTTTCTTATTTCCAAGTCCAAAAACTAATTTTTCTGACATTACGCATTAAATGTAGACAAGTACTATTTGGAATGTTTACTATATTAAAGTTTTTTCTCCATTTTAAATGTTGCTTACACTGTTAATTTCTATAACTAGTTCCCATTTTAGTAGATATTGCAAAAACAGAAACCTGGGCAATGTCCAAACAGTTACAAATTCTGAATAAATAAAGGTTTTATTTTCTATATAAGTGTAAATGCCCATTCTTCCTGAGAACAATCCATTGAGATATTTTTTTTCCTACAGCACACTTTTATTGCAGATATCTATAGAATTATTTGCCTATAGAACAGATCTTTTGGGTTAAAATTTGAGGAAAAGGGCCGCCTGGCTGGCTCAGTTGGAAGTTCATCTCAGGGTTATGAGTTCAAGCCCCACAGTGGGCATAGAGCTCACTTAAAAAAAAAAAGAGAGAGATACTGAAATTAATTAATTAATTAATTGAAGGAAAGATATTTGCCTTAGAAACATTGACATAAGTGTAGTTTCGTGTTACAATATTCCTTTTAGTTTTCTTTCAAGATAACTGACACCCGTTTACACTAACAATACTCAAAAAAGTACTTGAATTTCTACTCTAACAGAATCTTCTTAGTCTCTGACCCAACTGTTACAAACCAGAAGTTGGAAAAGAAAGGAAGACATTAGGAACCAAGGCACCAGATGTTGGCGTAATGCGCCCTGTTAGCATTTATTTGCACTCAATTTGCATGGTGTCATGAGATTCTGCAGAGACAGAAAGAGCAATCAGTTTCTCTTTCAGATTTTTTTTTAGGATGATAACATTTATAAAATTAAAGAGCTGTTTTCAAAACAAAAGATTGAGGGGAGGGAAATCAATAATTTTCCAGTCAAACCCCTTGTAAAGTCATACTGCCATGTTCTTTCATTAGTACCATGCAGTCTTGCCTCCTTCAGTAGAATTTTCCCTCCTTCCATATTTCTGCCCTTCCTGCTTAGCTGCCTAGTGAAACAGTTATCACTTTGGGTTTCTTGTGTAGCTTTCTCTTCTGTCCTCTCCGATCTTTCCCTCTCTTCTCTTCCCCACCCCCACACACTCCCTCCCCAGGTATCCACATGGTCTCAGGTGGTCCTGAGAT
The DNA here is from genome assembly GCF_004348235.1 of Phoca vitulina. Lineage (NCBI taxonomy): Eukaryota > Metazoa > Chordata > Mammalia > Carnivora > Phocidae > Phoca > Phoca vitulina. Next base: position 16,058,236 of record NW_022589740.1, on the reverse strand, counting down.
GACTTGATCTCCTTCCTGGCAGAAGCACCAAGCATGTCTAGTACATAATGGATGCTCCGTAAATTTCCACTGCATAAACTGACGAATGTGCATAAAATTACGTTCATCATCATGGAGCAGGGGTTCTCAGACTTCGCTGTGCAGCAGAATCCCTGGGGCACTTGCTCCAACACAGTGTCCCGGGACTCAGCTCAGAGCTTCTGAGTCAGCAGGTCTGAGAATCTGTAATTTTAACCCATTCCGGTGATGCCGATGCTGCCCATCTGAGGACCACGCTCCGAGAATCCCCACCTTAATGTAAATGCCTGAACAAAAATAACTAGATTTGTCTTAGGAGTCGATGCTCTTGCTTTGGGTTCAGTGGGTAAGCTACCTGTCTGAATTCCCCTCCAACTGATCCTCCTTCTTTTGATGGTGACACTACATGTGTGAGGACTTGAAATATATTTGCACATTTCAAAATGTAAGGGGGCAAGAACTTTGTTGACCCCACAGATGACTTCATTGCCCCTAAATCCTGCCATTTCAGCATACTAACTACATCTCCTTAACTACCTTTTGGTCTCTGAAGTGGCTCCCAATCCTTGGACAGACTGTACATGATGATTTGGGGTTCAGAAAACATGGTCACTGCAGACATACGGTTAGGTTCTAGAAGCCAGATAACCCAGGTTCTTTCTATTAACAGACACACCCTGTCCTTCCACATGACCTCTATTTAAAAGCTTCAGGCTGATTCTAACCAAAGGCAAACATCTACCTTGTCAGGGAACAAAACCCATCTTTCTGTTGTTTTGCTTTATTTTCAAACATTCACCTTTTCCCCATGTACTCACACACCACCTCTTAACTGGCTTTCAGAAGGTGATTTCTTCAGCCTGCCTTATGTTTTCCTTAAAACTTGATATCTATACAGGAAGGAAAATACATGGGAAGGACTAGTGGGGTATAGAGGGCCATGCTTATTTTGAAAATGGTAAAGAATCCATCAGCTGCCTTTGGGGTGACAGTATTAAATGGATTGCAAATTGCTGTTTTCATTGTAAGGATTACGCAAAGTTAAAAAAAAAAACAACAGAAAAACTAAATTCAGAAGAATACCTTTTCTTGATTCCATTCCAGCTTTGCTAGGTTTTTCTAGCATACTCTTTAACACTTGCCTGACTGTCCTTGTTCACTCAAGTTGCCAAATATCCACCATAAAAATACCTGATCACCATAAAAATATCTGACTCTTGGTTTTGGCTCAGGTCATGATCTCATCCTGAGATCAAGCCCCGAGTCTGGCTCCGTGCTGAGCACGGAGTTGGGAGAGGTTCTTTCCCCCTCCCCCACCCACCCCCTCTGCTCCTTCCCCTGCTCGTGTGCTCTCGCTTTCTCTCTCTCTTTTAAAAACAAAAACGAAATAAAAAGATCGTAGAATCTCTTTAAATAGTTTGTTTGCCAATAATAAAATATGACCAGAGGGGACAAAGTAAAAGTTGAAATGTCCTATTAATCAGAAATTAATATAAAACACGTGAAAATTGCTTACAGAGGAATCCCACCAATATGGATTATCAGAAGCAGCTAATAATACACCAAAGGCATAAACACGTTCATACATTGTAACAAAACTCATTTCATTATTTCATATAGTTACATTTTTCTTTCTGGACACATTCAGTTTAGGTTAATCTTAGGATTCACTCGATTACCCAAACACAGCTCATCCGTATAGTAGTGAGTGTCCTATTATTTTTCTGAAACAAAGCTGACACTGGCATTTTTTCTTTTAGTGTCTAGGAAAATGCTCATTCTTGTGCAAAGTGAAAGTTAACTGTGTGCAAATAAAATTAGGCTCCTTGAGAGGGACTGTCCTTTGTGTATAAAGTATGTTATTTGGATTCCAAATAAAAATTTGCAGTATCATGATTTCTGAATAAGGTAGATTGAAAAGTCAGGAAAAAGTAACAAGACCAGAAGAGACTACTGGAGCTGTTTGGAATTTCAGTCTTCCTTTTATGCTTTCAAATCATGGGCAGTTACTACGTTTCAAAACTGATGGTAAAAGACTCAGGTATAGCTTTGTTCCATATTAGCAATGATACAACATCAAACAGTTTAAAATGCCGTGTCTGTTGTGCTTACAAAGTGGTAACAGTGGAGAAAATGTTTACTTGCTTCCTATTTTGTTTCTCCTTGCACTCAGAACTAGCTGCCTTTACAATGATCCAGAAATGTCTTCCATGGAGAAGGAGTAAGAATTCACCATCCATAACACCTGTTTGGTTACTTGTAGCATTGTATGGCTGGGCTCTGAAAGAAAACAAAAATACATCAAGGATTGGGTAAACTCTGTTCAGATGTTCGGCTCTCAGTTTCTCTATTTCTCAAATCAGAACCCTAAAAGAGAAATGTGCCGGCTTCACACCGTCTCTTTGATGATCACTACTACAATCCTTAAGGACAGCTTAAATCTACTTGGCATTCTATTTTCCGATCCAAAAATGGGCAGAAAATGAATAGTAGAGCCAGATGTAAGAGCATTTGGGCAGGAGGAATGCAACTCTGCTTTCTGAATTACATCATCTATTTTAATTAGTGAAAGTTGGCACTTCCATTTGAGCTTCGTATTTTGGCGGATGGGGGAGAAGAGGTCCTTGTTTTGAAAATTCCAAGAGGCAGTGGAGTCTGGATGGAACTTGAGGAATGAGCTAGTCCAGCTGGCCTCATCCTGTGAGAAATGGAAATCGAACACGTAGTTGAGTGCTCACCACGTGCCGGGTTCTATGTGAAAAGCCTCAGGCACAGTATCTGATTTTTATCCTCAGGATAAGCCTACGAGGTACATTTTACAGGTATGGAAAGAGTGAAGTAGAAAGATTAACTGACCAGTCCCACATTTTACAGTTGTAAAAATGTCCCAGAGCTGGGATTTGAGTCTGCAGTTCCGGGGCCAGTGGTTGTGAAATCAGAGAGAGGTGGTCATAATTCTGGAATGGGTGTGCAGCCTCTGATCTAACTTTGGTTAGACTCGAGGAGGACAACATTCGTTGCCTACGGGAACAGAGTTGTCAGTTTCAGGGACTAAAGTGTGGTCACCAACATGCCCTCCGAGGGAAACTGACCATCCAGCTGACGGCTCCTAATTTGATTTGAGTTGTGGAGAATGAAACGCAGTCCTTCCCGGGAATCCAGGAGGGGCAAAGATGGGACTTAAATGTGGCAGCTAGTGTCGTGTTTTGTTCTCTTTGGACCCCCTTTCCCTCGAGGTCCCAAGCCAGGATGGAAAACCATAGTGCAGCAGCTCTGTGGGGACTGCGATGACCTTACAGTTTAAGGAAGTTTATGGGCAAAAACCCCGGAGAGAGGGTCCCCACAAAAGAGTAAAGAACAAAGGCTGTACGGGGACCTTTGGAATCACACAGCTATTTTTCTGAAGGTTTCACCTGTCCCACGAACAATTGCTTCAAGCAAATTGCCACACACAAGTTCTGCAAGGCCAAAACAGAGTCCCTGAGGCCACCTTCATTCTTCTGCAAATTTCCCCTCCCTCGGCAAAGCAGCGCCCCCTAGAGCAGAGTCCTAGGCCCGCAGTTCGCGAGCTGCGCGGAGGGGTGGTCGCTCACTGACCCCGGCTGCAACATCTGCGGGCTTACCCACTCCTTTGTCTGTCTTGTCTGTTTGACTCCTTGTTTGTACGTGGGGCTCATTGGGTTGGGGAGGGAGCAGAGCACTGCTTTTTGTTTGGGTTCATTGCAGGGCTGGGCATGGGGGAGGGAGGGATGCTGCAAAGCTTAATGTTACTTCCCGCTTCTTAGAACATACTCTTCACCTCGCTTCCGTTTTCTTGAGCCTTGTCTTTCCCAAGCTCCTATCAGGCGCCTGATCTCAGCACAGGAGATCCAGGCTGAGGGGCAAGAGTGGCCAAGAAGTTCTTATGCTGACTTCTAGCTCTGGATTTCTGGCTTTCATTAGTATAAGACTAAGGGGCTTCATTTACCTTTGTCTGGCTCCTGCGTGGAAGCATTTTACACCTTCTATAGCGAGTATAGAATGGATAACCTGCAAAGGCGGTTTCAGGGAGTTCAATCAAGCCAAGATTCCAATGAAATGTGCCCCTCTCCTTTTCCTTAGAGAAAGAAGGGAAGTTATGCCTATCCCCCCATCTTCCTCCAGAAAACACAAGAGTTTGTATTTATCATTAAACAATACTGTCAGATACTTTGTAAGGAACCTCGTTTAACACATGTGAGAAGCCAAAATGGCCTGTAGTTTCTATGTCTCCCTGGAAGGTTGCTTGTAGAAATCTCAGCCCACCTGCCCCGAGGGGAGGGATATTCCTCTTGTATTGTAATTCTGATTCAAGGTAAAATTTTCCCCCAAAGCATTCTATTTTAAGAAGTATCTCCAGGTGCTTGTCTCCTTCCAAGTTTGGATTTTATTTGTTCGTTCATGTCCTAAGACTTGTGTATGCTTTTAAAATATTTTCACATAAATAAAAAGTGTATCCAACCCAGGGGATGTGGTACTATTGGGAGAAACTTAAATTAGTAGCATCGCTGGTAGCTTCATTAGCCCCACAGGACAACTGTTGTCTCAAAAATTAATCTTCAGTGTGGTTTCCTGTATTTACTTAAAAATCGTCCACTTTTGACTATCTCTGGCTTCTTCCATAAACTGTGTAAATAGGTTTTCGTGTTTCAGCTTTTTGTTTACCAAAAGTTGAAGGGATACATTTCTAAAACCCTGGAAGGTTTACCGGAAAGTGAGTGTAGGGGCGCCTGGCTGGCTCAGTTAGTGAAGCATGGGACGCTTGATCTCAGGGTTGTGAGTTCGAGCCGCACATTAGATGTAGAGATGACTTAAAATCTTAAAAAAAAAAAAAGTGAAAAATGAGGTGTTTCAGAATAGGCATCCTGGTTGTAGTGTTCTGTTTGTCCTCAGATTTTTATCCGGGCCCCTTTCAAAAGGACCCTGAGCTACTACTAGTATTCTACTACAATTCAGGCTCCTCCTCCTCCTTACAATTGAAAACACTTGAGACTTAATCCCTAGCAAGCCTTGAGAGAGGTAGGAGTAGTCTATTTTACAGATACAGACATAGACATTTAGGCAAGGTCGGTAACTCGGCCAAGGCCCCGAGCTAATAAGTGGTAGAATTGAGGGCATTTCAAAGGAAAGATATTTTTTTACTCCTGTAAACTAGATGGGCAGGCAGCGTGGGCCCCCAGTGGTTTTATTTGCAAAGCTGCAGGAAGGAACCCCTCAGCTGCTACAGATCCCACAGCAAAGCACAGGAACCTGTGCAGCGTGTGGACGGAAGGGCCAGGAAGGCAGGTCTCAGCGAAATCCACAGATACTTCCCAAATTGCCTCTTTCAAATGGTGTTTTTCTTTGTTCATGGCTGACATTCTTCTTTTGAGCATCCTGGCTGGAGCTCTCTTCTCTGGTAGGTGCCAGGAAGTTCTGATAGGTTCAATAAGTCGCAGTAGATGGTGGCCCAAGGAGATCTTTGAATTATTTTCTAGATAATTGGGAACCCACAAGACTTTCTTAAAAACAACCTTTTCTTAGGTTGTAAGAATCCATCTCAATCAGCTAGGCTAACCCATTTCAAACAAATTCTTTGGCTCTAGAAAGTGTTATGGTTTGGTTTTATTTTGGATTTTTTGTTTTTGTTTTGGGGGTTTTGTTTTGCTATTGTTTCATTGTTGACCACTTTCTTGCTATGTAGCACTTATCACATGTTACTTATTTCAGGCAGATCATGGATTTGCCCCACAAGAGAAGGCCATTTACTAGAAATAGGTAGATCCCTTATTCCCAAAATGCAATAATGTTCCTTAGTCCACTTCAGAAACGAGCCCTCACACACATCTGTTGCCTCCCTAGATCATTTCAAGAGGCGTAAAATGCTTCCAGAAACAGCTTTGTAAAAAATAAACAGATTCCACATTTTAGGGGAAAGCTTGGCAACGAGGGGAGGGTTGTGACTTACCAGGTTTTTCTAGCATAAGAGATTTGCATGATTTATTGTCAGTAAGTCCTTTGAGGGAAAAAAAACAAACACCTGCCACTCCGAACCATCACTAAATGTTTCATATTCAATTGCTCACATTTCTCATTGTTTTCTTCCCTTTTTTCCCTAAGTATTGACCTGAAGCTAAAAGGAAAGCCCTAGTTGGCCATGGCTGGAAGAAGATACTCTTCTGTTTCGTGATTCTGCTGAAGCCTACCTACCTGGAAGAGACAGGGCTGATTCTCCTTTTTTCCACTTTGCACTACCTGGTGCCATTCTAAATTTCTAAGGGGAAAAACAGTAAGGGAATTTGTTTACTCTTCACATATTTTATGAAATTGTGTGTATTTTCCTATTTTGCCAATTACGTGCCTCAAAGATTTCAGTTGAACCTTAGCAAGACAATAGGACCTTCCATTTCAATATTCTGTTAGCCCTTGGTGCGGTGGTCTCCTCTCTTAGACTGGTGTTGACCGATCAGATACCTTCCGTCCACTCTTAATCATGAGTGGATCCGTTTCCAGAGATTGGCTGGATTTCTCCTTGGTGATCATTTTAGGCTTAAAACACCTGGGGCTCAACGCTCCCCAGGCAAGTTGTGTCCCCCATGGAACTCTGCCTTTAAAACCCTCGGCTCGCTTAGCATAGCTGTAAACCAGACTCAGGTGTGAAGCCACCTTGGTTCTTGTCCCCGTGAATCGTCTCTAACGTCTCAAGGGGACCCAGGTTTTCTGATTCACCTCAGTTTTATTTTAGTTATCAAATCGGGCGTCGTGTTTTCTGTGAATTGGTCTTTTTAAAAATCGTTATTTCTCCGATGAATGTTGAGGACCTCCACGCTGAGAAACTTAAGGGTCGATGTCGGCGTTTTTTGGTAGCGCTCTGCGCTTCACGCCGTCAACTTCATTCAAAATGTGACGTTGTAAGTGCCAAGGACTCGGGTGTAAGGTGGCCCGCTCAGAAATTCATTATTTGGGAACCTTCGTTTATCTCAATCTGCTTTCAATCACTTGGATCTGATCAGAGGTCTAACATGAAATAGGAGTGCGTGCTATCATTTGCAAAATTCCCCTGTGTAGTCTTCACATGCCCTTGAAAATGCCAACATGCTTTCAAATCTGCGGGCCTCTAGCAGAGGGGTTGGCAAAGCCGTGGGCAGATTTAGCACACCACCTGTTTTCACACAGCCTCCTCGTTAAGCGTGGCTTTCACATTGGGGTCAAAAAACATCTTTTTAATATTTCACGAAACATGAAAATTCTGCAAATTTCAGTATCTGTAAATAAAGTTTTGTGGCAACGGGGCCATACGAATTGGTTCACAGACTCCCCGGGGCCACTAATACACAGCAGCTGCTGAACTGAACGGTGCCTGCAAAGCCTAAACTATTTACTCTCTTTATAGAAAGAGTTCGCTGGGCCCTTCCTGCCCCAGTGCACCCATTCTCCCCCCTTCTCCCATTTAGGATTTGGATATTAGTTTCTGTAACAGAATGTATAAGTAAGCCTGCAAACTCATTTATTCTTTAAAAAGAACATGTTGGCCTCTGTACTCGGTAAAATAAATGACCTGCTGAAAAAGACAGGGAGTCCTCCGCACAAAAGCATGGCTCGGGGTTCATTTACGTGACCCCAAGTGAAGCCTGCTTAGAAGGCTTTTGGCTGTTTAGGGGGGTTGCCGAGGTCCTGGACTTAACTCCGAGGGCCATTCTTACTCTCTGGTATCACCTGTTACTAATAAGCTAGCAACAGTAAAAATGTAGCGGAGGCCAGGGTTCCACCATGGGCTTGGGGTGGTGGCTAAATCCAGGAGAGCTTTCTGGGGCACTTGAGTCCTGGGTGTCAGGAGCTTTCAAACACCTTGAGGTAGACCTCTTTGTAGGGTGACTGCATGTGGCTGACCTCATTCGCTTCATGTCTGCCTCGCACCCACCTTCCAGATGTGCGCTCATACACACAGGTCGGTGCTCTTTCCTCCATAAGCCATACTTCACCTCTGTGTCCCTTTCAAGGGTTCCCCGAGTTCCCCTCTGTGTCCCTTTCAAGAGAGCATCTTGCTGAACTGTGTTCTTTTGGGTCTCCTCCCTCCTAACATCTGTCTTATCCAATAGAAGAACCCCAGAACATATGCTCTCTCTCCGCCCACCTCCACCTTTGGAAGCCCAAATTATGCCTCTCCCAGAGCTCAGTGTTGACATAAGACCAGTGACCTAACATTTGGTAGGTTCCCCCATTGAGTACCATTGCTCTGGCGCTGTTACTGACAATTGTCCCTTTTGCTCAGCTCTGTCCCATTTTGGAAAATGAATTAAGTGGGCCCCCTAACTACAGAAAGGAATGAGGAAATCAGGGCTGTGTTCAGTTGGTGCAAACCTGAGGACACAGAGCTACTGATAGAGGGGTCTTGTTATATTCAACCGGACACAGCAACAGTCCCACCATTCACATTTTCCTTGAGCTTGTCTAGCCTGTTCATGGAAAACTATTCAGGTGGTATTCTGTTGGAAGCTTCATCTTCCCTCATGGAAATTATGAGCCTCTCTCCCAGTCACTGATTTTGTTTGGGCTGTTCTATGGGCTGCACCACTGTTCCGATAGGCATCTGCTATTTTATTATCTTAAAAAGACACATTAATTTAAGTGCACGTGCTAGAGAAAAGCCACTCTGTAAATTCTGTCCAAGTAAATAGAATTCTAGAAGAATCCTGAAAAAATAATCCCTAAGCAGATAGGTAGACAGATGTAAACATTCACATCAGTAGCTATCTAGCTCTTGCATTCTGAGCATTCTTGCTTTGGTTCTGACTTCTGGGAACGGTTCTACACTTTACCTGTACGTTTGTAGTTCAGGGAATCAAGGGGTCGTGGGGCAAACGTCTTGTTTTCCCAAGGTGGCAACCGTTCTTTGCTTAGCTCCTTGATTAAGAAAGAACCTAAATCTACACAGAAGATACTATCAAGGAGTGAAAAAGTTTGTGTGAGGGCAATAGCTGGGTGTGGGAGAAGATCCTGAAGTTCCTTATTGAAGCCATACAATGTTTTGTGGGGTGACCTTCTGAGATACACTCCAACATGTGTGAGGAAGTCACTACTCTAAGCTTTTGTGTTATTAAGACGTCATTTTAAGTATTCGGTTACAGCACTATGTTTGCGCCTCATCTAATCACAATGCCTCGGTGGTTTGCTCCCTTAGAAACATTTAGACGTGCACAGACTAATCTTTTATATATTTGAAAGTTTTTCTACCATGTATTGGATTGCTCAGAATAAAGTATTAGACTCTGTTTTGGTAAATAAATAAATAATTTCTCCCTAAATAGCGTGGATTAATAATATAAAGATATGTAACACCACCATATAAAATATATATATATATATATAGCCTCTCTGTATAATTCAGAAATAAAAATTGATTCCACAAGTCATGGGCTTTCTTTTCTCTGTGTCAGCGAGAGTCCTCCTCTAGCTTCACTTCTGCCGAAGACTTAAGTGGATGTCGGTCTAGCTTGGCACTTGGTACTTGAGGACAGAACTATCTTTGGCTTTTGTGGTTACTTGATTTTTGTCAACTTCTCCTTTCTCTGTCCTTTGCCATTTGGGGGCATGTATTTATTTTAAAATCAAAATATAGTAAGTGGCATTTTATTTTTAGTTTTGGGTTTCCCCCACCTACACACTTATACAGCCTTCAGGCAAAATCAGACTTGGGAATTAGCCCCTGTGCCTTTAAAAAAAAAAAAATTAATAAACAGATCTGTACCCCTGCCTCTCCAGAAGTGGTCAGAGTAATCAAAGGAGCAGCTGCTCTACAGGAAGTGAGACATTGCACGTTCTCACGATCTAGGAATGAGTCCTGGTGGATGTTGCCCCCTACCCAGTGAAGGTAAGAAGGACAAGAGAAGACAGAGAAGTGATTATGGTCAAATGAAGGGCATGATGCTGCAAGGTTAACTATTCTATTCGTCTCCCCCTTTCCCTAACTATGGTAGTGGGAACTGGAGGCAGGCTAGGAGTCCAACACTAGGGAAGAGGATGGGTAGAAATGTGGTGAATATACTCTGTGGCATACTCTACAGCTGTTAGAAAGCAACAAACTACACGTCCACCAAGCCACACTTACAGGGTAGAGTGGAAAAAGAAAGAAAACCTCAATACAACTCAAAAATCTCAATAGGGTCATTTATGTAACTTCTAAACCTATACATGCAGACACCAATGCTACGTATTATACAAGACTCATCCCTATGTAGGGATTTAGCACACTCGTTAGAGTACTGGGTGGCGCTAGGAGTAGGGATCCAGGATGAAGTTGGGAGCCTCATTAAAAAACAAAATCAAAAAGATTATGTTACGGGTTGAAGTTAAAAGCAAATAAAATAAAATGTTAAGCTTTCAGCCCCAGATCATAGAAAAGCTGTGTCGAGGCATGTTGAGGCACGTCGAGTCTCCCAAAGGACTGTTTCTTCCACAGCCTCTCTTGCAGTTGCACTGTCTCCCTGTGTGGGCAGTGACTGTGTGCTTGACAAGAGCCACCCCAGGTTTCATCACCCTGGACTGTCACAGAGAGTTTAACTGAGCTGGGACCTTTGGGTTGTACATACCACTCCTCACCCTGCTGTGGGCTTTACAGAGCAAAGAGACTGCTTTGTGAGGCCAATTTTCCTCCAGAGTTTCACTCACATTCATCAGAAATAAATCTCTTGGGCCAGGCAAAATTATTTCTTTTTAATATGTGACCATTTTAATGATAACTTAGATGGCAGACACTAATCACTGCCAAGTACTATCTGTCTAGCCTTACCACTTGTAAGCAACCTGCACCCTTGATGCTTGATCATGACCCCCTTGTGAAAAGGCTTCCTCCTTAGATCGGTGAACTATAAATTCCCATTTTTGCCTGTATTCGTTATCTATTGCTACAAAACAAATTATAGTCGATTCTCTTTATTTGAGGTAGTTATGTCCTATAAAGTCACTGAGGACACTGGATTAGCAAATGCTGACCCACTGCTCCTCAGTTACAGGGTTAGGTTCCTGTGAGCCGCTGATCATATTGTTTCCATGAACTGATCAACACATAACCTTATTCAATGTGTGTTTCTGTATACATACACTTTAATATATATTGTTGCTTCATTAACATTGAATTTGCAGTCAACAGCCTGAATATAACTCATGCCTGAATGAAGCTTATCTGGTACATGAATTTTCTCCATACGGAGAAATTCCTGTGTTTAGGAACACTAGCATTTCTGCTCTATTCTTGGGGACCATTTTAAACAGTGAAATCACCAACAAAAATGCACAAAACCCGGCACTAAATTGAGCATGAAAAGGACACTTGTTTACTGTATGAGACCGAAACAAGAAGCAGAACCTCTCCTTGTTTGACCTCAGCTGGGAAAGTGCACATCAGGCAACTCAAATTTTTCACTATTTTGGACATGTCCACAAATGACCATGAAAGCACCATGAGTATTGATTTTGAGGTTACATATAAGTCTGAGTGAATAGGTGATTTTGCAGTGTGGAATCCTTGAATAATGAACATCCATTGTATGCCAAAATTCAGCGACCTAAAACAGCACGTGTTATTATTTCAGTTTCTGTGGGTTAGAAATCCAGATACGTCTTAGCTGGTCCTCCACACCAAAGTCCCACCGGCTGCAATCACAGTGTGGGCCCAAGGCTCAGACAAGGTTCAACTGGGACAGAATCTGCTTCCATCTTAGTTCACCTGATTGTTGGCAGGGTTCAGTGTCTCTAAGGTTGTTGGACTAAGGCGTTTATCCTTTGATGGCTGTTAACTGGAAGCTGCCCTTAGTTCGTTGACTCTTGGTCCTCTCCAATATGACAGCTTGCTTCATTGAAACCAACAAGGATCTAACAGCAAGATGGAAGTTACCATTGTTTGTAACTTAATCACCAAAGTGATGTTGTGTCACTTTTGCTGTATTCTATTGGTTAGAAGCAAATTACTAGATCCAGCCCACACTCAAGGGGAGAGCATTACACAAGGGTATGAATAATAAGAGGTGAGATCATTGGATACCATCTTAGAAGTTGCCCTATCATATCCCTCAAGCCTTCTGCAAATGCCTCTTTGATCTCCTCTGTCTCTTCTCATCTACAAGTAATTATATTTCTCGATGTTTCTCTTTTCTTCCTTTTTTTCTGCCATTTCCCCATGACTTCATCTCTTCAGATCTCAATGCTTCCCTTTACTTCCTTTTTTTCTGCCATCTTCCCATGACTTCAAGTAACACATCTCTTCAGATTATTCAAATCCTGGTTTCAACCCCAACCTCCAAACTCCTACAATCATTTTCTCACTTGGTCTCTGTGCCCACTGCAATCCCTGAGGGGAAAAAAAATTTAATAATCTCCCTTCTCTGACCTGATGAGACCATTTCTCTACCATCCCATTGCCATTGGAATCACATATATTGGGATTTAAATCCTGGTTCTGCTTACCAGCTGTATTACTTTGGGCTAGTTACTTAACTTCTTTGAGCTCTAGTTTGCTCATTTTTTAAAAATGTGGATAAAACTCTCATCTTACATGGTTATGTAAGAGTTAAATGGGATTTAAATGCCCAGGGAAGCCATTCAATAAATATTAGTTCTCTTCCCCACCCTCTTTTTTTCTTCATCTTTCCACATACCCGCCCTTTTCTCTGTTAATGTTCCAACTTCTCCAAATCCACTGCCAACCCCACCTTTAGTTTCTGTCAACTATGTTGGCATCTTGTTTCCTATCCCACCCCCTCTTCCAAATAGACTAATTCTCCTTAATCCTTCCTCCTCTTCTCCCAGAGCTATTTTAGTCCATCTCTTTTACTCCTCCCCTAGCTCATTCCCAGCTTTCATTTCCTATTTTTGCTTGGTTTACCTCTGGTTTTTACTATTTGGAAACAACCTCAAATTTGCAAGAACAGTAGAAGAAATTACTTTTCCTCAAACACTTGAGAGTAAGTTGTCTACATAACACCTCATCACACCCAAATGTTTGGTGTGTTTCCTACAAACAAGGGCATTTTCATAACCCAACACAGCTATTCAAACCAGGAAGTTAACACTGAAACATGACTACCACTGAATCCACACACGCCATTCAAGTTTTACCTGTTGTCTCAGTAAATGTCCTTTATAGCAAAAGGATCCAGTTCAGAATCACACGTGGCATTTTGTCATGTCTCTCTAGTCTCCTTCAGTCTGGAACTATTTTTCAGCTTCTCTCTTTCACTGTAGGACTGTTCTCCTACAATCCTGTCGAAGGCAGGAGATGGAAACACACAAATATGTGGAATTCATGGCAAAGTAAACATCAAAGAGAAGACAGGTACAGCACCAGGGATGTATAAACATGACACCAAGAGATATCAGTGGCCACCATCAGAAAGATTCAGATGTGCAAGGACCATTGATCCTGTGTTGAGGTCCCAGTGCTGTTACTAACCAACCGTGTCATCATGAGTATGTCACATTAAGCATTAAGCTTCTCCCAAAATGTTATTTGTGCTTGTGTTTAGGTGGTGATACCAGGAGATGCTGTTTTTCTTCCTCTTCTTGCCTTCTATTCAGTATCTTTCAATTAAAAAAAAGTGGTCATGAATTACTTCTAATGATGGCAAAGAACCAATATGAACTATACAAACTTTATTTGCTGATAAGAAAATTGTTCTTAATACATTTGACATTTAATAACCTATTATTTCTCTATAGGCTCAAATACTATTCCCATGCCTGTAAGTATCAAATCAAGAAAGCAACAAACTCAGTCAATTGCTATACTCTCTACCCCAACGTTTTGTCCCTGAGACTCTCTGAGAAGAGGAGGTCACTATGGGGCCCCTGGCTCCTAAAGGCATGTACGTAATAGCTCTGGACAGTAGACCAGACTCATAAGCTCAACCAGCTGTATTTCTCTGAGCTCTGACCAAGCCTAAAGTTTCTGACCACAAGCCTCTCCTTCTCCCTGTTTCACTCCTTTCTCCCATGCTGGAGAGGGCAAGAATAATTGATTATGCTGAAATAGAAGGCAAGTCCCTCTCAAAGAGCTGTCTGCTTCTCATTTTTCTTCTAGTTGATACAGTTTGGGACAGAAAGACCTAGAGGCTGGCTTACAGAAATGTGAGTTTAATGGACTCACATGTGGAAGAATAAAGAAAGATAGAGTTGGAGGACTGATGTGGTCTACCTGTTTCATGTCAAAGTGAGTCTTCAAGGTCAAGCTCATTAGGGGAGGTGGGAGACATCAAGGGCCAGCCTTCCAAAAGTACAGCTTTCTCTAAGGTCATGGGGAATGTCAATCTTCCCAAGTCACTCCTGAGGAACACTGGAATGACTGATGGGATCTGAAGAAAAAAGTAGCCTCCCCCGCAGTCCTCACCTTTAGTATGCCTTTTGACCACTAGATGACTTGGAAATTAGAAGTCACTTAAGATACCAGTAAGGGAAACACAAATAGAAACTCTTGCTATGTTTCTAATTTGAATTTTCCCCCAAGTACATATTTTAAAGAATTTTAATATAACACGTGGTTGCCATAAAATTTTCAGACAAAGACATGTTTAAAGAAAAGTCCCTTTGTATCAGTCATTTATTGCTGTTGAAAATGAAGCCCAAATTGGGTGGCTTAGAATAATAACACTCATTCATTTTGCCCACTCACCTACAATTTGCTCAGGACTTTGTAGGGCTGACTCATCTCTGTTCTGCACAGCATCTGCCTGAGCAACTTGGCAGGTGGGCTGGAGGATCCAGGTTCAAGTCTGACTAACCCGGATGGCAAGTTGTTTGAAATATTCAGCAAATTTAAAGCTACAATTCTCCCGAGGATACATATTATCCAGGTGGTTTTAAAGGAAAATGAGGATTGTAAATAAAAGGAACAAAGTAGCCGACTCACACTTCCTAAAATACAGTTTTTGAAAAGTTAAAAATGTGACTTTCAAAACAATATAAAATGAACGTATCAAAGACATACTCCAACCATTAATGAATTACGTTAAGTGAGATTTGTAGACCGGTGAAGTGGATGAAAAGCAGGGTTTTACAGAGTATATCAGGAATGATCACATGAATTTGCTAATAGCTGTGTATAATCAGTATACTATCCAATAAGGCAATAAAACGCAATGTTTGGAGTGATCATTTCTACTAGTGGAAATCAATTCTGTCTTGATCGAATACTATGCATTTCTGGGGAAATTATCTCTGTTCCAAAAGAGCATTCCATTCCCCCACTGAGAGATTAGGACAGGGCCGTGTGGCCCCAGTGGAGTCCACATGATAGTGAGATTTCACAGAGACTTTGGCGAGAGCCTCCACAGTCTCCGCGGCCCTTGAATCTGGAAGGCTTTGGGTCGGAACTTGCTGGCAGACATCCTGGCACCACACAGAGCCTGAAAAGGAAGAACGTGGAACAATGAAGACAAACATTGTGGGGGGAGCAGCATGCCGATGCCCCCGCTGCCCGATTGCAGCCCTAATCCCGGACTTCTCCATTATAGGCAATAGATTTCCCTTTTTTTTTTTTTTTTTTTGGTTTGTTTAAGCGAGGTAAATGGATTCCTCACAATACAAGAAGGTTCTCGAACCTTCGCTGCTTCTTCTGGGCTAGCCACCGAAACGGTCACTGCTCTGTGCTTCGATATTCCCTTCTATCAAAGGAGTAAACAATACCTACAAAGAGTCGTAAAGATTAAATATATAATAAATATAAATATAAAATATTTTTACAATGCCAAGGTAAAGGAAACCTCATATACCTTAACTTTTCTAAATTAAATTCTTTCTAGCCCTCCATTTACTAGGATGAAAAGATTCCTCATACTAGTCACTACTGAGGGCTCTTTTACTCTTTAGGGCTAAAAAAATGTCAAAAATTACCTAGGAAAGATTGTTTGGTCTTTGGTCTATCGTGGTTGCCACTGGGATGGTCACTGCCCAAGACCATGTGGTCCACTAAAGGCAGGTGGCTCCACAGCCTCTTGGCCATCTGGGGGATCTGGTGACTTGTGCCCAGCTCCTGAGACTAAGCAGTTTGATATTCAGTGTCCCCAGCAAACGCATCAGCTCACCCCATCAGAAGTCTTGCTTCTGCTCGGGGATCCGCATACAAGACATTAATGCGTGTGGATTCTTCTGCCCATTTTTCCTCAAGTCCCTGGAGCCCTGAAGTCTCAGGCAACTCCCTCTCTTTCAACCCAGTGACTCCATCCGCACACTCTTTGTTCTGTTTAAGGAACACCCAGCTATATTCACCTCCCACATAGAAGCCTAGATAGATCGTACCACGGATGCCGGGTAGCTTCTGACTTGGGCTGGGAAACACACACACACACACACACACACACACACACACACACACACGAATTAATAACTGGTGGTAGGCAGCCTCCAAGAGGACTCCCCATCATCTGCCTCCCGGTATTCACACTTTGTGTCATCCTCTCCCCTGGACTGGGGGCTTGGACCTTGTGACTCACCCCTAAGAAGCAGAATACAGCACAAGGGAGAGAATGACATCTCCAAAATTAGCCTCTCAAACAACAGTAACATCTCTCTTGTTTGCTTTCTCTTCCTTTCTCCCACGCTGCTCTGAGGGTAGCCAGATGCCGTTCTGTGAGCGACCCCACAGAGAAACCCATGTGGCAAGGAACTGATAGCCAGAACCCCAGCCAGAAAGGACCCAAGGCTTGCCAAACGCCACATGAACGAGTTTGGAAGCAGAGAGATCGATCCTCCCCAAGATCTGCCTTGAGATGACTCTAACCCTGGCCAGAACCTTGGGTTCAGCCTTGTGAGGGACCCTGAGCCAACTAGGCAGCTGATTCCTGACCTACTGGAACTGTGAGAGAATAAATGTTACTTGTTTTAAGATGCTAAGATTTGGAATAATTCAGTATACAGCCACAGACAACTAATAAACCGCCCTGAAGATCAGTAGCTCCGAATTTTCTGGAAAAGAGGGTAAAATTACCTTTTCCTCCTTTTGGAAGTCTTTTCTGGCAGGGAGTAGGAAACAGCAATAAATTGCTTAGTAAATTACTGTGTGACAAGCACAATTACCTGCAGCCATGTCAGTAGGTATAACAAGAATCTAGAGAGGGAAATCACCACCATCTGTCATTGACAGTCCAAACTCCCTTCCACAGTCCAGAACAGCCACACTCCCTACACTGCATGATAATCAGTGCCCTCCTTCCAGAGGAAGGAAGGAACAGAGTCTGATGCTCACAGGAACCATGGCGAGGCAGCTGCCCTGAGGCCCTAAAATGCCCCTTGGCCCTCCTAAAGAAACCCAAACCTGTTCCTTTGGCCACAAGAAACAAGCTGGTTTCACTTTGGGGTTCCGGGGATAATGGAAAGTCCTCAAAGGCTAGAACTCCCTCCTCTACCAGGGGACCTGCCCTAAACCTAGAGATTCTGGGGCAGTTTGGGGAATTAAAGCCTTCCATGAAGGGCGGCTTCCAGGAACAGGAGCCCCACACATAGCACCTGACACCAGGGAGTGATCTGCGGTCCAAGAAACTGGCCTCTGGGACTCTGTGTCGGTCTTCACCAGCAAGATCTCAGTACATTCGTGCATAGTGTGCTCTAAAACTAGGTGTGGGGGTGGGGGGGCTTTGTGTATGTAACCCGGGGAGCCCCACTGCCTTTGTGTCCAATGTCAGCACCACCTTCCGACTCTGTATAAGACTGAATAACGGAGTCTGGATGGGTACCACGCTGTGGGCCCTGGGTGTGGGCAGAACACATCTGAAAACATCTTCTAGTCAAATGTGCCCTGATTGCTCCATCTTTATTCAGCAAATGAGCTTTCCTGCTTTGGGGGACCCTCCTATTTTCCCTATGGGCAAGAGTGGGAAAAGGGGAGGAAAAGACAGCACTAGAAACAGAGCAGGACCCGGGCATTTCTCCGGGCACCTCTCTCGTCCCTTGGAACAGGTGTCCTACTAGCGCCTGGGTGTGGAAATCCTATCTGATGATGACTATGGAAAGAAGCAAAATTTGGGATCCGCTAATGACTTCCTGGGGGACCCAAGGCCAGTCTCTGAGGTGTTTTAATGCACCACCTCACCTTTGGTGACCCTCAGGAACATGAGGAAGATCACCAGCAGGGGAGTCACATACCTAATGGGTGGTAACTGAGTATCTCTTAACTTCACTTGGGAAAAATCTAATTAAATGTTGGTGGGGAGGCTTCCAACTTCCAGTCCAGCATGTAAGGAGCTTGGAAGTTGCCTTTCCTATCCACACAAGAAAAAAACAAAAAACAAAAAAACCCAGCAACTCATATCCCATCGAACTGAGGTCATAGGACCAAGAGCCGCCCCTAAAATGGAGGTGACAGAGAGGCAGACACAGAGAATCCCACTTCTTGGAGCAGAAGCCTGGCAGCAGAGACCCCCAGGGAAATAGCACCAGGGTAGCAAGATCTAAACAGCGACTGGCCCATTGCTGGAGGCTCGGTGTGGAGGAGTCTGAGAGTTAGAGATTCTAGGGGGTGGGCAGTCAGAGGCGGAACCCCGCCCCATCATGAGTTTTATATCCAGGAGCCCTACCAGATTCACAACGAAGATCAAAGAAAAGTTCCCTAGTGCTTCCAGCAAGGGGAGGGGAAAGTACCCAGGATAGTTTGTTCTTTACAAGATCTGCCCTCAAGAGAGCCTAACTTCCTGAGGTTTTACCAGAGCCCGAGGGACCTGAAAGAGAGCAAATATCCAGCTCCGGCCCCTCCCCCACCAGCTTTCATGTCTCACCTGAGGGAGAAGACACTGTGAGGTGGAGACACGCTGGGGAGGGCCACCACCCAGGGACACAGGCTCACTGAAGACTGGGACCTAATCATAGGCTCGCAGAGCACTTCCTTCTTCCCCACACCTCACCATCCTATCCGTAGGGCTCCTATGTCACAGGGGAATACAACAGAAAGAACTACACGTCTCAGACAATATTTAACAAGTCTCTAGGGAAATCCCCAAAACAACAGGGGTGACACAAGCAAAGACGCCAGAGGAAGTTGCCTCTGACACGTACAGTTACATCAAGCGGCAAACGCAGCCCGATGCCTCGCCGGAAGCGTTTTATGTCTCCTATAAAACCTCCCACTAAAGACCCGTTTTTCCTCCATTCCTTTTATCCACTGTATTATGCCCAGTTCTCAAGAAAAATTGCAAGGCGTATCGAAGGACAAACGAAATGATGGATTACAGTGTTATTGACTGGATTATTAAAAGCAGAAATGAGTCTTCCCAGGCTCTAGGCTCACTTGCTGTCAGCCTTCCCCACTTGACAGGAGCTAAGGGTTGTTTTTCTAGGATCATCTTCTCGGAGCTCAGGCAGGTGAACAGCCTGGGGGAGCCACAAGCCAGACCCCCTCCACTCCTCTAAGTAGAAAGGGCAATGGGGCTCTGTCAGAAGGCCCCAGTGCCTTTTTCATTAATATTCGTGCTGGAGCCCTGAAGGTGGGCCCCTGATGCGGAGCTTCGGACCCAAGTTGACCTGCTCAGAGCTTGGAATCAGAGTCCCAGAGTCCAGCCAGCCTGGCTCCAAGGGAGACTCGAGTGGCCCTAGCACCATGAGCACGGAGTGGGGATTTGTGAGTTGGTCCTCTGGCCGAAGGCCAGAGGCTGGGTCTCCTCTCTTCCTAGGCCAAGAGCCTCTAGGCTTTCTAGGTTGGGGAAGCAAAGTGGAACCCATGGCAATAATGGGAGGGGCTCCAGGCCGGGCCCCTCTCCTCCCCACTCCTACTAGTTGCTGCCTCACAAACACAACTATGGCTCTTTCAATAGGTGAGAGATTAAGAACCTGACAAGGTGAGGTTAGGTGAGGAGACTGGGTCAGGGACCACGTTTGGTTGGGTAATTGGATTTAGCAGCTGAGCAAGCTCTGTGGCGAGGAAGGAAATGTCACATCATGGGGTGAGAAGCAGGCCATTAAGAAATCGAGATCCAGTGGCAGAGAGACACCCTGTGGCGAGGAAGAAAAAAAGGACAGTGATAGGCGGATGCATGGCGGAGGCCAGAGATGAGGAAGCTAAGGGTAGAGGGGACTCTGGCAAGGGAGTTGGGGTGTCCCGGGGCGAGGGGCACAGCGGGAACAACATCTTTCCATGACACAGGAAGTCCTGCTCACCTGGTCATTCTGCCACAATCTTGATAGAAAGTTCGCATGGAGCTACCTTCAACAGGGGGCTTCCTCAGGTGACTGCAGAAGACTGGGGACACCAGCTCCAGCCAGCAGCCCTACAAGGGACAGGGTGGCCGGCCATGTACGGCCACCATGTTCCCAACTTCACCAGATTCCTTCATTTACCCTGAGGCTTTCTCCCACAGTCTCCTCCCTACGTGTCTCCCTGCTCTGTCATCGCAGGTTGTCCCTGACGGTATAGGGACCCTGGCTGACACAGGCCAGGCTGGGGAAAAAGATACAGGAAGGAAGGCAAGAGATTAATCACCATTTCCCCAGAGACAGTGGGTCCTAGCTCAGGTCAGCCCCTTCTGGGCAAGTGTTCCAAACTGGGAAAATAGGAGCCCAGGGGACACGCGGTGAAGGTCAGAGCAAAGACCTCCTGCGGAGGCTAACTACAACAGCCCTTTAGGAAAAGAGTCTCCAACCCGCCCTGTGGATCACTGACTCACCGACTGTCAGCTGCACCCCTCACCTCTTGGCTCCACCTCGGACTCCACTTAGCTTGGACTCACATGGACGAGATTCCAGTCCTACTGAGCCCGGAGCTGGGCACCGCTCCACAGACAGCCCCGGCGGCTGGCTTCTCCTGTCCCCACAGTCTCAGGCACGGACTGCTCAGCCTCCCCTGGAGGCAGCATCTGCTGTGGTCCCGTCCGCCCCTTCTCCCCCTGCCTCCTCCTGCAGGAGCTCTTTTCTACCCACTTGCCAGAGGTCCTGCAAGCAGCAGGTGGAGGCTGCTAGATGCTTTCCTCCTCCTTGACGTCCATGAGCACCCAGAAATACCAGTCACCGAGGAAGACAACTTCCAAATTTGGGAGAAAGGGAAGGGGGGGTCATTTCCCAGCCTCCCGAGGTCAGGCTACCAGGTGAAGTCTGGCAACACCTTAGAGACAAGCAGGACATCCAACTCTTTGGAAACAAAAAGGCAAATAGGAGCAGGGGCACGGGCCATGGCAAGCCCGCGTCCGATGCCTATAGCACCTGGTGTAGTGGCACAGGGATGTCCTCGTCCGCAGGGTGCGTCTGGGTGGCAACCGGCCTTGTCTCTGGTGGTTCTTCCTCACAGAGACCCCTCTGTCTTACTCAAAGGGGACATCTCATGACCCCTCAGACCTAATGCAGGCTAAGGGATCCCCACTTCTTCTCCTGCCCAGAGCCTGGCCCACTCCAAGATCCCAACAAGTAGTCACTGAATGCGGTGTTGGGAAGAGATGGAGGAGTAGAAAAATGATCAAATAAATCAAATAAATGATCTCATTAATCACATTTTCGAAGTATCAAGAGATCAATGGGGATTTTGTTGAAATGTCGGAAATTCGGAGGGAAAATTCAGGAAACCCTTCACAGAGCAAGTAAGCCCGGCGTGACTGAAAACAAAGAATATTGCTATAAACTGCAGTTACTCTCTGGAGAGGATGATTATGAGGCAGGGAGATATGACCCATGGGTCATGTCGGGAAAACATGAGGTGTGCAGGCTGACAGGGATTTGGGAGAACTGAATTGTTCTGTATAAAAAGAAGAGAATTTAGATGATGGGGGGTCGGGGAGAGGGATACCAAGAGGGAGGTAAGAAGGGGGGGATGGGGTGTGGGTACAAACCTGAGAACACCTAGCCCAGGAGAGAATCTGTTATGCAAACAATCACCAAGGTGGGGGGGGGGGGGGGTTATGTTTTGGCCACGGGGATGGCTGGCATCTCGCTCGCTCTTTGTCACACTCTCCGTGTCTTTAATAAAGTCCATTTTGCTCACTGATGCTTCTTTATGGAAGTGGATCCTTCTGGACAAACTCGAAAGCTTGCTCAGGCCTCGGTGGAAGTAAGGCCAGAATCCATGATAGGAGGACGTTGCCCTGGAGGACAGAGGAGGTTCTGAATGCACTTCCCTGGGAATGGGCAAAACTTCCTGAGCAGATTTCACCCTTGAAGTCTGTGGGGCTGGTGGGGATGACCAATGGGGAAGGATAGGCCCTGATGTCATCTGGGTTATCCGTGGAATAAACAGAAAACTGTACCAGTGTAAAAACACGTATGATGACAAGGTGGATTTGGAAAATAGGAAGGCAAAGAGAAGTGTGGAGGGATGTCTTAGGCCCAGGTGGGGTGCAGGCATCCCCTGGGGGTGAGGGCCCTGGAGAGGGGTCAGAGCGTCTAGCTTCCCCCTGTGCCCTTCCCCCACCCACAGGAATTCCGCTTCCGTTTCCGCAACCGGTGCCTCAGACGATGGCCAAAGATCTCTTCTTTAGGCATTTTTTTTTTTTTTTAATGTCATTTGTGATGTGGACCTCCTTCTGTTTCTCCATTTGCTGAAGAGAAATCTCACTTCACCAATACTTTGGAAAAATGAAAACAAGAATTTGGAGCAGGTTCAACCAAGTTTCTCAGTTCACAGACAAAACTAGAAAATAGTTAAAAGTTCTATACATTTTGAAGATTACAAGTTCCATTCTCTTTTCATACAGGTAATTTCTTAAAGAGGAAATAAAGATAGCTAGATAGATATGGAAATATAAGGATACATATATACAATAAAGGTTATAGAGTTGGTATAAAGAACGTCTGATTTACAGAAATTATTCACAAGTCTGGGGCTTTTAGGTTAAATTCCTGTAGCATTCTTACTTAAAGGAAAGGCAAAACATTCCCTCTCTGGTCACAACGCAGTAATAACTTATCAATAATAATTGTTTTATTATTTGACTTTTGCTTGGCACTTGGGTGATAAACATAGTTTTTTCTCATTCCACTAATATTATCAAGGCTGCTTCATATGTTTATAGTCCTCAGCTAAGTTTTCATTATAATCCTGAACTAAATGCTGTGGTGCAGACAGATACTGTCTTTGGCCCCTGGAAAGTCAGTGTCTACAAGGGGAGAAAATATATAAATACAACATCCTCCGATGGCACCATAAGGCAGTAGGATATATGACTAAGAGCTAAATATGCTGGGAGCAGTGTGGTCTAGTGCTAACTTTGCCACTAACTAGATACGTGACCTAGAGCAGGGCCCTCTCTTACGCCCCATGGGGCCCCATTTCCTTATATTTAAAATGAGAGAGCTGAGCTATTATCTCAAAGGGCCTAGTTAGCTAGGGAGCCAAGGCGTAGAAGAGGAAATGTTTACTAACAGCCATCCTAGCGAGGATGGAGAGCACTCCGGTTGTCTACCAATAGCTATTTGATCATCCCCTGCCCTCGGGGTTGCATTT
This sequence comes from Phoca vitulina, assembly GCF_004348235.1. Classification (NCBI taxonomy): domain Eukaryota; kingdom Metazoa; phylum Chordata; class Mammalia; order Carnivora; family Phocidae; genus Phoca; species Phoca vitulina. Next base: position 16,034,820 of record NW_022589740.1, on the reverse strand, counting down.
GTCTGGGATTAACTGCACTATCAGCAAGGAAGTGTCCTAAATGGATCAACAGAACGGCTTTCATCTTGTCAAAGTGAGTAGTTTAGGTAAAGGTTTAAGATCCCCAACCTCTAGCATGACCTTAGCCACTAGGATTGGTTTAGGATACAGCCAATTGGAACGAAGTGCAGGATTTTTGCTGGGAATTCTCGGATGCAGAGCTGCTTCTTTGGTTGGGCAGTGGGAAAGCCTGGAAAGGCTGTAGTCACTCAGGAGAGAGATTGAGTCGATGCCAATGGAGAGCGTCACCAAGAGGCTGATAGGAAAACAGTCAGAGTCTTCTAGAGGCCCAAAAAGAATTCACATAGCTACCCCTGGAAGGGTATGATCTGAATAGGAAAAAAAGAAGGGAGACTCTTGGTATTGGGACAGATGGCAGGAACCTGGAGGGAATGTGCTGTGTACTTCAATGATGGCACCCTGCTTGGTTGAAGCGGAGAACGTGTATTCATTCAATATTTAACATCTGCATTATAATACTCTTAACGCTGCCTGTGGTTGAGTTTGGCTGCGCAGCCATAGGGTTCAGGATGGAGGCATGGCGTGACCCAGTTCTCAAAGAGCTTATATCCAAGCAGAGGGACTAAAAGGTCAACCACCAACTACAGTAGAGGAGGGATGACCCCTCATTCAGCTCCAGGGTCTGCCAAGGGTAAGAAGAGTTTCGAGAAGGGGGTTGTTTTTTGAATTCCTGCCTGGGAGGAATTATGATCCACATAGTATAGATAAGAGAACTATCCTTTGTGAGCAAAAATATCACATACCAAGTTAGACCATCATTACTGATAAGCCATAAAAGTATGTTCTGCCTTTCTTTTACACATTCCTTTAAGGATCACCTAAGATCACAAAAGCAACTAGCAAGTGGTAGAGTCAACAATTGACTCCAGGTCTTCCTGGCTTCAAAACCTGTAGTCTGGGGGCGCCTGGGTGGCTCAGTTGGTTAAGCGACTGCCTTAGGCTCAGGTCATGATCCTGGAGTCCCGGGATCGAGTCCCGCATCGGGCTCCCTGCTCGGCAGGGAGTCTGCTTCTCCCTCTGACCCTCCCCCCTCTCATATGCTCTCTCTCTCTCATTCTCTCTCTCATAAATAAATAAAATCTTAAAAAAAAACAAAAAAAACCTGTAGTCTGTGGGCCAAGAACATCATCATCTAGGAGCAGGGCTGGCTATATAATTTGTATGGCCCAGTACAAAATAAAACTCTGGGTGCCTTATTCAAAATGAGGAAAAAAGGACCACTGAAGGTACCAAAAGATGAAGTTTTTCCTTGTCTTCCGCAGCCGCTCAACTTATGATGTTTTATATTTGCTGTTTAATGTCATTCTAAGAAAAGAAGCCTTCAGATTTTAAATTACTCGCATGGATATACCATTCATCTTTTTATCATGTGATGCCAGTTTTAAATGGAAACGTAAAGTTAATTCATACGTGGAATCATCAAAATTACACCATTTGTATTTTGTAACTTGTACACACATTTGTATTTTGTTCTCATCAGAACAGAGGAAACACCGAACAAAGCAACTCAATTATTCTTATTATTTTACTTCTTAATAAGCACATATTCTATCAATAATCTCTACCTTCTGCTTCATGATGAATAAGGAAGAACTGAAAGGAAATGGAACTTTTCCTTTCCTTGTGTGGCATAACTTTGGGCATAAGTGGTTGGCTAAGAGAGAGAAGTAACAGAAAGGATATGCTAGGGTTTCTTAGTCATTCATGATTCTTAGAACATTTCTTTCTTTCTGTATTCACAGTAAATTCAGGTTCTAAGGCTGCCAGCACCCTCAACCTTCCTAAGCCACAGACATAACATTACCCTGTACTTGCTTTGAGATTTGCAGAATTCCCACCAGGATTTTGTACTCGTGGGCATCTCCATCATTATACATACACAAATAGGGCAGCGAGAGACGGGACAGGCACATTCATACTGCGTTGCGGGATCTCCTCCTTGCTTGTGCTGGCTATCTGTACCACCTGACTTTACTTACAAAACACAAGTTCACGTTTAAATTACCAAGAATTTCAAGGGGCGCGTGGATGGCTCAGTCAATTAAGCGGCTGACTCTTGGTTTCGGCTCAGGTCATGATCTCAGGGTCATGAGACTGAGCCCCTCATGGGGCTCTGCACTCAGCACGGAGTCTGCTTGAGATTCTCTCTCCCTCCCCTTCTGCTTCTCCCCTCACTCACTCTCTCTCTCAAATAAATAAATAAATAAATAAATAAATAAATAAAAATTTCAAGGTCACAGTAGAGCATCCAACGAAGCTCAGGTCCCTTCTGAGCTCACAGCCTTGTGGGCACAGGCTGCAGCTGGAAGCTGGCTGTGCATGGGAGCTTGCGAGCAATGCAGGTTGTCAGCTCCCCCACCCTCCAGCTTACTCAAAATCTGCATCTACACGAGATCGCCCGGTGGTTTGTGGGTGTATTAAAGTTTGAGAAGCTCTGGTGTAGTCCAGACCACTGAAGATTCTGTCTCCCTAGCTTGTTGCTGACTCTCCTCCCTGGCTGGGTTAAGTGGAAATGTTTTCTCTGATCCATCATCCCTCCTACGGGTCTGCGTACAGCTCCACCAGGATGTTAGCAACCCAGCTCCACCAGGATGTTAGCAACTCAGCTCCACCAGGATGTTAGCAACCCAGCTCCACCAGGATGTTAGCAACCCAGCTCCACCAGGATGTTAGCAACCCATGGCCTGCTGGCTTTTCTGAAAACCTATTTATGAGGCTTTACTAAAATTTCAAGTTTCATCTGCCTTCCATCCTTTGTATATTCCTGAACCCCAAGGAAGAAACTGCAAAAACAGATCATAGGGGTTGGGCCAGAGGCAGAGGCCCCCAAAAGATGAAAGTCTTGTTAACTTACACATCAATATGTAAGGGAGGTATCCTAATTATTAAGAATTCAAAAGTGAGAGTCTTGTTTTCCTCCACCTTTGCTATTTAATTCCATTATTTCCTTGCTTTTGCTAGTTTTGAATTTACCCAGAATGCAAATTCTCTACTTCGGTTTGAGATTTTTCATAATCAAAAGATACAGGGTTTTGATTTGTATTTCTCTGGTGCTGAGTGACGTGGAGCATTTTTTCACGTGTCTGTTGGCCATTTGGATGTCCTCTTTGGAAAAATGTCTGTTCATGTCTTCCGCCCATTTCTTGACTGGATTATTTGTTTTTTGGGTGTGGAGTTTAATAAGTTCTTTATAGATTTTGAATACTAGCCCTTTATCTGATAAGACATTTACAAATGTCTTCTCCCATTCTGTAGGTTGTCTTTTAGTTTTGTTGACTGCTTCCTTTCACAATGAGATACCACCTCACACCGGTCAGAATGGTTAAAATTAACAACTCAGGAAACAACAGATGTTGGCAAGGATGCGGAGAAAGGGGAACCCTCTTAACACTGTTGGTGGGAATGCAAGCTGGTGCAGCCATTCTGGAAAACAGTATGGAGGTTCCTCAAAAAGTTGAAAATAGAGCTACCCTACGACCCAGCAATTGCACTACTAGGTGTTTATCCAAAGGATACAAACACAGAGATTCGAAAGGGCACCTGCACCCCAATGTTTATAGCAGCAATGTCCACAATAGCCAAACTATGGAAAGAGTTCAGATGTCCATCGACAGATGAATGGATAAAGAAGATGTGGTGTATATATATACACACACACAATGGAATATAACCCAGCCATCAAAAAGAATGAAATCTGACCATTTGCAACAATGTGGATGGAAGTAGAGGGTATTATGCTAAGCGAAATAAGTCAATCAGAGAAAAACAAATATCATATGCTTTCACTCATATGTGGAATTTAAGAAAACAGATGAACATAGGGGAAGGGAGGGAAAAATAAATTAAGACAAAATCGGAGAGGGAGACAAACCGTAAGAGACTCTTAATCATAGGAAACAAACTGAGGGTCGCTGGAGGAAAGGTGGGTGGGGGGACGGGGTAACCAGGTGAAGGGCATTAAGGAGGGCACATGACGTGATGAGCACTGGGTGTTATATGCAACTGATGAATCACTGACCTCTACCTCTGAAACTAATAATGCACTATATGTTAATTAATTGATTTTAGATTAAAAACAAAAAGTTAGAGGGGCACAGAGCCTCCTTAAAAAAAAAGTTAGAAAAGTAATTTTAACCTCCCCCCCACCCCAGAAAATCTTTAAGAGGAGGAAGGAAGGGAGTGCAAAGTGTAATTCTGACATTCTCTTTCACAGTTCCTAAGAATAATAATTTGAGAAAAGAAATCAGGTCAGAATTAGGAAACTTCTTCTTCTTCTTTCACTTTCAACCTCAGAAAGAAAACAGAGTTTCTCCAGAGCTAACTCAGAATTATCCCTCAGTCTGGGAGCAAAGCTTCACTGCCCTGCTGGGTTGCAAGCCGATACGATATTTTCTTACACAGTAGTGCTTCTCCTGTGTCAGGGAGCATTAAAAAAAAGAAAAAGAAAAAAAAAAAGAAAAGAAGTGAAAGGAAAAAGACCAAGAAGAAAGAGAAAAAAAGAAAAAGAAGTTTTGAAAAGACACCCTGGATGGGAATGGCTTCCTTCTCCTCCAAAGCTTCGTGATTAAGCCCAAGGGCCAAGTTTGTCAAGGCTAAGTCGCTGCTTATAACTGATCAGTACTGTTCTAACATTCAGACATCTCAAGTTTAAAACCAAGCTTATGTGCTCCCTGACAAGAACTGGAAACGGCATCCAGAAAGGACTACCTAGAGTAGGATGTGAGGAAGCAGCACACAGAGAGTGGGGGTGTGACTCGGGTCCACAGAAGGAGTGGGGAGCATGACTGGGGCCCACAGAGAGAATGGGGGTGTGACTGGCTTCCACAGAGAGAAGAGGACATGACTGGAATTCACAGAGGGAGTGGGGGGATGACTTCGCTTCACACCTCTGTGTGAGGAAGTGGGGGCATGACGGGGGCCCACAGAGCTGGGGGTGTGACTGGAACCCACAGAGAGAGAGGGGGGACAGTACTCAAACCCACAAAGAGAGAAGGGGTGTGAGTCGGACGCACAGAGAGAACGGAGGCACGACTCGGTGGCCCACAGAGGAGTAAGGGGTGTTGACCGAGACCCACGGGGGGGGAGGGCGGTGTGACCTTGACTGGGACCTCCTGAAGGTCCTGGACTTTTCGGCAGCTTCATCCTCCCCCACCCACAATTAAGGCAAGGGCAACAGAGACAGCTGAGTTGTTAGCTCTTTGAGGTTGAGTTTTTACCACAAAACCATGTGCTCTGAAGTATTTCCTTATAAGTTGTCCTGCTTGCACAATGACTGCATTCTCTTCTGGATCACCAACTCAGGACATTCGGGAGCATGAGTGACAGGGACATTTTAAATTCATGGGAAATACAAAACCCCTTTTGTGGGCATTGGTTTCACCTGCTGCCTCAGGTAACAAGAGTTGAGCTAAGTTTCCCTCCTTTTCCCTTCCTTATCCATTGATTCTCTGGCCAAGGTGCTATCAAGTAGCCTGCTGACCCATAGGCCAAGGGAGGGAGGAGCAGATGAAAAGCAAGTTAATCCACCAGATGGAGAAGGGGCTGGTTTCATCAGGAGACAGCTGTTTCCAAAGCCCAATCAAAATCAGGTTCAGGAAGTTAAGTCCTGCTTAAAAAGCTGCAGGCAGAGAGACCTGAGTGGGCTGAGACGTACCGGGATGTGGGAACTCGCTTCTTCTCCTCCATTTCTCTGTTGCTCTGGGTCCTGGAGCTGGGCGGGTCCAGGCTGGGGAGTCCCCCACTGCCTGCAGTCAGAAGCTTTGCAGTTGGTTGGACCTTGGTTCAAATCCTGTTTTCTGCCCTTCTCTGAAGCTCAATATCTTCATCTACAAAATAAGACAGCATGACTCCCTATCTCATGGGCTTTGGGGGAGGAATCCATGGGAGAATACACGCAATGAGCTCACAGCCCAGGGTATACAAGTAACAGCAATGGTGGTGTAGTGGTAATTAGTGTTTTAAAGGGGAAGCTATTGGGGCGCCAGGGTGGCTCAGTCGTTTAGGGGTCCGACTCTTGACTTCAGCTCAGGTGATGATCTCAGGGTCCTGGGATGGAGCCACGCACTGGGCTCTGTGCTCAGCAGGGAGCCTGCTTGGGATTCCCTCTCCCTCTGCCCCTCCCCCCTCCGCTCATGCTCTCTCTCTCTCAAATAAATCTTGAAAAAGAAATACAAATAAAAAAACAAAGGGGAAGCTATTGCCCAGAAGCCCAGCCTCATGCATTTCCAAAGGACATAATGAAAGGATCATGAGGGAGGCCCTGAGGGACTCTTTCTCAATACCCCCCGAGGTCTGGCGGGTAAGCCACAGCCCCGGGTCACGAGTGGGTGGATCCACACCCCTGCCCTTCAGGAGCAACACCTTCTGTTCCTTTTTGCCTAGATTTCCCTCTCTTTTTTTTCTCTTCCCCCAAAGACCCCATCAGCCCCACTCTTTCCTGACAGAGTAACTTGAGGAAAATCACCTCATGATGCTGAGCCCCTTCTGCTTCTTCAAGGCGGGAGGACGACGAAGCAGCTACCCTCCAAATCCCTTTGGAAGCCAACATAACAAAATTATCCATTCCTCTTCTTTCCCGAACCTTCTCCTTTATTGGCTCTTTAGCACTCAAACACCTGTGACAAAGATCTACCTGGCTGAGCTTGGGTCACATGCCACTAGGCATCGGGCAGGGCAAATGTAAGAGAAAGATTCCCCCCAGGGACTTTGGTCTTTCCCAGGAGGAGAGCAGGACCTGGATTTTTACAGTCTGTGAGAGTTCCGTCAGAGAAATCAGAAGGGAAGAACAGACATTGGGGTTGGGGTAGAGCAAAAAGCAAGAACGACGACAGCCAGTGTGCAGACAGGATAAAGCTGGATGTGTCTTCCCTCTTCATTCATGTATTCTTTCATTATTTATTCATATATTCACACTGAGTGTCCAGGCTACTGGAGAGGCAGGCCTTACCTGAACCTGAGGACGTTTAGAAATTGTCCTATTCAAGTGTTTATTAAAATATTCTGTGGTGAGTTCAATAATGTTGGATCCACTGGGGAAGCAGAGTGGATCTCAAGGACTAAATGGAATCTCTCCTCAAGGCCGACCAAGTCCTTGAGGGAATGGTTACCCAGGACCAAACCAGGCACACTGGTTCCGAGGACTCCCGGGTTATGAGCCAGCCCCACAGAGCTCACCCTGGGTAATTCTGCCCCTGCCCCGGGGGTATCAAGGGGACGGAGCACTGCTCTCGGCATCAACCATGCACAGGATCGCTCCCCAAGACAAAGAGTTATCCTGCCCAAAATGTCAGGAGCGCAAGGGTGAGAAACCATTAGCAGAGAGTTAAGGAGTCTTTCAGCCCAATAATCCTGGCACCTTTTGTTGAATGTGAGAACTTTCTCTTCGTGTTTGCTATGGCCATTGTACTGAACAAGTATTTATTGATACCCACATGTGTTAATGCCTGCTCAAGGAAAAGCCAAAGTAGAGAAGAGGGTCTAATATGTGTTGGGTCCTCCATGGGCTGGACATAGTGTTAAGGTCTTTATATTTAGAATTTCATCTCAGCCTTGTCACTCTACTAGAGGTGGGAATTACTATTCCATTCAAGAGAAATGAGGATTAGCAAGGTTAACTTCCCTTCACAGGAAGGTTATTAGAGCTAGGATTTGAGTTGAAGTCTGGGTGTCTCCAAAGACCATGTTGTTTTCACCTCTCTACCACGATTGGCAAACTGTGGCCCATGGCCATATTTTGCCCACCACCACCTATTTTTGTAAATTCGGTTTTATTCTAACAGCCACCCCCATGTTCTGCTCTGTGATGGCAGAAGGGCCGACTGTGTTATCTGCAGATGGTCTTAAGGGCAGTCTTGAAGACTCCTCTCAGCTACCTCAAACAGCTTACTTCCTTTGCTTTGACATGGTTTTCCAGATCCCCTGTGTCTGTGTGATGATTTAGGGGTGCCTTGAAGAGTTTTGCCAGATCTCTTCCCTGTCACTTGTGAGGCACGTGATGCTCCCCTTTAGATTGCTTCCTAGTGCTTTCTAGAAACCTTTCTTATGTCACTAGTTTCAGATGTTCTAAAACTTGGGAAGAATTCCACATTAGCCAGGATCAGAGCATCTGATCCACTGCTCCTCAGTGGAGGTTGGGCCCAGACAGAACAAGTCTCAGGAGGAGGAAGGCCTGCAGCTCAGTTCCTTGGTCAGAGGCCCCGGGCCAAATGGAGCTGCTGAGTACCAGGTGCAAAAAGTGGATATCAGTCCTGGTGGGCTGTTGGGGTGTGGGGAGGGGGGACCCCTTAAAGGCACACTTTACAGTGTTTCCAGGTAGCTGCCCCCTCTCCCCACTTCAGCCGGTCCCACAGGCCCATGTATTTTCCCCTTCAAAAAATACAGAGGTAGTGGTTGTTTTCATTCCCTCCACAGACTGCTAGATGGGGGGAGGGGAGGTAACCAGCCGCTAAGGAAAAGTATATGGCGACCAGCAGAGGTGTCTCCTCTTAAGGTGAAATCGCCGGGGCATTTCAATGATGTCCTGGCTCCTGTAGATCATTCTGCTTCCTTGGCATGATAAGCCAGGCCCAGGCCCCCTCCAGCCTTCCTCCTGGACACTTTCCCCTTCCCCTCCTCTGCAGCTGGCTTAAGAGATCTTCAGTTTCCTGCATGTGGCCCCTTCGTGCTCTCTGCTGGGAATGCCCTTCCTTTGGCTGCAGCCAGCCGGACCCCCTCTGCAAATGTTTCCTCTCGCTCCTCCTCCAGCCTGTTGGGTCTAAGGGCTGCCTGCTCTGCAGACCCTACCCTGCTCTCCCCGTACAATCAAGCATTTCTCCCGTGTCCCTGACTTCTCCCTTAGCCTGTGCCTCTGTGGACAGTAGGGACTGGATCTCCCCTCTCTATTTCAGCACCTGATTCCATCAGTGGCACCTCCTGGGTGCTCAGAGAGCTTCAGGTGGGAACTTTGAGACCCACAGCCCGGGGTTTTAGGTCTCCGCTGAGACCAGCACAGACGTGCACGCGCCCTTTCTGCACGTTTAGTATTATTCTTACGGCACACTATGACTTCTGTGCACAAGCAGGGCATTAAAAACGAGCTACAATATAGACTGTCATTTAAAGAACAACACATTTCTTTTGCTTTCTGAATTGTTAGAGGATTCCCCCGGATGTCTGTTTTCAGGAAAACCTGGTGTGGAGGCAGAGAAGTGAGGCCAGGAGGGAAGGAGGCCAGCCCACAGTGGGGGGGGGGGGGGGGGGATTGGGGGGGGGGGGGGCAGCTGAAGTTCAGGGCCACATGGGATCTGAGTCTGTGCAGGTCATGAAGTCAGGGATGTCTCCCCGACGGAAGAACAAGCGGTTGGCAGACTGAGAGGCACATCCTGCCCCAAGAAAGTGGCAGGAGTTTTCGGGAACCGGTCTGCGGGTGCAGGAGTGAAATGCTGGGGGTTCAGAGAAGAGGCTGCAGGATCTGCTTTAGGATCTTAGGTGTTCCCTGCTGATCAGCTTCTGCTGGGGGTAGTGTTCCCCGCTCCCACCTGCAGCTTAGGAGGCTAGCTGCCGGCATTCTAGGATCTGAGTGGGGGAGAGGGGCTGGGCTCCCCCTAGGACCTGCTAGCTTATGCTCTGCAGCCCTGTTTTCAGGATGGAAGCTCCTCAGCTGTGCCCTAGTGCCCGATCACCACCGGCCCACACTCTCCAGAGCTGCACTGTCCAATAGAAATCGCATGGGAGCCAAGACAGCGATTTTAAATTATCTCTCGGGGCTATTAAAAAAATAGAGGAGAAATGATTTTTAATAATGTTTTATTTAACCCAATATATCAAAAGCATTATTGTTTCAACATATCATCAATATTCAGAAAAATGTATCGAGAGGCATTTTACATCCTTTTTTACTGTAGTCCACCATCAAATCCACTGCGTGTGTCACACTCACGGCGCATCTCAGTTTACAAGAACCACATTTGGAGAGGTTCAGAAACCCCATGTGCCCAGTGGTTCCCGTGCTGGGTGGTGCTGCTGGGGGGACTAACCTCCGGGTCCTGTGCGAACGTGGGAGAAGGATGGGTTTTCTGCGGACAGGCTTTGAGAAGAAAGCGGAGTCTAACTGCTTTAAGTCTTAAGGGACTTCCAACCTGTGTTTCCATTCACCCCCATTTTAGGGGTATCTGGTGTCCCCCGCCTTCCTGAGCATTCCTGGGACTGTGTGGTACAGCTGGAACAGATGGCCCCCTTCCCACCACTGCCAGCCTAGGGTTGGGCTTCTTTGAGCTGGTTCGTTCATTCCCGCTCACCCACTGGCTCTCTACCTTCCCTTTTCCAGCTGTTTCCTCTGCTCTCTTAGTCTTTGTGGATTTGTGCTTTAAAATAATTCATTCATAGTCATTTTTGTCGGGTCTTTAGAGAGAACTGAGATAAACCTAGATGTTCGAGCCACCATCTCCAACCACTAATCAGTAAGTTTTCCATATTGCTGGAATTTGGGGGTATTTTTTTTTTAATTTGGCCTACACATTTTTATTATTTTTTAAAGATTTTATGTACTTACTTGACAGAGAGAGAGAGAGAGACAGCGAGAGAGGGAACACAAGAAGGGGGAGTGGGAGAGGGAGAAGCAGGCTTCCCGTGGAGCAGGGAGCCCGATGCGGGGCTCGATCCCAGGACCCTGGGATCATGACCTGAGCCGAAGGCAGACGCTTAACGACTGAGCCACCCAGGCGCCCCGGCCTACACATTTTTTTTATTATGTTAATCACCATACATTACATCATTAGTTTTAGATGTAATGTTCCATGATTCATTGTTTGTGCATAACACCCAGTGCTCCATGCAGAACGTGCCCTCCCTAATACCCATCACCAGGCTAACCCATCCTCCCACCCCCCTCCCCTCTAGAACCCTCAGTTTGTTTTTCAGAGTCCATCGTCTCTCATGGTTCGTCTCCCCCTCCAATTTCCCCCCCTTCATTCTTCCCCTCCTGCTATCTTCTTCTTCTTTTTTTTTTCTTAACATATATTGCATTATTTGTTTCAGAGATACAGATCTGAGATTCAACAGTCTTGCACAATTCACAGTGCTTACCAGAGCACACACCCTCCCCATTGTCTATCACCCAGTCACCCCATTCCTCCCACCCCACCCCCCACTCCAGCAACCCTCAGTTTGTTTCCTGAGATTAAGAATTCCTCATATCGGTGAGGTCATATGATACATGTCTTTCTCTGTTTGACTTATTTCACTCAGCATAATACCCTCCAGTTCCATCCACGTCCTTGCAAATGGCAAGATCTCATTCCTTTTGATGGCTGCATAATATTCCATTGTGTATATATACCCATCTTCTTTATCCATTCATCTGTCGATGGACATCTTGGCTCTTTCCACAGTTTGGCTATTGTGGACATTGCTGCTATAAACATCAGGGTGCATGTACCTCTTCAGATCCCTACATTTGTATCTTTGGGGTAAATACCCAGTAGTGCAATTGCTGGATCATATGGTAGCTCTATTTTCAACTTTTTGAGGAACCTCCATACTGTTTTCCAGAGTGGCTGCACCAGCTTGCATTCCCACCAACAGTGTAGGAGGGTTCCCCTTTCTCCGCATCCCCGCCAACATCTGTCATTTCCTGACTTGTTAATTTTAGCCATTCTGACTGGTGTGAGGTGGTATCTCATTGAGGCTTTGATTTGGATTTCCCTGATGCCGAGAGATGTTGAGCACTTTTTCATGTGTCTGTTGCCGGCCTACACATTTTTATTAAGTGAGTCTGGTGCTTTGGTTTAAACTGTCTGCCAACCCTATGTATGCAATAATTATTTCCTGAAGGAATGAATGGGTGAATGAGGACATATCCGAGGGTAACTTCATCTTCAAATGTCGCCCAACCCAGTTGAAACTAATGCCACACACACACACACACACACCCTCTGGGTCACCCTGTGGGGAGCCTGTTCCTTGTGCCATTCATTGGCCCAGCTCAGTTACCTGCACACCATCTCCCAGGTACCACCAGCTAAGAAACCCCTTGAAGTCACAACGGACGGGCGGAAGTAACTGGCACTTAGCAAAGGCCTTCAGCAGCAGAAAACCAAGTGGAAGAGGGGCCATGAGTCTGTTTTCACCTCCTCTCAACCTCATTGCCCCACCATCTACTAGCACTGACCACTTCCTTGCAATCTTCATGCTGCCTTTTGCCTTCTCTAGCGTGGGGATTTCTTAACTCTGCCTTCCCCAGCCTTTGACCTCATTTCTCCTTTTGAAAGGTGTTGAATTTCTTTCTGCGGCTTTTCAAAAATGAACCTAAGTCCCTCTAACATAGAGCAACATTAGAATCCCATCTTTATATGTAATCCATCTAGGGCTGGTGGGCCTCAGGGCCCTTTTTTGGTTTGGTGGTGCTTCTTATTTCATTACTGTGGCCTCCAAGAGTAAGTGAAAAGCAATTTCAGTATGTATTAGACTATCAAAAATGCCAAAGAGGGATTTCACTCCTAAGATATGGGAAAACTTAAATTCATTGTTTTTGCATAAATGGAAGCCTGGAGAATCAAGGAATTGTCAGACTGCAAGATCCCATTTAGTTGGCTTTTGTTGAAATAGGAGCTAGTTTAATTAGATATTACACATATCTGACAGTAAATGAAAAAGGAAGTTCTAGAAGCTGCCACAATGGTGTCAATATACAAAGGAAATTTCCACAGAGGAGATAAATAGAAGTAAATTTGGGGATGGGGTATCACTGAAGGAAGAATCTTGCTCTTAAAGTTTATAGTAAACTTGGGGCGCCTGGCTGGCTCAGTCAGAAGAGCGTGCAACTCTTGATCTCAGGGTCGTGAGTTCAAGCCCCACATTGGGTGTAGAGATTACTTAAATAGTTGTTGTTTTTTTTTTTTTAAGTTTATAGTAAAATGGTCAATAAAGATGCAAATTGAATTAAATTGGAAATTCTTCCAAGCTCATCCCATAAGCTTACAGGGATGATAAGTAAGGTCCAGCCCATGCTGCCCCCACCCCCACAGTGGCACCCCCCCCATTTTATCTCCCCAGCACACATTTCCAGTTCTGTGCACTGGGATATATTTTAGTCACCTCAATTTTGTAAGCCATAAAGAAAATAGGATTGTCCTACCAAAAACTTGCCTTACATTAATATTTTTTGACAAATTTCTTAGAAAAATGCCATAGTTGCCTAGGTTTTTATAGTTTTCAAAACATTTTAGAATGCCTTATTTCACTTTATCCTCCCAACAACTATTACTATGTTTGCAGAGAAAGGGACTCTTATCAGACATTTTATTTATTGACCATTCTATTTCTTTAGCCCTACATTTCTACGAAAGACCACGGGAGCTACGGCAGGTTTCCCAGCACTGGCAAAGTGCAGGGCCAGGACTAGATGCGGGCGTCCTGACTTCTAGTCTGGGCCCTACCCACCAAAGCCCGGGGTCACTCCGACCTCAACTCCGTGCCCAGAGATGGTCTCTGAAATAGACTTGATCAGAAGCAGAGAACCTGAAGAGTGGACTCAGGGTCTGTCATGGTGATGATGGAGGTCTGTAAGGGTCCTGCACCCGGTTCCAGTGTGTGGAGGGGCAGCAAACAAGGGTAAGGTCATTGTGCAGATTTAAGGATCTTCTCCACTGATGAGCGTCCAGAGATTTAGTTATCCCCTTCTTCCGGGTCCAGGGAGAAAGACCACCCTTACAAATGGAGAGTTCCCTTATAAATATAAATGTCTCTTATCTCCTCGGTTTTCAGAGCTTCTTCTGTGTCTGTTCTTTCTTAACAATAACCAGCCTAAGGGGCGCCTGTGTGGCTCAGTCGGCTAAGCGTCTACGTAGGCTCAGGTCATGGGATCGAGTCCCGTGTCGGGCTCCCTGCTCAGTGGGGAGCCTGCTTCTCCCTCTTCCTCTGCTGCTCCCCCTGCTTGTGCTCGCTCTTGCTTTCTCTCCTGTTCTCTGTCAAATAAAGAAAACCCTTAAAAATGAATAAATAACCAGCCTAAAATAATCCTAATGCCACAGAGGCATATTTTAGGGTTGCAAATTCTCCCCTGTGAAGAGTCGGGCTGCGTAGGCTGAGGAGGGTGCCCTGCAGCTGCCATGGGGACTCGGGGCCGCAGCTGGGTGAGGATGGCGTTCCTTGTGTGGGGAGGCACAGCCTAGGGTGCACGGAGGGCAGCTCCACATGGGTCGCCTGCAGGGAATGCATACCCCAGTGGGATGAGGGAGGCGCCTGTGCAGGAATTGGAAGCAGAGTTTAAAGGGGGTGAGAATGGCTTTCCACAGGGGGGGTGTTGACAAGTCAGGGCAAGGGCAGGGTTAGGAGGGCATACTCAGAGCCATGGGGGGCAGTGGCTATGACCAGACACTGGTTTTATACTGGGGGACAGAGCAAATGAGATTTAGGGATATTGGGAATCAAATTTCTTACTGTTGAAGCCGGGAGTTACAAATGTGGAAAAAGAGAAAACTAGGTGGTGTTGGATGGGAACTGGATGTATTGGGGTAGACTTAGAGTTTTCGACAGATAGAGATAGACATAAAACTAAGTATAGATGAAAATGTGTGTGTGCATATATATATGCATATATCTATATAACTGTGTGTGTAGCTATATACTTCCATATATCCCACAATTTTGTCTGCTAAGAGGGCTTCTAATAGCAATCAACACAGCCTATATTTCATATTCCCGATCCTGTTCTCCAACCTGGGGGAAACAGCCGATTGCAGGCCTAGGCAGGAAGCTTACAGATTGGACTCTGTGCTGGTAGGCAAGGAAATGATAGGGACATATCAAAAGGACACAGAAGCCAGCTTCAATACCAAAATAAGTTGTCATTATGATGGATTATAACTTCTTGAGTAAAATAGAAAACCGTGAGCCCTTAGCAATGTCAATATATGAATAAATTGCAAGTGTAATGAGAAGGGGATATTTATGTAGAACCTCCCCCAAGAAATATGTATTAACTACCGCAGGGACAAGAGTAACTTCCTATTGGAAAAGGTGACAGACATGACCATCGAGTGATCAAAGTGAGCGTCGTCAGTAATGGGGAAAACCGAAGTCCTGTACTCCTGATAGGAGTAAAGCATCACTTGAGAAATTCTGCCAAGGAGGCGTAAGCTAAATCTTATGTCAGACAAACCCAAATTGAGCGATGCCTATGAAATAATATACCTATAATCTTCAAAGACATCATAGTCAGAAAAGTCAAGGAAAGACCGAGGAGCTAATGGTTGCTGGTTGGGGAGACTAAAGTGGTTGACAACGAAATGCAACCAGAGATTCTGGTGGACCCTCGGCTGTAATGGACTCACTGGGCAGTTGGTAAAACCTGAATGGGGTCTGGGGAGTAGATGGCTGTGATATAAAAATGTTAATATGAAGATTTCAATGAGTGTATTGTGTTTTTGTAAAAGGATGTCCTTGTTTTGAAAATACTCATGGTCAGTCGTATGCAGGGCAGGGACAGTGTACCATGTAGTCAACTTACTATCAAATGGTTCAAGGGAAAAAAATTCTTTGTACCATTCTTGAAGTTTCTGTAAGTTTGAGATTGCTCAGAATAAAATTCGCTTTAGACAATATTAGTTGCCAGTGTTAAGAAGAACAACAGCAACAGAAGAGAAAGGAAAAAATATTACATCACATCAAGAGATGCCGTGCGGTGGGGTGGGAAAATATTAAGTGGTAGGATTCCCACGCTGATCCCTTTCTGAGCAAATAAAATGCCCTCTGCAGTAAGTTACTCACTCCAGGTGGAGAACAAGGTATAAGCCACAGCTGTTACAAAGAAGAACTAAAAAGCTTTTCTTAGTCCATAACCGCAGACACGTCCCAGAAAGGTTATACAGAAGCAAGTTCCAGGAAAAGGAAAGGGTCTCATTCTCATTATTATTGAATGGTTTGTCTTATTTGTTTTTATACCTACTACTTTGTAATTGGGAAAAATTGGTCTCCTTTCATTTAAAGAAAAATGTCCTCTTAGTCAAAAGGTTTGAACGAGGATAAAGCTTCTTTAAGCACAGTTTTGGCAAAGAGAGAAAATAAAAAATTGCACCACCCAGACACAAAGCCAATTATGCATTTTGTATGCTCCTTTTGAGTCTTTGTATGTGCCTCCTTTTTAAGTGGTTGTGATTCTAGCATGCCATGTTTGCTGAGCATAGCAAAGAGGTCACGCAAAGGCTTTGAACTTGACTTACCAAGTTCTACATCTGGCCTCTGCCACTCTGTGACTTTGAGTTTCCTCCTGTATCAAAGAGAGTCAATACACTCCCTTGTCTTGGGGTTTAGGAGAGGACTAAATGAGATCATGGATATAAAGCACTTAGGATGGTACATTGCACATTTTATGTACTCGGTAAATACCTGATATTAATTTGAAAGCACTTTCCCATGTCTTTTTTTAAAGATTATTTATTTATTTATTTGAGAGAGCAAGTGGGGAGAGGAGCAGAGAAAGGGAGAGGGACAAGCAGACTGAGCTCTAAGCATGGAGCCCGACCTGGGGCTCAGTCCCACCAACCTGAGATCATGACCTGAGACAAAATCAAGAGTCCGTCGCTTAACTGACTGAACCACCCAGGTACCCCAGCACTTTCCCATGTTTTTAAATCATTGTCATAATTGCAATTATTATAAGTGGCTCCTAAAAAGAAGCTCAAGGAAAGCTTTGGTATGTGTCTCTTTCAGTGGTCGGCGTGACAGAGTCTGCTAGCTGTTCAACAAAATTGCTTTCCTTTTCTTCCTGAGCGCACAGCTGGATGACATTTCCCAGACACCTTGTGGTGAGATGTGCCACATAACTGAGTTCTAGCAGTAGGGCCTGAGGAGAAGCAATGCGGGCCCCTGCCCACACACAGTCCTCCATGTCCTTTCCCTTTTAGGCTCACCGAAGTGGCAGCACCCCATGTCACCAGTGTGGCTATAGAAATAATATATTTTTTAAAGATTTTATTTATTTATTCATGTGAGACAGAGAGGCAGAGGCAGAGGGAGAAGCAGGCTCCCTGCTGAGCAGGGCGCCCAATGCGGGGCTCGATCCCAGGACCCTGGGATCATGACCTGAGCCGAAGGCAGACCCTTAACCGACTGAGCCACCCAGCCGCCTTGTAGAAATAATATTTTGAAAATGACAGAGCTGTCATTGGATTAAGTCCTACAAGTCTGTATAGAGCAGAAACCTCCCCCTGACAACCAGAAACCCCATCGTGGACTGTTAATGAATGAGAAATGAACTTTTATAGTGTTTGAGCCCTTGTTTATCCATTTTTGTTTATATTTGTTACAGCAGCTAGCATAACTCGGATGCAGATTGTTTAGGCTTGGTTCTAAAAGAAGACCTAGAAGAACTCCAACACCTTTAGGGTTGTCTGTTGTTGTTGTTTTTTAATTTTTTTTTTTTTTAAAGATTTTACCTTTAAGTAATCTCTACACCCAACATGGGGCTTGAATTTTCAACCCCGAGATCAAGAATCGCACGTTCTACTGACTGAGCCAGACAGGCACCCCCTTTTTTTTTTATTAAGTAAACTCTACCCCCAACGTGGGGCTTGAACTCACAACCCCAAGATCAACCGTCGCACGCTCTACCGACTGAGCCAGTCAGGCGCCCCTCCAACACCTTTTGACTGTCTCTTCTACATTCTATGAAAAGAAACAGCAAAAAAGACAGTGATCCTCTGGCAATCTAGAAACGCTTCGCTCTTACTGGAGTAGGTTTCTGAAATGGTTCACACACAACCGTAAGCAGTACTTAAATGATTTTTAAAGTCCTTTGTGCAATTTCTAATAGCTTGGAGAAGAAGGGGTGAGTTGGTGGTGTCCCAGAACAAGGTCAAATCCTAAATCTGCCATTATTTAGAGTTTCCATTTCTAGTCCTATCCACCTCACAGGACTGCCATGAAGAAACTCTGAGCTGATGTACATTAAATGCCTAACAAAGAGCCTGGGCTGGATAATGGATTTCATCAATATTCATTCTTAGAGTTTCACTCCCGGAATGTAATATTTCCCCAAGTTTGTTCCATGAAACAATGGTTTCGTGACGTGTTCTGTTAAATATATGTCAAGAAAAGTTTTCGCCATCAGAAAATACTGAGATCACTCTGGAAGGTGGCATCCTGGGGCAGTGTTCCCAGGAGTATCGTAAATTGTATGAGAAGTCCTGCAGTCACTTCTATAAGTTTTCTTTGAACCAACTAACCACAAAGGCAGCTTTTCTAGGACACACCTGTTAATGTCCTGCCCAGCTCACGTTCTGCTGCACATACTTTGAGAAACTGGCACAGTGTTGGGTACATGGTGAATAATCAACAAATGTCTACCAAATGTGTGAAGTAAGGAGACCACCGAAGTACCTCTCAAAATGAATAAAGGAGCTCTCCCGTTTGCACTATGTGCTAGCCCTCTGCCTCCTGACCCTCCTGAGTAAAATGGCTGCCAGAGTCTATAGGATATTGGGTGCAAGCAAGGCCCTGGCAATCTACAGGGGTTGGTTGGGAGAAGGAATAGACGTACATGGAGGTCCTTTACCCCCATGGGTTGGACAACTCCTAGACCACAGTGGCCAGAGCACCAGGTGAGGATCAGAGAAGAGAGGATCCCAACAAGAGCGCAGCCAGGTATTTAAACTTGACCACGTGACTGTGCCAGTTCTTCCTGAGACCTAAGATGTTGGAAAGCCGTGCAATGGGTGGGCTGGGTGTCCCTGCTGTCGAGTCTGGGCAAATATAAGAAGATGAAGGGGAGAGAATGGGTCTGGCACCTGCCTGCCTTTATACAACAGGTGAACAGAGGGACGCTTTCTGCATGTGCTGCCAGGTAGAGTAGCAAAACTGCTAGGTCTCATCCGCAAGAGCCAATGAGGAAAGATCCGAGTCATCTGAAGGGACCAACACTCAGAGAGAGGAACATGAACGTGAATACACAGAACGCCTATCCACAGAGACAACCTTGCTCTAGGGAAAGACCGTATCTTGGATATGGAAATAGTAAGAGCACTTACATTTGAGTCTGGGATACAGAGCACTCCTCTCTAGGGTAAAATAATGTAATTTTTGAACAAAAAACTTCAGTAAAGAACTAAAGGACTCTGTTGAGCCCAAAGACCCCGACTCCGACATGCACAGTCTCCTTGCCTCTCTACACATACATGCTTGCTTTCTTCTGTTTACTCTGACTGGAACATTGGTTCCTATCTGAGGTCAATGCTGCCATTTGTGATTAGACCATTTTTAATCTACACAAAGCCATTGCTCCAGCCGCTGTCCCCATCTTGCTACTGTAGCATCAATTTTTGTCCACTGCATGGGCTGTAAAATTCCCCATCTTTTTTTTTTTTTTTTAAGATTTTGTTTATTTATTTGACAGAGAGAGACACAGCGAGAGAGGGAACACAAGCAGGGGGAGTGGGAGAGGGAGAAGCAGGCTTCCTGCCAAGCAGGGAGCCCGATGTGGGGCTCGATCCCAGGACCCTGGGACACGACCTGAGCCGAAGGCAGATGCTTAACGACTGAGCCACCCAGGTGCCCCAAATTCCCCATCTTTAAAAGAAAGATTTTCCATTCACTTCCTCCTCTCAGCTTCATTTCTCGGCTGGCCTTCATGGTAAAATTGCTCCCCTTTCTATGCAAATATTCCAAAAGAAGTCCCGGAGGACCATAGGATGTCTTGTACTTAGTTCTGTGAAGTGTGTTTGTGGTGTCTTCAAATAGGTGATTTATGCAAGTATTTTTGAATAATCTGTGTTAATTTAAATTAGCAGAGGTTGCCTACCAGAGTATGACTAGGTTTTGGTACTAAGAAATACACCTCAGAAGAACCATGAGAGACTATGGACTCTGAAAAACAAACGGAGGGTTCTAGAGGGGAGGGGGGTGGGAGGATGGGTTAGCCTGGTGATGGGTATTGAGGAGGGCACGTTCTGCATGGAGCACTGGGTGTTCTGCACAAACAATGAATCATGGAACACTATATCTAAAACTAATGATGTAATGTATGGGGATTAACATAACAATAAAAAAATTTAAAAAAAAAAAGAAATACACCTCAACATTTTTGTTTGAAGTGCAAATAATATAATTTTTTAAAAAGATTTTATTTACTTATCTGAGAGAGAGAGAGAGAGAGAGAGCAGGGGAAAGGAACAAGCAGACTCTGTGCTGAGCGTGGAGCCCAACACGGGGCTCCCTCTCAGGACCCTGAGATCAAGACCTGACCCGAAATCAAGAGTTGGACGCTTAACCGATTGAGCCATCCAGATGCCCCAATAATAGAATTTTTAAAATATCCTTTATTTACTTGTCTCTTGAACCTACTCCAAACAGGCTTTCATTGCCACCACGGCAGCCAAACAGTTAAGGTCAGCTCTACCAGTGACTTCCCTATCATCAAATCCAGAGGTCAATTCTCCAGCTCAACTTACTCCACCTCTGGTGGCCTTTGACCCAACAAACAGATCATTCCCTCCTTCCTGAGGCACCATTTTCTCTGGTGTTAGGTCATCACTCGCTCTTGGCTCTTCTCTTGTATCACCGGTGTCCTCTCAGCCACTTTTGCTCTTTGACCCTCATTTTCCAACCTCAGATCTCTTTCTCTCTATACAACACTCATTCCTTAAGTAATCTCATACATGATCAAGATCTCCCCCCGCCCCAGTTTTGAGATATAATTGACAAAGAGAATTGTAAAATGTAAGATATTTAAGGTGTACAACACGGTGATTTGATTGCTATATATATACACCATTGAAGGATTTCTCCCCATAGAGTTAATTAACACATCCATCATCCAAGTTTACTTTTTTCTTTTTCTTTCCTTCCTTTCCTTCCTTTCCTTCCTCCCTTTTTCCTCCCTTTTTCCTCCCTTCTTTTTCTTCCATGAGACTGCTTAAGTTCTACTCTCTCAGCAAATTTCAGATTTCAACTATATAACACAGTGTTATCAACTACAGTCACCCTGTCCACACATTAGATCCTTAGACCATATCCATTTTATCACTGGAAGTTTCTATCCTTTTACCAACATCTTCCTATTTCCCCCCAACCCCTGGCAACTATTTTTCTACTTTGTTTTTATGAGTTTGATTTTTTTTTTCTTTTCTTTATTCCTTGCTTTCTTCCACATATAAGTAATACCATGTAATATTTGTCTTTCTCTGTTCGGCTATTTTACTTAGCATAATGCCCTCTAGATTCATCCATGTTGTCTCAAATGGCAGGATTTCCTTCCTTTTTTTTTTTTATAAAGCTGGGTAATATTCCATC
Source organism: Phoca vitulina (assembly GCF_004348235.1). Classification (NCBI taxonomy): domain Eukaryota; kingdom Metazoa; phylum Chordata; class Mammalia; order Carnivora; family Phocidae; genus Phoca; species Phoca vitulina. The sequence goes on along the minus strand of NW_022589740.1, from coordinate 16,013,499 downwards.
ATATGTATATACTACATTTTCTTGCAGGATCATGATTTTAAATGCCATCTATCTAATGATGAGTCCCCAGTTTTTCTCTCCAGTCATATTTTGCCTCTGAATTCCAGCAAGGAGAGCCAACTTCTTACTCAATATCCCCATTGGGATATCTAATAGAAATTTCATATTTGACATGTAAAAAAACAGAGCTCTTAATTTTCATCCTCAAACTATGTCTCCTGAAGTCACCTTAAGCTCAGTAAATGATTCCATTCTTAGGACAAAACCTTAGTTTCCCTTGACTCCTCTTTCTCTCCTTCCTACCTTCAATCCAGTGGCAAATTCTCTTCATTCTACCTGATCACTTACAATCCTATTCTCCATTACCATCATGGTCCCAACACCTCCACGTTCCACCTACATTATTGTAACAGATCCTTAACTAGACTACTCACTTCTACCCTGATTTCCTTACAGTAAATACTTAAAAACCTTCTAGAGCAATCCCTTCAAAATGTAATTTAGATCTCTGAGAATTAATTTCTTACTCTCACTCAGCCCTAAATATCAGATTGCCTTTCTCCGTCAATATCATAAAGTACTTTTTCCAACTTCTGATGAAAGATAAAGAATGTATTCCTTTGATAATCATCATTACCCAGAAAATGGTAGGAAGTCATAAATTCAATCAAGCAACAAAAAATATAACAATCAATAGCCACAATAAAAAGGCAAATAACCCAGCTAGAAAATGAACATACCATTTGAATAAACATTTGAATAAAATCTACAAAGAAGAGAGACAGGTGACCAATGCCCACATGGAGAGACACTCAACATCATTAGGGCAATGCAGTCCTGTGAGAAAAGATACACATTTAGCCTTTTCCCAATAAGTCTTGAATTCTAAAGATAAGATCTAGGGGCACCTGAGTGGCTCAGTCAGTTAAGCAGCTGCCTTCAGCTTGGGTCATGATCCTGGGGTCCTGGAATCCAGTCCCGCATCGGGCACCCTGCTCAGCGGGTAGTCTGCTTCTCCCTCTACCTCTCCCCCCTGCTCATGATCTCTCTCTTTCTCAAATAAATAAATAAAATCTTAAAAAAAATAAAGATAAGAACACTTTATGACTTCCAGAAAGAATGAACTAGTTACTTAAATGGAAAAAGAATCTGACAGGCATCACATCAGACCACAGCACTAGAAGCCAGAAAAGAGTGAAATACCATTACATAGCACTGAGAGGAATTCCATGCCCAGGCATTATTTCATTAATCTATGAGAGCAAAAGAAAAATATAATAAGGAGGAGTTGCAAGATTTCAGAGAGTATATCAGTATATCTGTGATGTACTCCATTTGAGGAAAATGTCCTGGGAAAGACTAATTGAACATGAAATAAAATCAGAATGTAAACTTCAATCCGGGAAAAGATGAGAAGGAAGACTGACTGGTAAGCAGTGAATCTTTATGCATGTCTATATATTGCATAGATAGGAAGATTCTGACTAGAGATAGATAAACTAAGTCTAAATGTAGGCTCTTGAAATGGAAGATTTATACTATAAGAATAATTCAAATCACAATCTAGAATTAAAACACCAAATAATATCAGAAAAATAGAGGCATTGAGAGGTGCCTGGGTGGCTCAGTCAGCTAAGCAACTGCCTTCAGCTCAGGTCATTATCCCGGGGTCCTGGGATGGAGTCCTGCATAGGGCTCCCTGCTCAGCAGGGAGTCTGCTTCTCCCTCTCCCTCTGCTCCTCCCCCCAAACCGTGCTCTCTCCCTCTCTCTCTCTCAAATAAATAAATAAAATCTTTAAAAAAAAAAAAAATTGAGGCATTGAAAGTTCAGTGGGAAAGAGGAGAGAAATACAAATGTTTGAAAACTCACCAGGCATGAATTTCTAGCTGAATTTTATCTAACCTTTAAAGGACTGACTATACTTTTATTTAAACTATTTTAAGCCAAAGAAAAGGATGAAGAGCTTCCAATTCATTTTATAAGGTCAAAATAAACTGAATCAAAGCTGTTAAAGGTAAGCAAAAATGGAAAATTACAGGCAAGTTCACGAATCTATATTCAATCTATAATCAAGAAATCTAAATAAAATATTAACAAATAGAATCCAGTCATGTATCAAAAAGAAAAAACAAAAGCAGACCATGACTTCTTCCACGAAGTCAAGGGCGTTTCTGTACCAGGAAGTCTAGCGACACAATCTATTACATCAGTCGTTTGAGGAAGAAAACCAGATGACCATATCTTTAGGTGCTTAAAATGTGTTTAGTAAAGTGGCAGCCATTCCTAATGAATAAAATAAGAATTAAAGAAATTATTTAATAATAAAGGCTATTTACCAAACTGATGGCAGATAGGATCCTAAAGTGCAAAAGGCTAAACCCATTTTATTATTTTTTTAAAGATTTTATTTATTTATTTGAGATAGAGCAAGAGTGAGCAAGAGAAAGAGCACAAGCAGGGGGAGCGGCAGGCAGAGGGAGAGGGAGACTCCCCACTGAGCAGGGAGCCCGATGTGGGGCTTGATCCCAGGACTATGGGACCATGACCTGAGCTGAAGGCAGCGACTCAGGTGCCCCCTAAACCCATTTTAATTAAACAAACTACACATAGGGATGTTCCCCATCATCATCATGACTAAACACTGACTTGGAAGAGATCCCAAACTCATTAACACAACAAAATTAAATAACTGACCTAACATTTGAGAATAAGAATAAAATTCTTTGGTTTTGCTAATGATATGATTGTATTCCTAAAAAAATAAATACATACATAAAGGAAAAATACAAATAAGAAAAGACACATAACAACAACAACAAAACCCAAGAGACTCAAGTATAGGTAATAGAATTTGGTAATTGGTTGGACAAACAATAACTATTTTTAAAAATCTGTGGACTTTTCCATATCCTAACATTAATTACATAGAAGTAGAAACAGAAGAATGTCTCATTCACAACAATGGCAAAATATGAAATATTTCAGAACAGATTTAGCAAGAAAGAAACAAATCCCGAATGAGAGATTCTTTTCATTTTTAATATTTTTATATTTTTAATTTTTATATTACATGTAATTTTATTGAAGAAAATAAAACAGGTCTGAACCAATGCAAAGAGAAACTATGTTCTTGAGTGTAGAAACCAATACCATAGTAATGTCAGTTTTCACAAATGAATATATAAATTTAATTTCTCTTGCCACGCTGTTTTCCTTTCCTATTGCTGCTGTAACAAATTACCACAAACTTAGTGGCTTAAAAGAACACAAAATTATTCTTTCACATTCCTGGAGGTCAGCAGTGCAAAATCAGTTTCACGGGGCTGAAATCAAGGTGTGGGCAGGGCGGGTTCTACTTGGCAGCTTTGAAGAGAGAATCCATTTTCTTGCTTCGTTCCCCTTCCGGTGGCCACCTGTGTTCCTGGGCTTGCCGCCCCTCCTCCAGCTTCAAAGCACATCACTCCAATCTCTGTCATCTCATCGCCTTCTCTTCCAGCTCCGACTGCTCCCGTATCTCTCTCTCTCTTTTTTTTTTAAAGATTTTATTTATTTATTTGACAGAGAGAGACACAGCGAGAGAGGGAACACAAGCTGGGGGGGAGAGGGAGGGAGAAGCAGCCTCCCGCGGAGCAGGGAGCCCGATGCGGGGCTCATCCCAGGACCCTGGGATCATGACCCGAGCCTAAGGCAGACGCTTAACGACTGAGCCACCCAGGCGCCCTATCTCCCGTATCTCTCTTATAAGGATCGTTGGGATGACAGCAGACCCATGGGATAATTCAGGATCATCTCCCCATCTCAAAATCATTAACTTAATCACATCTGCGGAGTCCCTTTGGCTAAATGAAGTAACATTCACTGGTTCCAGGGATTAGGTGGTGGACGAACCTACTGGGTGGGGTGAGGGGTGTACATTATTTAGTCTACCACAAACACTAATATGATTCTTAAACTTGTTACGGAAGAGTAAATGCCCAAGAAGAGCCAAGATGTATGAAAAAAAAAGTAAGTGGGGGGAGAGGACACATTGAAGACATTACAATAAAATTAATATAATATGGCAGAGAAATAAATAGATTAGTGGAACAGAATAGAGAATTCAGAAAGATATCTCAGTATATATTCCATATGTGTGTGTATGTGTATATATATATGTGTGTGTGTGTGTGTGTGTATATAGCCCAAAAGTGCTATTTCAACTCAAGATAAGAATGGGTTATTTAATAAACAATGCTAGCATAACAAGTCACAAAAAGAAAATAAAAGTAGACTTGCATCTCACAAAATACAAAATGGTATAAATTGCCTGAAGAATAAAGTCTCAAATGGAAACTAAAACAGAACCCAAGGCATGTACAGTGTAGAGATAAGGACTTCCATCTTAACACAGATTGGAATCCCAAACGCTATTTTTTAAAAAGACAGCAAATTTGAACATAAATAAGTGAAAAACCCGTATTTGAAAAATGTGCCGGGTGAAAATCAACTGACAGAAAAAATAAATATGATTAAAAAAAAAAAATGTGTCATGCCAAAGCCAAATGTCCATACCTCCGTCCTATAAGGAGCTCTTGCAAGTGGACAGGAATGAGACTAACAACCGATTAAAACCAGCAAGCTCTCCTGCCCATCAGCTGCTCCCTTTCCCCATCTTCCATCTCTAAGGGAGGCTGGCTCATCTTGAGACCATTTTCAGAGCTCTAAAATGCTGTTATCTTTATAATCCTGTAGCTGTCTCTACCAAATGATGACTTTACTGATGACTAATACAAATATGGTTCTCTGTTCCTGCCCATGAGGGAATCAGATGTTTTTCACTTTTTCTCTCCTGCTGTTTAACCTGAAAGAAGAATGTCCTTATTCATTTGGTGTCTTTCCTTCTTTCCCTCTCTTCTAGAGATCACTTAAAATTTTCCACAGTGAGCTAAGTTTGAGTTTTTTGCGTTTTTTGGTTTTGTTTTAACGGACTCAATGTTATTTTGCTTTCAGGGTCACACTCCGGTCTGAATTTCTGATTTTAAGGTGGGGTATTTTGTTTGTTGTAGTATGTCAACTTTTCCCCCGTCTTCTAGTCAGCAAGCTTATGCTACATTTGCAAAGAAAAAAAGAAATGACCCAGAGTTGGCAACATAGGAGGAAAATTGAGCCTCATCTTGTACCTAAGACTGCATGCTCGCTTGTTACGCCCATGAAATACAACTTTCTATTTTAATTCAAACTCTTTCTCTCTCTTCTAAAACATAAATCCAGACTAAAGATAATGTGTGGGTGTTGCAGACAAATCTCCACTGAAATCCAAATCTAGCATCTACGGAGATTCTAGATGACATTGTGGTGATAAAGTGTCAGGGACAGAAGTTCTCTTCGGGGAAGTAGTCTGATGGAGGAGACAGAGGATGGAGTTGAGGATACCAGCCCTCCGTCTGACTTTCTTACAAGGTTTTTTTTTAATCCTCCCTAAGCCTCAGTTTCCTTGTCTGTAAAATGGGAAGGAAAATAGTACCTGCTTGGCAAGCTTGTTTTGGAGATTAAATCAGATCGTGCGCATAATTTAGCCGAGAGCTTGGCATATGGTAAAATCTCCAATGTTCATTATTATTATTTTGTTCCTCTGCAGAGCCATGAGCACGAAAGTCAGAGACCTCCCACAGATGGGGTACAGGCTAAGTAGAGAGATTTCCGAACTCTAGTCCTCAGAGCCCCAGGATCCCACAGAGGGGCGTCTGCATGAGGCCACGATGGTGGATGGGGAGAAGCTTTGTTACTTTCTGTTTTACATAAAGGGAACCTGCCTAAGATTTCAATTCAAAACCCACTCATCCTTATAATCTGCCAGGTTTTTACAATTCTATTATTCAGTAGGCATTCCTCCTTTTTTAAAATGACTTTCCCCAACTTTTCAGTAATCTCTCGTCATTATCCATCCTTAGCCACTCGATCCCTCTTGAGAAAAGGAAGGCATTTGAGAAGGCCCATGTGTTGTAGTGTGGATTACTTTGATGTATTATGCCTTCTAGGAGGTGCTTGCATTTTAAAAGAGTCCAAACAAGAATAGAACAAATAAAGATTGTTTTTCTATGAACAGAAATCCCGGCACTCCTGAGAAGATTTGGGCGGGGGGGGCGGACAGGGTATCTTTTGTAGAACTGCTAAAATGGCAACTCCAACCACAGTCTTCTGGAAAGAATGACTGGCATTGGCGACAAGACTCTGAGTCTATACCACAATTTCATCTCCGTGTTGTCAGCTGATTAACACAAGCTGCCTGGAGGTGAGCAGCTGCTTTTTTCCCATCTGCATGTCCAAGATGAGGACAGGGAGGCCCTGGGTGGCTCGGTTGCTTGCCTCAGTTGGCAGAGTTAGGCCCTGACTCGAGTCTTGGGCTCTCTCCCCAGGCCTGCTCGGTTGCCTCCACCCATGTGGGAAGCCAGGCCTGCTGATTCCCCACCAGGCACAGACTTTTGAGCCCTGCATTTGCAGAAATGGCACAAGCTGGTTTTTCTGAGGCTTCCTCCATGAGAATAAAGGAATCGCTGTAGTAGAGCCGTGGGCTCTCAATGAGCTCTTTGTGCAAATTAATTCCAGAGTTTTTATGGACGATGATGGCAGTGAGGGCTGCCTCCCCCCCCCCCCCCCCCCGTAGTCAGGAAGTTGATGTTTCAGCCATGCCTGGCATTCCTCCAGAAAACTCTTGGCCACATGCACCCCTAGCTGCAGACTGCTGGATCAACGAACTTCGGAGACTGGAGAAGAGATCTAAAAAGCTTAGGGCAAACCAAGAAGTCCTCATTTTTAAGGAGTCCATTTTTCTTTCCCTGTTAAAAGCCCTGGCAACATCATTTTTTTAAGGTTCAAAAAAGCAAACATGAAAGTCATTCATCACCGGGAGGGAGGGGGGATCAAAGCTGCCTGATTTGTACTTACAGACTCCTATCAAGACAGGCTGGTATGAGGACAGATGTGTAATAAGATCCCGATGCATATTTGTTGAATGAGTGAATGAATGAACATGTCCTTTAATTTTAGGACCAAGAAATCATGATAGCACAACTAACAGAAACAACACGATAACCTCCTCTGGGATTGTCCTTCATTATGGCTGACTCCTTGGAAACACCAGCAAATAGCTCTGAGGTTACTGCTCCGCGTTCTCACGGAGACCACCATGATAGTCTTAGCAGCATCTCTGAGAGCAAGAGAGTCAAGCTGGGGTATTCGTGAGGTTTTGAAGTCGGGTGGAAGGCAGGTCTTTCAACACCGGTTTGTGATATCCTGGTTGAGGATTGGTAAACACAGCCAGGGGAGGGTTTTATAGTAAGTTTTAGAGGATGTTACAGGGAAAATTGTCATTTGATGCTATTCAATGAAAGACTGGGCAGTCTGAGGTTCACTCAATTGGGTTTTTCCAAAGTTCTTTACAACTTTTATTATCTTGAGCAAGAATTTCCTGGAATAGAAAGGCCTGGTGAGGAAGGTGGTTGAAGAGCAAGGTCATGTTAATGAAGATAGCAGAATAGTACAGTCATAGTCATTTAGACCCAAGTCCGTAGGCTGCAGCCCAAAGGGCAAATCTGGCCTGGCACCTGTTTTTATGAGTAACACTTTATTGGAACATGGCCATGTTCATTTTTTAAAGTATTTTCTGTGGCTGCTTTCATAGTGCAAATGCAGAGTTAAGTGTGACACAGATGCGATGGCCACAAAGTCTAAAAGAGTTGCCATTGGGCTTTTTACAGGAAAAGTTTGCGACCCCTGATACACAGACCGTTAGCTGTGTGGGAGTTCATGGTTCCATTTCTCATAATATTTATTTATGTATTAAGTATTTATTAAGCACCCCCAGTATGGAAGGTACCTTTATAGGTGCTGGGAATCTAGCACTCAACAAAACAAAATACCTGCCTTCATGGAAACAAATCAATAAATAATATAAATTTGATAGCGATATGTGCTCTAAAGAAAAATTAAGCACGGTGGGGTGCCGGGCTGGCTCAGTCAGTAAAGCATGAGACTTTTGATCTCAGGGTCGTGAGTTCGAGCCCCAGGCTAGGGGTAGAGATTATTTAAAAAAAAAAAAAAAAAAAAGCATGGGAAGAAGATGGAGGTACAGGTTGGTGAGGAGGGTGGAGGGGTCTCTTTGGGATATGGTAATCAAGGAAGACTTCCTTTAAGAGGTAGCATTTGAGTAAGAACCTGAATGAGGTGAATGAATTGTGTGAAGATGTGGCTAGGGCTCTCAGGAGAGATTTCTATGCAGAGGGGACAGAAATGTGAATGTCCAGGGCTGGAATAAGCTGGTGTGTTGATAACAGCAAGCAGGCCAGTGCATCTGAAGCAGGTGAAGCAGATGGTAGAGTGGAAAGAGTTGAGAGTGGAGGGGTAGCAAGGACCAGATGAAGTAGGAGAACCTCACTGGAGGCGGCAGGGTTTGAATTTTATTCTGAATATGTTGGAAAGTTCACGGGGCGGCGGTGTGGGGGTGGTCTAAGCAAGGGAGTGATGGGATCTGATTTGTTTTAAAGGCTCAGTCTGGGGGCACCTGGGTGACTCAGTGGATTAAGCACCTGACTCTTGATTTCAGCTCAGGTCATGATCTCAGGGTCATGAGTTCGAGCCCAGCAACAGGTTCTGCGCTGGGCATGGAGTCTGCTTAAGATTCTCCTTCTTCCCTCTACCCCTCCCCAACCTCCACTTGCTCTCTCAAAAAAAAATTTTTTTTAATTAAAAAATAAATAAATAAATAAATAAATAAAGGCTCAATCTGGCTGCCAGGTAGAGAATTGACTGTCAAGGAACAGAGTGGAGGCAGGGATGCTACCACAGGAGAGAAATCATGTCTAGATTACTCGGCAGAGACCAGAGATGGTACATACACATCAGTGTGATTTGGGGCAAATCTTAAAAGCATAGTTAATAAGACCTAATAAAGAGTTGGGTGTCGGGGAGGAGAGAAAGAAAGAGCCCAGGATGATTCCGAGGGTTTAGTATTGAGTGACGGGGTGGACGATGATGCCGTCTGCTGACGCGGTGGAAGACTTGGAGGCAAGCCCTGGTGAAATCAGGAGTTCTGTTTGGTTCTTGTTAAATTTCACATGCGTTAGACATCCACATGAGGCTGTCATGTTGACAGTTGGATAGGAATATGTGCAAGTTGGAGAGATTGGGCATCAAATCTAATTTGGGACCCATCAGCATATGGAAAGTATTTAAAGCCATGGAATTTGGTGAGATCACCTAGGAAATCACTACAAATAAAGAAAAGGACCTGATTGCTAAGCCCTCGGGCTAGTGGCGAGCTGGAACTGACGCTAGGCTGCTAGTGAGAGTTGGTGCAGCACAACTCTTTCCCAACCCCCATCAACAGCAGCACGCTAATAGCTGGAAATCAGCCATAGTGGAAATATTTGCATTGTGTGCATTGGTGAATGCCACACCCCAGGCGTTTTTTGTTCCCCATGGAGCCCATGTTAAACATTAAGCAGCACACTACTGCCTGGGACCCTCACATGTAGGGGTCAGGAAAAGCAGGAAGAAACTGTATAAGAGATTGAGAACGGCTAGAATATGAACGAGGTAGGAGGAATAGCAAAAGAGTGTGATGTTCTTGTCTAAGGTTATTATGTTTTTTTCACATCGAGAGACTTCTCTATGGTCTTTCTCTGCTCTCCCTTCACAAAGGCTTCAGCCCTTGGAGTTGATAGAAGATATCACATCCGGAACATAAATCTTTTTGTTTACCTCTCCAATCTATCCTTCACCCCTAATGACTTCAACTCATCCTATGAACCCTCATGCTCTGAGAAGCCATTATATGAAAAAAGGATCTCCATGAATTTTAATGGAAAAAAAAATTATGTTATGGTCTATCTCAACCCAAGCGAGATATCCAAGTGATTTCCACAAATAGAAAAATGTATCATTGAAAACAAGTCTAAGTAATAGAGGATAAATTGAAAGTCAATAAGTAGATACTCTATATGAAATGTAAATTAGTAAAAAATTATTTTAGTCATTGAGGAAGAAAAGTCTTGAGAGTGGATGGTAGAAGAAGGTAATTGGGGCGGCAGTCCCCCTCTGGGATGTGTATTCTTTTTTAAAAAATAATTTTTCATACTTTTTTCAACATTTGTGTTTCATGGTTATCTGACACTCAACATGCACTAAAAAATAAGATTATAGCACTGAAAAACACAGGTAGAGCTAAAGAAAGACTAAACCCAAGATTGCCTTGAAACATTTGGCCACACTACGTGAGTAAGGGAACTGAAGGGTCCTGGAGGAGCTATCCACTCACCCTGCCTGCCTGGCTCACTCATGCAAAGCAAAATGTCTGGGTTCCACCAGAATGAGGTACACAAAGATGTTATCTGATTAGAAACTGTTGTGTCAAGAGAATTGGTGTGTGTGTCTTTGCCTAAAACCATAATGTCAAAAGAGCAGTTCTCAGAGAGTATATAGTTACTGTGTCTTAAGTGCAAACTTGTAACATAAAAAAAAGGTTTGCAAAAAAGTGCTAAAACTTTTCAACACCAAGTGTTAAAAAGTTATTCACAGGACAGTGGTTACAGAAGGCAACTCTGTTTTTGATTCTGGTGTCTAAGAAGAAAGCTCTCTTGCAGTGCCCTGGGTGGGGGTGGGGAGGGGCTTAGTCGGTTAAGCTCCCGACTTTTGGGTTGGGCTTGGGTCATGATCTCAGGGTTGTGGGATCGAGCCCCAGCATGGGCTCCTGGCTCAGTGGGGAGTCTGCTGGAGATTCCCTCCCTCTCCCTTTGCTTCTCCCCGTGCTCCCATTCTCTCTCTCTTTCTCTAAATAAATAAATAAAATCTTTTAAAAAAGAAAAAAAAGGAGGATACTCTCTCTGCTATATGGACAGCAGCAGCACCTGACCAGTCCTGAAGAATGCTAGTATGTTCTGCTTTTGAAGAATGCTAGTATGTTCTGTTAGTACGTTCTGCTTCTGAAAGACTTCAGCCACACGGAACCCCTATGATCCTCACCATCATTATTACTACAGCCACTGTTTATTTAGAATCTAATACATATCAAGCAAGATAAAGATTGTTTATCCTCCAGTATGCAGAGGAAGAAACTGAGTATCAGGAAAGGAAGTAATGCAAGAAGGGTACCTAAGGCAGCATCTTCTGAGCAACCAGAATTAGAAGGTGAAATCTTTAAATAATGGTCTCTTTAATTGTGTGATGAAAATACTTGTCCATATGCTTCTTGACATTATACACGCTGCTTCAGCAGCAGGGAAATAACAGAGCAGAACATATATTTAGTAAGAATAACGGAAGTAGAAAGATACCAGGAAGGTGCCATTGTTAAGAAAATCCACCTGTCAGCCAGACATAAAGGACAATGGCAATTAGAGAGTACACTTTATACTGGTTTTCTGGACCAAACTGGCAGTTATGGGTTCTGCTCAGGGATGCTGGGAGACTCACTCTACAACACAAAACCAGAGGCACCTGGCGGGCTCAGGCGGAAGACTGTGTGACTCTTGATCTCAGGGTGGTGAGTTCAAGCCCCGCCTTGGGTAGAGATATTTAAAAAAATAAATAAATAAACTTTAAACAACAACAACAAAAGAACACAAAACCAGCACTTGATAGGATAGAAATTCAAACACAGCTCTCTCTGGCACCAAACGGGGTTCCATTGCGATGGGCAACCTCTTGCCTCCTCTGCACAACCCCCACCCAGAGCTCCGTTTCTCCCTTTGAGGTGGTGATGGCATGTCCCAAGCCAGAATCCCAAGCCCCAGGGGCTCTGGCACCTTTTCCTTCTCTGCCACACTTTTTCTTCCAATTCACCTTCATGTTTTGCTTTAGAGAGAGAGCTCAGCCAATTCCCAGAAATCTCCACATTCTGCTCCATGGAATTCTAAACAGAAGACTGCAAAGTTACCTAGTTGGGTGCCGAAGTCTTGGATGGGAAGGAGTCGCCATGCTCCTTTCCCTTCTCCCAGCCCCGTCATTGACAACACAAATAGTACTGTCTCTTTCAACTACAAGGATTATGGGTATTACTGATATTATTTCTGACCTCCTCACCTGGATGTTAATTTGCACTGTGTGATTTCCCTTCTCCTCCCACCCTCTATTTCTCAGCAAGCCGAAGGGCTTGCTGACCACCAGCAGTAATACCGGAAAGAGGAAATCCCCATGTTTGCACCATTTCAAAAGTTTGTGACTTCTCGTGGAGTCTCTAGGTTTGAGACTGGGTTTCCCTTTCCTTCTATCGACTCTCACCACCAATTCATTTCCCTGTGATGCCACCTTTATCATTTCCCTGGGACAGAAGTTTGCAAAATACAGGGCTTTCTAGGAGGAAATACCTGGAAGAAGCCCCAGACAGAAATCAAAAGCCAGAGTTTGCAGACGCTGTCTGCTGTCCATCTGTGGGCCTCTGCAGCCTCACCTGCAGCGAGAGGAGCCAACAGACGCTCTGAGAAGCCAACATGCTGGAAAGAGAGCCAGTCCTCCCCTGTGAGGACGCTATGGAATATGGCGGGAAGAGAATCAGAGAAGAGACCCACATTTTAATCCTGGCTCTTGCATTTTGATTAATACATTTGTTCATGTGTCCATTCATTCAGTAAATGTTTATTGACGTCCTCCTACCTCCCAAGCCTGGTTCTGAATTTTGAAGATATAATGAGGAGCAACAAAATGTCTTCATCCTCAAGAAGGCTAAAATGAAGAGTATACTACATGTGTGCTCTTGGTCAATTCACCTAAGCTCTATTTAAAGGATAAATAATACCTATGTCACAGGTAAAGATTAAAATGAAATAATGTATGTAAAATGTTGTTTGGGGGGGGGTGCCTGGGTGACACAGTCAGTTAAGGAACTGAGTCTTGGTTTCGGTTCAGGTCTTGATCTCAGAGTCATGGGGTCGAGCCCCGTGACCAACCTGGCACTTAGCCCAGCGTCTGTTGGGAGACTCTCTCTCCCTCTGCCCCTCCCTCCCATGCTCTCTCTCTCTCTCTCTCTCACAAAATAAATAAACCGATCTTTAAAAAACAAAATAAAAGACAATAAAAGACAATAAAATGAAATAAAATAAAATAAAATGTCATTCGGTGCCTGGGACAGGGTAAGCAGGGAATACATTGTAACCATTATTACTACATATATCGCTCCCCCATTCCCCTAGTTCTTGAATTCCTCCTTCCATTAAGCCAAACACCCCTAAAAAATGTCATTAGCTCTGAAAAGCAATCGTATTCCAGACTTGGTGTTTGTGATTTTAAAGGTATAAACACTTACTGGACCTGGGTTGGAAGAATTCTCTAACGCCGGAGCCCAAGGTACACCGAGGCTATACTTAACACCTCCAACCAGGGTAGAAAAGCAACAATGAAGTCCAGGAGGTTGCTTAAATTGTTTGGGCAGAAAATACTACAAAATCTAACCAGGGAAATGCAAAGTTGTTCAGAAGTCTCAAGAACATGGGATGAATCTAGAAGAGAGACACTATCTACTTTTGTAGTGTTCTCATGCTGCATTTTAGGACATTTGAACTTTTTGAAAAGCCTCTTATATTTACCATGAAATCCAGCAAATTCTTGGTTAACAGCTGTGTCCATCAAAGATGGAATTTCCCAGTTTCTTCTAAGTTGCAGCATGACCTTAAGTTTAAGTAAATGTTTATGTGTAAGTTTCCAAAAGTTAGCTGGCATAGAGATTAATCTGGAAGGAGAAAAGGGGGATTTTTATTCTAGGCTATAAAATAGGTCCTGGAGTGGGTTGTTTTGTTTTGGGTTCCCACACCTGCCCCCTCTCTACTTTAAACATTCTTTGGTACAGACGTGAAACAAACATGCCTTTATATCTACCAATTGAGTAGTCTGATCTTCAGCCAAAAATGTAACTGGCTCCTTATAACCAGGTATGATGCAAAAAATGTTCCTCAAAGATTATTCTACACATACACAAGTCAATGGGGTGGTTGTGTAAGTCCCACGAATTTTCTCGTAAAGAAAACAACCAAGGCAAAAAAGAAGCTTTTGTTGCAGAAACCTCCGGCCAAATTAGAAACAGACCCGTTTGATATTGTGTTTATCTGGGAACTGTCTAGTCAAATCCGGTCTCTTCCTGTCCTGTGAGGAGCTGTGAGGTAGATCACTCAGGACATCCTTGCACTAAAGGGAACATAGGACAGAATGCAAGACTCTCTTCATGTGTCAGAGGATCACACAACCTCACAGGTTTTGATTTAAGAAATCTGATTCTTGGATTTAAGAAATTTGACCTCCACGTTTAGTTGTAAACTTTATTAAATGCCATTTCTAAGGCTTGTGAAATGTCTTTGTTACCTGACATTTAGAAATGATTCTCGTGCCAAAATTATGAATTCTAAGTTGACTGAAATTAAGTCTGTTCATTGCTATGAAGGAGAACTTGATTTAACAAGGCAAGTGCCCAGAAACGGTATTCAGCAACAAAATTCCTTTCTTATCTTCAAAGGTTTTGATTCTGAGAATCCACCAAACTACATTCATAGACCATCGGCTAACAGCTTACACAACCAATTAGCTGGGACCTCATATTTTATATTACAGCTTTAAGTAATGTCAATGTGGTAAGACTGCATTGATGAGTACAAACATTCTCTCTGTTTTGTCAGATTACTTACCTGTTAATGTCTATCTGAAATATAGAACTGATTTCTTTTTTTCTAAGTCTGGCAGTTATTTTCAGGGTCATTGTTCCTGTTTCTGTTGCCTATCTCCAAAAGCGAACCAATAATTTTTCTTTTGTATTTTAGTTCCTCCTAATTGAACAATAGAAGATTTTTGTTTGTATGTAATCTGTGATCCTTCGACTTGGGCAAAATGGTGTATTTTCATCAAGTGGAGTAGGGAAATATGGAGACTTCACCATAAAAGAAAAAAAAGATATATATCAGGAGATGTAGCAATTTCTGCTGCTGTTGTGAGTATTCAATATCTGCTCTTCCCCTCTTCCTAACTAATAAGGCCTATATTCTATTCAGGTCTCTCGCCATCAAAGAGGGTGGCTCTATCCCCAGCTCGGAATTAAATCTGAGACTACAAACTTCTTAGACTGTAACTCAGAGAAAGAAACAAATTCCACATGGCAACCTAGTACACACATGAGTATTCTATATACTTTTTATAGAAAATGGAAAAGATGCTTAAAAAAACAATACCTATACAATGTGCATTATAGTTTGATATGTTTCTTCTGTTTCTTTCTTAATGATGATTCTGACCCACTAAATTTGATTTCCCAACTCACTAATAGGTCATGAGGCAAGTTTTAAAAACTGTGTGTCATGTCAACCTTACTCCTCTTGACAATGACCTACTTTGAGCTTAGTGACCCATCAAGTTCATGAGACATGAGGGAAGTCTGACAGAGATTTTTCTTGAAAAATTTCTTCACTTTTAGAATTAAAAGGGTGCATTATACTGAGTTTATGGATTGGAAGAAATTTTGGAGCCAAAGAGAAAATTAATTTCAAAATATTTCTTTGACATATTGACTTAATGTCAGACTCTATGAGATGTAATCAACCTCAGCACTGTCGTTGAGCTCACAGTCAGTTAAGCTAGGTAGACATGGAACAGGTAATTCCAAATGTGAGTGTATAATAAACAAGAGAAAGGACAGGATGTAATGGAAACATATAATAGGATTATGGAAATCAGTTTGAATTGAGAATGACCCAGGAAGTGGCATTTAGATGGAGATTCGAGGCAGGAGTCATCAAGGAAAGGGGTTGGGGGTTCATGAGCTCATTATGATACTTTATTAAAAAGATAAGCCAAGTGAGAGAAGGAAAAAAAAAGAAAGCTATTTTGATACGAGTGACCTATAATATCAGTAACAAGGCTAAAGCAAAGACATTTTGAGGCAGTCACCTTGATTGGGTTCTTTTTATTTAGGGAATATTCTGAAACTTCAGTTTTGACAAAAGTGTGTTGATTTAAAAATTGTTTTTATTACCAGTTAAGTGTGCAATAGAGCTTGAAGGGGCTCTCACTGGCCAAATGTGGGATAATTTGAGCATAAAAATAAAAATAAGAGTAACAGAACCCATGAGTTCATAATGATACATTATTTTATTATTTTTTAAATTTTTTTAATTTTTTTAAAGATTTTAGTTATTTGAGAAAGTGAGAATGAGAGAGAGAGAACACATGAGAAGGGGAAGGGTCAGAGGGAGAAGCAGACTCCCTGCTAAGCAGGAAGCCTGATTGGGGACTCGTTTCCGGGACTCCAGGATCATGACCTGAGCCGAAGGCAGTCGCTTAACCAACTGAGCCACCCAGGCGCCCCATGATACATTATTTTAAAACATAAATAGAGTGGGAGAGGGCAAGGAGAAGGTTCTTCTTTACAGAAAAATGCCAACGAATAAATGTAAATGATACTACTGAATTAGAAAATAACCATTTTGCAATAGCTGATTCAGCCAACAATTATAAATAAATGTTAATACTTTTGAGTGAAAAGTTGTGGAGAAATTGGATATTTAGAATATCACACATAATATTACTTGTTAATTACAAAAGCTAAAATATCTTTACAAAGAAGAAATATGGCAAACATTACCAAATTTTATATCAGAAATGATAGGACAAACTGACACTATGCGCCTCATGATATAATAAACTGAGAAGGACACAAAATAACCTAGGTGGTTGTTGCAAAATAAAGGATTTGTCTGGTCTTTGTCCCTGGTTGCTGGCATAGAGCTCCTAAAACCCTTGACTTTTCCTGAGTGATAGAAGTGTCTCTGATACTCAAGAACCCCTTGGATTGCACCAGAGTTTACGCTAACAAGGTGACTCATGGTGGACTCCCGTATAGCTTCAGGCTAGGGGCTGGTTACCAGAAAGACCAACCACATGATTAGAGGCTCAAGACCTTGAGCCAACCCATTTTCTGGGGAAGGCAAAAGGGCTAGAGACTGAGTTTAATCACGTGGCCAACAGTTCAATCAAGCATGCGTACATAATGAAATTCCAATAAAAAATCTCGACACTGAAGCTCAGTGACCTCTCCTGGCTGGTGAACATATTGATGTCCCAGGACAGGCACAGATGCCCTGACTTTAAGACCAGACCTCACCCTGTATGTCTCTTCATTTACCTGTTCCTTTGTTGTATCCTTTATAATAAAATTGTAATAACAAATATAGTGAAGGAGAGCAGAATTTGTCATCTCAAAATATGCCTCTTTGGCATAAGGATTATATTGAGCTGGTTACTTTCTTAAAAACACAGATGGGGGAAAACTCTGAAAACCAAGTAGCAGTTACCCTTTTGTAAGAGACACTTAGATGTATAAAGGAAATCTCCATTTGTAAGGGTGGCTCTCTCTCTACCAGAGGAGAAGCATGACTAAATCTCTAGAAACTCTTATCAATGGAGAAGGCAGAGACTTAGATCTTCAAAAAACCTTACCCTAGTTTCCCGTGTTTTGCTTGATAACCTCCCATAATTGGTCCCCCCACTTCTTACATCTTCTTTTGTTCTTTAGCTGGAGATAATAGTTAAGATGGTGGCTTGGGCCATTTGGGGGAATTATTTAATTCTGGGTCTCTCCTGTGAGATGTTATTAAACATCTGTTATTTTTTCTCCTTTTATTAGGTATGTGTGGGAGGAGGGGAGGGTCTTGGCCAAGAACCTAGAAGGGTAGAAGGAAAATTATTTTTCCTTCCCTACAATAGCACTTTTCTGAGCTCTATGAGTCATTCTAGTGAATTATTGAACTTAAGGGGGTCTTACGAACCCCTGAATTTGCAGCCAATCAGTAAAAGTGTGGGTGGCCTAGAGATCCCTTGAATTTACAGCTGACATTTGAAATGAAGGCAGTTTTGTTGGGGACTGTCCCTTCTACTTGTGGGGTCTGTGCTAACAGGTTACTAACCAGGTGGTTAGTATCTGTAACTTAATCTCAAATGCTTCAGCAAAACCAAACTAGTATACACAGTGGGAGAGAGCAAGAAACGAAGGAAAATGTGAACTAATGGAGAATGTAGGTGAATGGCTTTTCATTGCCCTGTTCTTTGGGAATTTTCAAAAATAAAAAAAGTTGGGGGAAAATTAGAGCATCAGGTAGGCTGCCTCAAAATGTCCCCTGCATCAGGGGCACCTGGGTGGCTCAGTCAGTTAAGAGTCTGCCTTCAGCTCAGGTCATGATCCTGGAGTCCTGGGATCGAGGACTCTCTGCTCAGAGGGGAGTCTGCCTCTCCCTCTGTCCCTTACCCCACTTGTACTCTCTCTCTTGTTCTCTCTCTAATAAATAAAGAAAATATTTTCTAAAAAGTCCCCTTCATCAAAAGGTTATGTCAAGCATAACACTGTGAATGTACTTAATGTCACCGAATCATACACTTAAAATTGGTTAAAATGGTAAATTCTATGCCATGTGTATTTCACCATGTGGAAAAGAAAACGCTATGTCCAAATGTCTGCGTCAGTTCTTGTCCCCTCCATGCAGGGGGAGCAACAAGGGTGAAGGCCATTGGGTGCAGAAGTCCTGTGTGACTGACACAGGGAGGCCAGGAAATGAAGCTGGAGAGAGAAAGGCAAGAGGCAGGTCAGGCAGGGCCTCCTCGACGTAATGCCATTGGAAGGATAAGGCAGCTAACAGGATGGGAGCTCTGCTTTGCTAGATGATTCCAACCAGGCTTCCGTGCAAGCTGCTTCAGCCCTAGCATCTGTCTCCTCAATGGTCTAGTGTGTGCACCCTGACCCCTTCTTCCCTCCCTACTCCTGCGGGCACGAGGCCAGGGGAAGGTTGCAGGTGCGGGTTCCAATGCCTCATGGATCCCAGGTCTGGGACATTTTCATTTTGTCTTAATGGAAAATAAACATATAACATATGTGGGACATAACAATGTGGGCACAGGTCCAGATATGTCCTGCTGCTGGCTTGGCAGCCCCTGGGAGCACCCTGCAAGGTTCAAATGCAGAGATGCTTTTTGCAAAGTTAGGCTCAGCAAGCCTGGCTGGGGCTTCCATTGGCCCAACCACAGAACTAACTTGGAAGCAGGAATGGGGCAAAGAAAAACTGTCACCAAAGATTGCTCTTTTTGCCTTTCATTGCTTAAGGCTCGTTAGTTGTCCAGGTGGCTTTTTTCTTTTTAGCACATATCACATCGACAATTGGACAATTTCAGGAAAAGTAGATCAATTTTTATACCTTTGTTTTTAGTCCTACATTTATTAATCTAAGATTGTCCTTCCTGCCCCCTCTTTCTCTTCCTCTTTTCTTTCTTCCTTTTTCTTTCTTTCTTTCTTTTTCTTTCTTTCTTTTCTTTCTTTCTTTCTTTTGTCTTTCTTTCCTTCTCTTTCTTGTTAGAATGTATATAACATGAAATTTACCTTTTAAGCCATTTTTAAGCATACAATTCAGTGGCATTAAGTATCTTTTCCCTTTTACTTTAAACTACATTTTAGAATTATTATTACAAATAGTAATTGACATAATTGAAAAACTATAATGCAAACACTACGGAAGGGGAGGGAATGAAGAAAAGAAAGCATCTTACCCTCCCCCCCCACAATATGCTATTAACATTTTTTTGGTGAACCTGTCTGAAACATGTTAATGGACCATCAGTTTTTTTAAATTTTTTTAAATTTTGTTTTATTTTAAAGATTTTATTTATTTGAGAGAGAGAGCACAAGCAGGAGGGGCAGAGGGAGAGGGAGAACAGACTCCCCACTGAACAGGGAGCCTGATGCGGGACTCGATCCCAGGACCCCGGGATCATGACCTGAGCCGAAGGCAGACGCTTAACCGACTGAGCCACCCAGGCATCCCAGACCATTAGTTTTGTTTTTTTTCCAAATTCAAAAGCGTTTTATTTTTTAATTAATTTATCTTTTTTAACTCAAGCATAATTAACATACAATGTTACATTAGTTGTAGGTGTACAATATAATGATTCAACAATTCTATACATTACTCAAGTTTTAGTAACACAAAAGTATTTTCTTGCTCCTCATGGGTAAGGAGGCCCGGGCATAATGGTTGCTTTTTCTTCCTGGAGATAGAGGTGAGTTTTCCTTACTTACCTGCCTACATGTATGCCCACAAGCAGACACACACACATACACGTACATGCATGCTTATTTTATATTATACGATATACTTATTTTATATTATACTTATTTTATATTATAAATACATCCGATGGTTCTTTCCATTTCTTGTACTAAGCCTTCTATATTTCTGATCTCTTAATTTTGATTCTTCTCTTGATTGGCTAGATGTTGTCAACAAACCTTTCTTTCCTCCCCAAATCATTTTTGTTTCCTTTTCATGAAAGGTTCATGAGTGTTGAATACACAGTGATTAACCATCCTCGTTTCTCTGTTGGATTTTAGCACTGAAAGTCTTGTGTCCCAGATAACCGGTCGGTCCCCAGTAAACAGAGACAGGTGGTCGCTGTAGCCTGGCCCCTAAGTTCTTGCTTGACAGGTTTGGCAGCTTGGGTGCAGGGCTCCCTGACAACACAGGAAATGCTGTGTCCTGATTTCTGGTGCTGAGCGGTGCTGGGCGGAAGTACGCTGGGGGTGTTAAGTGTCCTCCATAGACTTGCTTTTGCTGCTTTGAAACCCATCAGATTCTTGCTTTATTTTTTTATTTTTATTTTTATTTTTTTAAAGATTTTTATTTATTTATTTGACAGAGAGAGACACAGCGAGAGAGGGAACACAAGCAGGGGGAGTGGGAGAGGGAGAAGCAGGCTTCCTGCGGAGCAGGGATCCCGACGTGGGGCTCGATCCCAGGACCCTGGGATCATGACCTGAGCCTAAGGCAGATGCTTAACGACTGAGCCCCCCAGGCGCCCCAGATTCTTTCTTTAGTCTTGACATTCAGCAACTTTTCTTCTCTTAGTTTTTCCTAAGGACAGGATGTGATTTCTCATTGTGGAGACTAAACGTTTTCATTATTTCAAGCAAGTGTTCGTTCTTGGCTTACATCAAATATTTTTTTCTGTTCCACTTCATTCTCTTCTCACCTCCAGGAACTCCAGCTATGTGTGTGTTTTCTCTCTTTATCTCTCTGTGCTTCCTTTTGAGTGAATTCCTGAGTCCTGCCGTGCTTTCTCAGTTCTGTCCCATGCAGAATTGAGCCTCATGATATGAGCCTCGGGAGAGCCACGATAGGGGCGCCTGGGTGGCTCGGTTGGTTAAGCGTCTGCCTTCCGCTCAGGTCATGATGCCGGGGTCCTGGGATTGAGTCCCACGTCGGGCTCCCTGCTCAGCAGGGAAACTGCTTCTCCCTCTCCTCCCCACTCGTGCTCTCTCGCTATCTCTGTTTCTCTCTCTCAAGTGAATAAATAAAATCTTTAAGAAAACAAAAAGGAGAGCCATGATATTGGGAACCATGGTCCCCTTCTTCTCCATCATCCCCACTGTGAACACCTGCTGAGCACACTGGTCTCGTGTGTGCTATTCCTTCATACTTGCTTTGTGCTCCTTGAAGGGGAACAACATATAAAGTAGGCAATTCCAGTCTGGCTAGGTAGGAAGAAAAGACAGACTTATAAACAGATAAATTGCCATCTTCCTTGGTTAGTGCCGTAATAGAAGAATGAACGCATTCCCATAGGAGCATGGTGGCTGTGTCTGGAAGGACAAGGAGGGGGTGCTCAGATGAGGGAGTAGGTGTCAGGGGAGAGGGCACATCCCAGGCGGAAGTAGTGACGTGTGTCCTGCTGAGTTGGAAGAATGTATTCTCATGCTCAAGGAAGAATGAAAAATTCGAGGTGGCTGAAGCCAAGTACAGGAAATAACACGTCAGTCGTGAGACTGAATGGGCAAGTATGAGCCAAATGATTGCCATGCTGTCCTTAACTCTTGCACCCTAGGAGAAAGGGCATTGATGAACTTAAATGTTCTCGGGAGGCTCACACACACTCAGATCCACTTTCTACATAGCACGCTGTATCTTACGTCAGCGATTGGTTTCCTTCTGACTCCTAGTTGATATTTCTAGATGATTATAAGAATATTCCTTTATTTTGTTTTCTTCACTCAGACAGGAGTGGATTGATGTTCCCCCTTTCCTAAAGAAATCAGCCCTATCCACTAACCTTTTCCTCATATAATGTAAACGACATGGGGAGAGCAGAGGACAAACACAGAAATCTAAGGGAAATGTTCTTTTCTGAAAACATGGTGGGTTTTTATTTTGCTTTGCTTTTTTTTTTATCTGAAAGCCATCGTTCTGGCAGCGCCTCCCCAGCCTCCCCATCAAGGAAGAACTAGTCACCCCAGGGGGGACTGGCAGGAGGGTTAGGTTGACTCAGTTGCTGCGGTGTTTTCTGAATATAACAGCCCACAGGACTGCACGTCCTGGTTCTGGATCCCACACAAACAACCTGGGTTTGGGATTTAGGAAACAAACTTAAAAACCCTTAGGGTTGGTGCATGGGAACTTCTAGAAAAACCATAGCTTCCTACTTGTAAGAAAACTTGTTTTGAGTGTATAGGTATCTTTTTTTTTTCAAAGTGGCAAATTGTTTAGAAAACAATTTGTTAATTTAATGACTGCCTCTTTTAAATATCTGGCAAATGACTAAACATAGCCAACTTACAGGCAGTGTTCCAGTCTTAGTGAAAAGGCCGATTTGGATAGAAACCAGTGTAGTCAGGAGGGGCCATAAGTGAGGGAAGAAGAGAGAAGCTGCTGGAAAAAACCAGAGGACAACGCATCCATTAGTCACAGTGGGCAAAGTGCCTGGGCCCCACAATACTTTTAGAAACCCACACAAATTATTTAATTTTTATTTCTTTCAAAATCAGAAGAAAAAAACGAACGTATTATAATGAATCCAGCCTCGATTTTCTTCACTTTATACTCATGAAGTTGTACAATGTCATTTTTAAGATTGTTTTTTTTTATGGAGGAAGGAGCCCAGGGAGGCAAAAGTGCTGAGGGACCCCGAAAGTCCTAAAGGGGCCCCCAGCAGTTACTAAATATGTTGGCTCCAAGACCTGAGAAAACATAACCCTAATGTCCTCAGTTACATTAGCACTGATAATGCTCACTGACTTCGCTGGCTGGGTGGGCCCCATCCACAGCGCTGCGGGATCTCAGCACCCATCTCGAAGTTTCCCTGGCTATTTCTGGAGCCCCTTCCCACTTGCTGGGTCACCGGGCTGGATTTGTTTGTGCCACCCCATTATTAACTTCCAGTGCCAAGAAGCCACGTCAGGAGACGCCACACCAATGTTACAGTGTTCAACTGGTACCTACTTCAGCTGTTCTGTCCACTGCTGTTCCCTTGAGGGGCCCAAACAGTGCCGCTGATCCCCGGAGCTGCCTCCACGCCTTCCTGCTATTGTGTTTAGCTTCTGCATAGATGTTAACGGTAATCAGGGATGAGGGGCGCCTGGGTGGTTCAGTGGGTCAAGCGTCCCACGCTTGACTTCGGCTCCAGTCACGGTCTCAGGGTCGTGAGACGGAGCCCTGCGTCAGGCTCCGCACTCAGCGTGGAGTCCGCTTGAGATTCTTTCTCCCTCTGCCTCTGCCCCTCCCCCTGCTTGCAAGCACTCTAAGTAAATAAATAAAATCTTTAATAAAAAAAAAGTATTAGGGGTGACATGTGATATTAGCTGATATGATTTCCCACATTCAATTTTTTGTCCCACAGAAAGGACAGGAAGCTCCCCTCCTACCAGGTTCCAAGGGTTCAGGAATGGCATGGGGGAAGATTATAGTGGTCTTCGAGTGATGTATGAAAGATAATAAGGAGAGCTCACCAGGGATCCTAGACCAAGATGAAAGACACATCGAAAGAGTGAAGACTTCCTGTCCTTATTGGGAATCGGGGAAGGACAGTCTCCTTGTGAACTGACTTAAGCCAGTTTGGTCATATCCAACTTTTAGGCTGTCTTTGCTGGAAAACCGTAGCCACTAAAGAGGTTTGAGAAAGTGAGATTTAACTACACCCTTATAATCTGTCAGGTTACAGAAAGCAATCACAGGCCAAGCTCTGCCACCCAGACAGATGTTTATGACACACATGTGCGTTGGTGGTCATCATAGAGTTGACACTGTCCTGTTAGCTCGATGAGACTCTAGCTCTGTACCTTTCAGGGGACTCAGTCACACACTGCAGGAAATGTTCACAGGGAGCAGACTCTTCAGAGTCTATGGCTTCTAGTTGCTATCATTCAGAAATCTTGCTATGCCAATAGTTGAGCAACTATTTAGGGATCAAGAGAAATTTTAGGTTTTCCCGAATTCTTACGCCCTGTACATATAAGAGGGGTACCTTTAAGGTATTTTCAGTCTGCATATTTTGAATCCCTTTAACATCCCCAATGAGACCTCATTTCTAAGAATCGTCATGCTAAGTAATTCAGTTTATTAACAAACTAAATTACTAGTTTCTCCAATAAAGTCCCTTTCTGACATCCCCTATGCTGATTAGCAAAATGCTGTTTTGATGAAGGCGCCTCTGGACTGTAATTGTCTCTGATTTAATCCTAGTTGATCACACCTTGACTGTGCGTTCCGGATTACCTCCTAGGTTTTGGCTTAATTTGGAAAGTGGATACAAAATATCACAGTGTATATGCTGAAGTATTTTAAAACAAATTTTAGCCACTGTAACGTGGTGGCACCTCCACGGGCCCCAATGCCATGATCCACACCTGCAGATCTGCCACCACTTAGAAGAGTCTGGCGATCACACACAAATGCCAAGGAAACACTGGGAGCTGAAGGCCACTGAAAGAGAAAGACCCTCCTAGAAGTAAGGGGACTTCTTCTGCATTCCCAATTACTGGCAGTGGCATAAGAATCCACGAATTTAGGACCAATTGAGAGGGAAGGAGATTAGGAAGAAAACTCTGGAAAAAGGCATATCCCTAATGGGATAGCTGTTTAACTCTGAAGAATCCAAAAAAATCAATAGATTGGGCTATTCATAGAATTTAAACCTTTATTAACAGAATTAACAAAATTAAATGTTTCTTTCAAATGGAAATGGGAGCCATGATCTTCTACACTAAGCTGACTTACTTCAAATGAAAGTTTTATTTTTGCACCCCTGATTTTTGTGGACTGATGTGCTTATGAAGTTATACCTGTTACAGAGTAATTGCATGCTTTGGCATAGGGTCAACGCAGGCTCAGACTCCCTTAAAGTCAGAGTCACGCATGAGGAGTGAATGCATCTATTATGTCCCAGCAGCAACTTGGGAAGGAACCCAGCCTTGGTTGTGCAGCTAGTACTGTAGCCTCAGAAGAAATCTGGATGAGGAGGGGTTGATGGAGTGATCCAGCCCCGATAGCCAGGATATAGAGACGTCTCATGCCAAACATGAAATGGAAAAAGGAGTGGATAGCTGTGCTAGGCTCGGAAACCATCTTCTGAAATTTTAATTTCTATTTTCTGGCCAACTCATCTTTGGTTATCTCTTAGTAAGTATCTCTTGGCAAGGTGGTTTTGAAAATTCCAGCCATACTAAGGGAGATCAAGAAAGGCAATTTTGTTTCTGTCTGCTTGAGAGATTTAGAAGGGAAATGGTGCTCTCGGGGTACCCATTGGTTGACAGCTGCAGTAATGAGAAGATCCCCCAAATGATGGTTGAAACTCAGGGGCACAGATGGGTCCTTCTGATCTGCCAAATCTTTCCAAATGGAGAATGTTTATTTTGTTTTTATTAAAATTACATAAGTAATATGTATTTACTGTAGAAACACTTGAAAGTCCAAATAAAATATTTTTTTTAGGGGCACCTGGGTGGTTCAGTCAGTTAAGTGCATCTGATTCTTGATTTTGCCTCAGGTCATGATCCCAGGGTTGTGAGATTGAGCCCCACGTCAGTCTCCGCACTCAGCACGGAGTCTGCTTGTCCCTCTCCCTCCCCTTGCTTGCTCTCTCTCTCTCAAATAAACAAATAAAATCTTTAAAATGTATATTTAAATGAAGTCATTTGTAATGTCCCCGCCCAGTGATAACCACTGTCAACATTTTAATGTACATCTTTACCGATCTGTTTGTATACATTCGTATATATGTGTGAATATTTCAAAACTGAGATTGCACTGTATATACGCTTTTGTAATCTGCATTTATTTGACTTATACCGTGGACCTCTTTTCACATGAATAAATGTTTGTCTACTCCAGTGCCCCTCAAATGTGAGCATGCATCAGAATCACTAGAAGATCTGGATATAGACAGGCTGTTGGTCTCCACCCACCCCCCCCACCCCATTCTCAACTTCAGCAGTCATGGGGGAAGAGGGGAGAATATGGAGGCTGGGCGGCTGGTTGTGCAAGAATTGCATTTCCAACAAGTTGATGCTGATGCTATTGGTCTGGGCAGCACATTTTGAAAGCTGTGGTCTACACCATCACATTGATTGTTGAATATCTCATCATGTGGATGAATGAATGTATTTAGCTCTTCCCTTTTACTTGGGTATTGAGATTATTTCAAACGCCAACGATGCTGTGATAAATATCCTTAGACCTAAACCTGTACTTTGTTTTTATGAAAGATCTGCTTCCTTACACTGAGATCCAAGAAGTGAAAACACTTGAAAGAATTCTCCCTGCCAGAAAGTGACAGAGGAGGAAGTGATGAAAAGTGTCTTGGTCTAGGATAAAACAGAGCCCACTGTGGAAAGCCAGATTAATTAGGATTGTGGGGTTAATAGAATTGCAGATGGACAGAGAAGTTTGTCCATAGAACTCTTCAGCTAATTTTATTCCCTTTCTGACAGCCCCTCCACAGGAAAACATCTCTCAATAAGAGGAAATGCTTTATTTCCTACTTAATGGTAGATGTGACCTCAATGAGTTGATGAATAAAAATTTAAAAAGCCAAAATAGAAAAAGATGAAAAGTGGCTTTGACAGTGATTATAGAGAAATGAGTGTTTGTCTAAACAAATGTAGGTGACCTTCATGTGACCAAAATTTAGATTACATAAAATTAAAAATGAAAAAATGAAAAATAACCCAAAGTGTATGGTCTTAAGACTTTTCAGATTTTGGGGGTGCCTGGGTGGCTCAGTTTGTTAAGCATCTGACTTTGGCTCAGGTCATGGTCACAGGGTCCTGGGATTGAGTCCCATGTCGGGCTCCTTGCTCAGCGGGGAGTCTGCTTGTCTCTCTCCTTCTGCCCCTCCCCCCCCACTCATGCTCTCTCTCTA
The DNA here is from genome assembly GCF_004348235.1 of Phoca vitulina. Classification (NCBI taxonomy): domain Eukaryota; kingdom Metazoa; phylum Chordata; class Mammalia; order Carnivora; family Phocidae; genus Phoca; species Phoca vitulina. Next base: position 15,986,321 of record NW_022589740.1, on the reverse strand, counting down.
TCTCTCAAATAAATAAATACAATCTTAAAACTTTCTAGTGTATTTTTCAGGCAACAAAATTTTAAGGGAAAAATTTTGGAGCTAAACAAGGCATGCCTGATATGTAACACGTTTTCAGTCGTTTTTTCACTAATCTAAAGTAAACATCTCTTGATTTATAATTTCTCTCTCAATTTATATTGTTAATTTAGTAAAAGGGAGTGGTAGGATCGGTAATGAACAATGGCCCCCAAAGACACCCTCATCCTAAAGCCCAGAACCTGTAACTACGTTACCTTTCGGTAAAAAGGACTTTGCAGGTGTGATTAAATTAAGGGCCTTGAGGTAAAGAGATTATCTCAGATTATCCTGAGTGGATTTGGTGTACTCACAGTATCCTAATAGGAGGGACTCAGGAGAAGTCGGGCAGACAGAAGGTCACGTGATGACAGAAGAGCTCTGAAGGAGTTTCTTTCTGGCTTTGGGAAAGTGGAGGAAGGGAGCCTTGAGCCCAGGAATGCAAGGAATCCAGCCAAGGCAGAAAAGGAAGAGATCCTGCCCTAGAGATACAGAAGAAACAGTCCCGCACGCACCTTGACTTCAGCTCAGTGCACCTGATTGCAGACTGTGAGCTTCCAGAACCGTAGGGACTATGTGTTGTTTAAGCCACTGCATTTGTGACGATTTGTTACAATCGCAATAGGAAACTAACACAAAGGGGAAAGAAGATGAGCCTCAACTATTAGTCTTTTGAATTCTTCGGTTTGCTTTTCATGGAGGCATGGAAAAGCCCTTATTCAAGTCAATTTTCATGTCAAAGGTGATCTCCACATGAGCGGAGATATTAATCTCCTCTTGCTTAACCTATACTGGTGGTCCAGCAAAGGAGAAACCAACCCTCACATACCTCATTGAAAATGAATAATAACCATTCTTCCAATGATAACATTTATACATGATTTTTGAATAAAGTAAACAAACAAACCAAAACTCCTTTTAACGACTCTGAGATTCCGCTATGGAAACTGTCTTAGGGCTGCTACAAGCCACGCTGGGCTAAGAATTCCGGCATCATTGTCTGGGCTGGACTAAGCATTCTTAGTCTCTAGCACGTCACTATTGACAGTGTTATTTACTAGTTGGTGGAAACAAGAGAAAAAAAGGAGGGGTAGCTTCCTCCCTTCCTTGCCTCCCTTGCATTTGGCACAAGGGTAGGCAAGCTGTAGGATTGATGGTCCCTGGAACTTTGTCATGTTCAACCCGTGTCCCATGTCCTACCCACCCCTAACCCCCTCTCCCATCACTCACGTTCCAAGGTGATCGCTGCCCACTCTCTCTTTTCCATGCTGGCGACTGAACAGGCTTCACTGCGCCATGGAGAAACACTGGAGGGCTAAGTGGCTCAAAAGTGAGAATCCTCAATCCCGAAGCAGGAAGGCAAACGCTTGTGACCCAAGCCTGGGCTGCTCAGTGTTGAGAACAGTTACATGTGCAAGCTGGTATGTGGAATTTTCTCCCTGCTACGTTCTTTGTGGGGGGTGGGGGAAGGTCCCTGCTATCTGGCACTCATCAAGGCTGGGCGTGTGAGCAGAAGGGTTGAGAGTAAAAGGCTCCCAGCTCTAAAATGTTGGTGCTCGGGGCGCCTGGGTGTCTCAGTTGGTTAAGCCTCTGACTCTTGGTTTCAGCTCAGGTCACAATCTCAGGGTCATGAGATAGAGCCCCAGAGTGGGGCTCTGTGCTCAGCGGGGAGTCTGCTTGAGATTCTCTCTCTTCCTCTCCCTCTGCCCCTCCCCCTGCTCTCTCTCTCTCTCTCAAAATAAATAAATAAAATTGATAAAAAGAAAATAAAATATTGGTGCTGGAGCTCTTCTCGTGGTGTCTTGTCTGCACGGAGTTCTGAAATTGGGAAAGAGCAGGGTATTTGTGCACTGCGGTGTGTGTTCTCGTTTGTGACCAGTGACACACGAATTTGTGGTTCTTAGTCCTCTAGCTATTTGCAGTGACCACTGTTTACCCACCACTCAGAAGAAGTCCTTGAGAGGATACAGTGGCCCTTTTCCTTTGTGAATTCTTTCCTTTAACATATCCATCCCTCTAAACACAGAAGCAGATATACAGCCCAGGGGTGGGCCAATCATGGTGCCCTAGCCATAGTGACTGGTTCAGGGATGGGCACATGGCCCAAGCCCAACCTATCAGGAACATTCTCCAGGATGTTTCTGTAGAAGCTGAAGAAGAGCCTCTCTTTTCTCACTTGTCAGGAACCGTGTGACTGTCGACTTGGAAGTGGGCAACAGTCATGGTCCCAGCCGAGCAGGGAAACCTGAAGGCATAATGAAGTTCCAGAGAGAGCCTTGTGAACTGCAGAGGCCTGATTACATATGAGTCACAAGCCACTCTTGGGTCTATTCATGCATGAGGCCTGCTCCCCTCCCGTGGTCTGGTCACTGGAGCCAGAACATTGCTTTTCACTGTTTAAGTTCATTTACTTTGTGTTTCTATCACTTGGAACGTAGCGGAAACTGACAAGTACTGATTTATGGAAAAACAAGACAGGACTACTGCCCTCAGAGAACTTATGATTCATAAGGAAAGACAGAAACAATTACAGAAGAAAATACAAGTTAAAATATATTTAAGCATTCCATTGTACTTACTGCGCATACAACTATGCAGTGGATAAATCTATCATCAAATCTATGAAGAATGCGCTACAGTGGACAGCTGAGTGATTTAGAATAATCACCAGTGTTTAGTTCCCCCACAGGACCCAGAAGTTTCCAGGCCTTTTTCTGTACAATTTCACCTTCCAAAAGATAGTGGAATAGAGTGGAAAGAACACAGACGTCAGAGCCAGACCTAGGATGAAATCTGGGTTTGCCATTTCTTAGCTACCGGATGATGTCAGTTTGCAGGGCCTCATCTGGAAATACCACCCTGATTCGGAACGCCTAAAACAGTAAAGCAGCTCATTTTCCAACCTGCTAAGTTCAGAGGTCAGGTAACTAGTTAATTCAGTGTCTCAATCATGTCATTAGGGACCCTCCGGCTCCTCGATCTCTCCATGTTGCCATTTCAGGTCACAAAATAACTGCATCGCATCCAGGAAATACAAAATCCAGAGAATCTTTCCCAATGTCCTCTTAGGAGTTTCAAACCTTTTTCCAACCCTCAGCAGACCTGTCCTTGCATCTCATTAGCCAGACTGAGTCATATGTCAACCCCTAGACTAATCATTGACAAAGGGAACAACTCTACCCTGATTTTTTAAAATTAATCAGGAATTACACTTGGAATGTGGGCTGGGATGGCCTTCCTCTGAAGCATGTGAGCATGGGGGTGGGGAGTGTGTTCCATACTTAACACAATTGAGGCACCACTGGCAAGAAAAAAGGAGAGATGGAAGATAAGTTGATAACTAATGATGTCTGATGCGGTGATATGGATTAGTTACAAAGCCTCTCTGAGCCTCAGTTTTCTGATCTGTAAAATGGGGTTAAAAATATCTGCCATATAGGTTTGTGAGAAAGCAATGGGATATCAATTTGCTCAGCATGCAGTGAGTAGTGCTCAACAAATGTTTATTCACTTTCCTCTTTTCTTTCTTATTTAACAACATTTTTTGAACACCTGCTATGACCTGTCCCTTTGTCAAGTATTAGGGATATGGTATTAGGGAATAAGACAAACACAATCCCTGATGCTTACATTCTACAGGATAGACAAATTATGCACAAAAAGACATGAAGAGCAATTGCAATTATGAAAATCCTGAAAATAAGTGAAGGAAGATGTCATAGTCAAGGAATCTTTTGATCATTTCTTTTCAGTTTATTTTTATTTTATTTTTTAAAAGATTTTATTTATTTATTTGACAGAGAGAGCGAGAGCGAGAGCAGGAACACAAGCAGGGGAGTGGGAGAGGGAGAAGCAGGCCTGCCGCAGAGCTGGGAGCCCGATGCGGGGCTCGATCCCAGGACCCTGGGATCGTGACCTGAGCCGAAGGCAGACGCTTAACGACTGAGCCACCCAGGCGCCCCTCTTTTCAGTTTAAAGAGAAAAAACCCTACCATAGTATTTCAGTTCTCCTCAGTATCGAATATAAAGAGAAATATTCATTGTACACTGGTGTTTTTCCCATTAGGTTTAGTTGCCTTTTTCCAAGAGAGAAAGACTTAGCTGTGCTATCTTTCCTATCTTAATTCTGCTGGTAACCTAACTTTTGTGGACTTCCATCACATAGAATATTTTTAATTCTTTTTTTCTTTTAAGCCCCAACACAGGGCTTGAACTCACAACCCTCAGATCAATACCTGAGTTGAAATCAAGAGTCAACCACTTAACTGACTGAGCCACCCAGGCGCCCCTAGAAGAATATTTTTAAAATCTCTCCACTTATCTGTGGTTGAAAGAATAAAAATGATTTCTCCAATAAAATCTCAAGAGCTGCCCATGCAGCATAAAACATAGGCATAGCTTTAAAAACATTTTTAGTTGGGGCAGAACAATAAACCTGAATGTCACAGGGTGGGGTCACTTCAGAAAATTTTATCATATCCAATACCAAATAGAAGCACTACTTCATGTTCACCAAGTATGTAATTCCGAGTTTCCACAGCTTGGCTGTGTACCCCAGTACCTTAGGGAGCTTGATAAAAATATAGATACCATTGATCCTCATTATTCATAAATTCCGTATTTGCAAATCTGCATCCTCGCTAAATTTATTTGTAACTCCAAAATCATTCCTTGTGGCACTTTTGTGATCACTCATCCTCATGTACAGAGAGGCAAAATTACTCAATATACACATTCCCAGCTGAGGTGGAGCGAGGTGATGCTCTGTCTTCCATTTCTGCTCTCATACTCTAAACAAGTGTCCTCTCCACAGTCGATTTAGTGCCATGTTTTTTGCATTTTTGTGCTTTTTCCTGGTGATCTCATTTAAAGTGCCCCCCCCCCCCGCCACTGCGCAGTGCTAAAGTATTGTCTATGGCTTCTAAGCACAAGAAAACGGCGATACGCCTTACAGAGAAAATACATGTGCTAGAGAAGCTTCCATTAGGCATGAGTTTTAGTGCTGTTGGCTGTGAGTTCAATGTTAATGAATCAACATCATCATAGATCCAGCAAAGGAAGAGCGAATTTGCTGATCTGGGTGAGGCTGCTTCCGAAAGTGCGGAAGGACCACCTGCTCTGCATGACGAAGCTATGGAAAAGAGGGAAAGGCGGCTAACAAGTTAAAAAAAAAAAAAAAAAAGGCACATAGTGGGCAGCAGCATTGTGAGGCTGCAAGCCAAAGAGATCTGTGGTCCTGTTATCTGGACTCAAGGAATGCCAAGCCTTTCTGGGCGAGCGTTGCCTGCGTCACACGTTTCAGAGGGACCGCAAGGCTGCAACATGTCCAACTTGCAGGGGAGGCTGGTTCTGCAGATAGGAGGCTTCAACCGCTAAGTATTGTATAGGAAAAGGGGTGTGTGGGGGAGCAGATTTCCAATGCCGAGGAGAGTGGCTTGTTTTACAAGACGTTGGCAGACAAACCTGTGTTAGTGCAAACGGTCAGTTGACGAAAGTGTGGTGACCAGAAGTTCTCGAGAACCTAAGCCCATATTTCCTGTTGCAGCAGTAGTTTAATATTTGCTAATTTAGGGTTTGCAGTGATTTTATAGAACATAGGTACCCAGAAGAACAAGAACGACTTGTTTACCCTCATGGATTTTGAAACATAAGGTGTGGCCTAGACACCTGTATTTTTTTTTCTTTAAGATTTTATTTTTTTAAGTAATCTCTATACCCAATGTGGCGCTCAAACTCACAACCCTGAGATCAAGAGTCATGCTCCACGGACTGAGCCCGCCAGGCACCCCTGAGACATCTGTATTTTTATCAATCTCTTCACTTGCTTCGGAAGCAGTTCTGGTGTTTGAGGGTCATTGATATAACTGGTTTCCACATATTTCCGGAAGCCTATCATATTTTCGATAGGTATCATTTTTTTTCTTGGTTATTAGGATCTAATGGTGGACTACTTGGTCTGCCCTCACACAAGGATTCTTTTACCTCCTGTGATTGGCTAGAAAGGAAGTAGTTTAGATGACATATATTTCTAAATACTGGCTGATTCCTAAGAGAAATAGCATCTACCTACTGAGACATCCTACATCCATCCATTTATCTTCACACCCATCAGATTTAAGCTGCCTATTGGCAGCAACCATGAGTTTTTGGTTCACCAGCATAAATCTAATACCTACTCAGTGAATTTTCGTATAGGAGACACTGCCCAGGTACTGTGATGGAAATTGAATTCTTCCTATAAATCAGTGGCTCTCAAGAAGGGATGATTTTGCTCCCCCAACATCATTCGGCAATATCTAGAAGTATCTTTGGTTGTCACAACAGGACGGGAAGGGGGGGTGTTAGTGGTATGTAGTGCATAGGGGCCAGCAATGTTGCTGACCATCCTAAAATACACAGGACAGCCTCCACCCCTATAACAAAGAATTATCTGGTGCAAAATGTTAATAATGCCCAGGTTGAGGAAAACCCACTTCAATGGATGTAACAATCACAGAAGGCAATTTCTCTTCCTCCAACACTACACTCCTGCCAGAGTCTGCCGTTAAAATGACACAGCAGTAGGGGTGCCCAGGTGGCTCAGACTTTTAAGCGACTGCCTTCAGCACAGGTCATGATCTCCGGGTCCTGGGATCGAGCCCCGCATCGGGCTCCCTGCTCCGCGGGAAGCCTGTTTCTCCCTCTCCCTCTGCTCCTCCCCGCTGCTCGTGCTCAGTCTCTCTTTCTCTCAAATAGATAAATAAAAATCTTTTAAAAATAATTAATTAATTAAATATTTTCCAAAAACGTGACACAGCACTACTGAATCAAGTCATTCCCCACAGCCCCCTACCATACAATAATGTGGAAAGATTCTAGAGAAAGCTTTCCTCTCTCCTGTCCCACTGGTTTGTTGTTACTAGTCCTAAGCCAAGAATTCACGTATTTTTTTTCCCCTGAATTTTTTTTTTTTTAAGTAATTGCTACACCCCATGTGGGGTTCAAACTCACAGCCCTGAGGTCAAGAGTCCATGCTCTACCGACTGAGCCAGCCAGGCGCCCCTTTTCCCCTGAGTATTTGCACACGCTCATCTTCCTTGTTTTTATTACCCACCCCTGTTTCCTTGCTTGCACCTCCTACAAAGTGCAGTCCAGCTTCGTAGGAAACAGGTGTACCCTGACCCCCTTTGTGGAGTGTCTATAAATGGCTTGGGAAAAAAATGCATCCAGGGACCCGCGAGCACGTGGTCTCCTCCTCCCACTTGCTCTCCGCTAGCGAATGAAAGGAACCTCCTCCACCTGCCAGAGACTCAAACTTTCTGACCCCACCTGCTGGGTTGGGCCTACTCTCCAGTTACCTCAGTCATGTGCGTAGGCAGTGAGGAAAGAACACCAGATTCCAAAAGATCAAATTACCTGAAGAGACATATTTGCGGGGAGGGGCAAGAAAATGACAGAATGCTTTAATTCGGGTGCCGCATTTCGTTTTCAGGAAGGTTGTATTTTACAGTGAGAATATAAACAAGCTGAATTCAGCCAAATGTTAGATGGTCGTGAGTAAATTTATATTTTTTCCCTTCTACTGTTATGATTTCTGTCAATTTGAAGGGAAAATATATGTCTAAAAGGAGATTTTTTTCCTTAAGGGTAATCAGGATTAAGCAAATAATTGTTTTTATTCATTCACCACATATTTAATGAGCATTTATTGTACATCATGCTCTGTGCTAGGCCTACAAATATAAAATGAAGAGGTACAGTCCCTGTTCCCAAGAAGCAATATCAGCTACTGATTAGACATTTTAACATGCAGTTTTCTGTTAAAAAAAATTCAGTTACAGATTGAGAGAAGATATTTGCAAAAGACATATCTGATAAAGAACTGCTATCCAAAATACACAAAGAACTCCTAAGAGTCAATTAAAAAAAAACCCGAACAACCCAATTTTAAAAATGGGCAAGGGGGGCGCCTGGGTGGCTCAGTCGTTAAGCGTCTGCCTTCGGCTCGGGTCATGATTCCAGGTCCTGGGATCGAGCCCCGCATCAGGCTCCCTGCTCGGCAGGAAGCCTGCTTCTCCCACTCCCACTCCCACTGCTTGTGTTCCCTCTCTTGCTGTGTCTCTCTCTGTCAAATAAATAAATAAAATCTTAAAAAAAAAAAAAAAATGGGCAAGAAACCTGAACAGACACCTCCCCAAAGAAGATATACAGATGACAAATCAGCATTTGGAAAGATGCTCCACATCAGTGGAATTAGGGAATTATAAATTAAAACAATGAAATGCCACTACGTACTTACAAGAATGGCCCAAAACTAGAACACTGACAACATCAAATGCTGGTGAGGATGTGGAGCAACAGGAACTCTCATTCATGGCTGGCGGGAATGTGATATGGTACAGCCACTTTGGAAGACAGTTTGGAGGTTTCTTACTTAACATAAGTCTTACCACATGACCCAGCAATTGCATTCCTCGGTATTTACAAAAAAGAGTTGAAAACTTATGTCCACACAAAAACCTGCACACAGATGTTTATAGCTGCTTTCTTCGGCATTTCCAAAACTTGGAAGCAACCAAGATGCCCTTCAGTGGGTCAATGAATAAATGCACTATGGTACACTCAGACAATAGAATATTATTTGGCACCAAAAAGAATGAGCTGCTTCATTCCTACATTTGTATAATGTGGACAGTTGTGCCTGTGCTGTCAGACTGTGGAGGATTAAATGAGCAAATATCTCTAAAATGCTTAGGACACTGCTTGGCACATAATGACAATTAAGTAAGTATTTATTGCTACTATTATTGCTACTATTATTTTTGTTGTTGTTGCTGTTACTGGATTGGAAGAGTGAGAGATAAGGTAGGGAGGTGAGAGGCAAAACCATCCATACCCATACAGTTTACTATCTTCACCAACATAACATTACCATTCTAGAAAATTCTTGCCCTACGAGGTAAAAGTTGCAAATAACTTCATTTTTCACTCCAGGAACATCCTCAAGACCCATCAATTCTGCAAAAATAAAAAGCATCACATGACAGTTTGTGCCCTAAGACCATTTGAACTTTTTGCTTCACCTTTGCTGTTTCTTCCAATCCTAGACTATTTTATTAGTATTATTACACGAGATCCCACATTGTCAGACCCAACTTAAGCAGAATTTAAAACCTCATAAATAGCCCCGGTTGGCTCTCCTTCCTCTGAGATGCTACCAGGAACCTGGAGATGGAAGCTCTCCATTACTGTAGTGAGCCATCGACTCTGCTCTGTCTTATGACCAGACTGTTTTGGTGACATTTTCTGGAAGCCAGCATTTAAGAACAGGCAGCTTGGGAAGTGGCAATGCTCCAGGTGAGAGATGATAAGGAACTGAAGAGGGCTTGAGGAAAAGAGGGGAGAGTTTGAAAAGGCACTGTTGGAAGAGAGACCTTAGTGATTGGCTGGGGGAGAGAGGGAAACTCAGGGATGCCTCTCAGGTTGGTAACTTCAGTACTGGGTTCATCATAGAAGGGTTTTCCAAAGGAGAACCTGCAAAGTTTGGTTGGTGTAATTCAGTATATGCATTGACATTTCATCATTGGAGCCAGCTTTGTTAGGCTTGTTCTGATTTCTTCCCATCCACAAACCCTGCCCACAAAGACCCCTTCAGAGGTGGAAGATTAGGTTGGGCTTCTCAGCTTGCACAAGAGGATGTCATCCCCATGCCATGCTCCTGGCTCCTTTATAATTCTCTCCTACTTGAGCCACCCCAATCCCCTCTTCTTTCTCTGTGCCTGCTTATAGGCCAATTTCTGAAGTGCCAGAAAAGATAAATTCCACTCTCAAAGCACTGATGTCAATTTTCCTGAAGATCTGGAGGGAAAGACAAAGGTCCCATCCTGGTTTTAGCATTCAAGGTCCTGGGTCTGGGAGCCTCCTCAGTTCTGGGCAAATCAGGATGGCTGGTCACCTGTGATCAAGAAGGGTAAGACTCCCTTTACAGCCTCCCCTTGACCTCAAGTGCTTCTGCATAGGCTGTTAGCCCACCCGGGGCCCTGCCCCCAACAGCGCTCTGTGGTCTTTGAAGCCAATACCTCCTCCTCTCACATTCCTTAGCAGAACCCAGCAGTATGCAGAATTCCTTAGCAGAACCCAGCAGTATGCAGAATTCAGCCACACAAAAGCCAGCCCTACAGGGCTCAGCCAAACAAGCTTCTGGTTCCTCACAGTCCTGAGGCCACCCTTTCTGGTGTGTGTGTTGGGGGGTGTATTTATTACATTAGCTAGAGAAGCAATGCTTGCCTACTTAGATGGACTCTGGAAATTGGAGTTTGACGACTGCCATATATTTTATATCACAATCTTTCCCTCTCAAACCTTCTAAGCTTAGAGTGTTAAGACTGACAGCACTTCTTGAAACTATTCCCTTTTGTGGCTTCCGGATTCCTTCCTCTGGCTTTTCCTCCTACCTTTAGGACTATTTTGACTCAGAATTTCTCACCCGCTTCTCCTCCTTGGTGTGGCCCTCACTGGTTTAATGTTCACCACACTTCCCACTTCTGCTCTTTCTCTTCCTCTCTCCACATGCTCTTGGGGGTGATTCAGCAAGACTCAAGAATTAATTCTTCTTTCTTCCACCCTTTATTCCTCAATGTGTCTGCGCGTTTAAAGACCGAAGAAGCACTACACTCAAAGTAGGGCAGGGTCTAGGGTAGGAGATGGAATGTTCAGATGGAAAAACAGATCGCAGGAAAACTTTTTGGTTTTTTAGATGCCCTTTATTACAGATTCATATACTTCTTTGCCCCCTTTGTAAACTGGGCCAAGAGTGGCATCCACTCCCAAGGTGGCTGTGAAGTGAAAGAAGGTGCTAGGTGCCTAGAACATGTAGTAAGGAAATGCTTGTCAGAGGTTAGCTGTTGTCATTAACTCAGTGGGCTCTAAGGGACGTATTTGAAGGGGCATGTTTCTTTGGGTGGGGGAGTAGCAAAAGCTACCCCTAAAGAAAATATTTCTCCTTTGAAGCAAGTTAAATGAAGGAATTCTGACTGGGCCAGAAGGTTTACTAATAAGTCTGAGGACAAAGAAAGTAAGTTATAAATACCCAGTAACATTTAAGCTAGTGATTAGTTTTGCAGAAATAAATCCTTAAAAAAAAACAAACCAAAAAACCCAAGAAACAAAACATTTTTTTTTAATTTAAAAATTTTTAAATTACCGGGCGTCAATTTAGTGGCGGGAAAATCGGGTCCTGAGGCTGCATCTTTCCGCCCCAGACAATTCCTCTTCGCGCCGGAGGAATTGGAGAATGGAGAAGCAACCCAGAGAGCAAGCGGTCACCGAGCCCGCGGACTCCGGAGCGGGAGGCGGGGAAGGCGGGTCACCACAGGTCGCCGGCGCCCAGACGGCGCGTCCCGAGGACCGCTTGACCCTGCTGCTCAGGCTGAGAGCACAGACAAAACAACTCTTGGAATATAAATCAGTAGTTGATGCAAATGAAGAAAAAACTCCAGAACAAATCATGCAAGATAAGCAAATTGAAGCTAAAATTGAAGACCTGGAAAATGAAATTGAAGATGTGAAAATTGCTTTTGAAATAAAAAAGCTTGCATTAGACAGGATGCAACTTTCGACTGCACTTAAAAAAAACCTGGAGAAGATTAACCCCAAGGCTAGTGTGCTCATGGATAACATGAAACACGTATTAAAGCTAAACAAATTAATAATGAAATCACAACAGGAATCTTGGGATTTGGAGGAAAAACTACTTGATGTTAGAAAGAAGAGATTACAATTAAAACAAGCTTCAGAAGGTAAGCTTTTAGAAATACAGACTGAAAAGAACAAACAGAAAGATGATTTGGCCAATATGGAAAATTCAGACAAGATAAAGACCATACAACAAAACCTGCAGATGGAGATACAGATTACGACAGTTATTCAACATGTGTTTCAGAACCTCATTTTAGGAAGTAAAGCCAATTGGGCAGAGGATTCTGCCTTTAAGGAAACTGTTCTACAGCTTGAGAAGAATCTCACCATGATGTAATAAGAATTCTGTTTTGTTATTTTTTGTTTCAGTCTTTAATATGTCATTTAAATAGCAAATTTAAAGTAAAATTTTTATTTAGTGTTTTTGGAACTAATATTGCAAAGTTTTTGTAGCTTAACACTATAACATGGAATTTGTTATTTCAACTATGTTAATTAAAGTGACTGGCATTCTCTAAAAGAATCTGAAAGTCTTAGCCTTACAAGGGCCCCGAAAGACATCTAATCTAGCTTTCCACTGAATGTGGACATTTTTTCTACAACATTTCTGGCAGTCCCAACTCTCATTTGGAATACTTCTTCTTTTTTTCTTTTTCTTTTCTTTTTTCACTTCTCTTTCCTCCTTCCTCCCTCCCTCCCTCCC